>NC_054536.1:61067675-61380175 GCF_017654505.1 Polyodon spathula | reverse complement strand
AGAATGTTCAGTAGTTTAAAAATGCATATTGCCTATGTTCTGCTTGTAAAGCTGAGCATTTGAAATGAAGAGTGTTTAAAATACTGGTGTGATATTGTGTGGCAATTGACCTTCATGTATATAGATACAAAGTTAATCAGAATTTGGTATAATGTTTTACTGGCTTGGTTGTTTTGTTCTTCATCCTGTCTACTCTTTATATTCAACATGTTTCCAGTTGTTATGATTTAACAATCCTGAGAGTGAAAAGACACTTGTCAGTTTGAATTATGGAGATTAATTTTTTTTTTCTATCCCCATTTAACATGTCCAGTGTTTCTGGTGAAAATGAATCTTGGGGACCGTGAAGCTATGTTGCAGTAGGCTGGCACTCAACTTTACTTTGCTAAAGAGATAGGAATGCAGTCCCAAAAGTTATATTTATAACTGGAACGTTACATGTAGGGATGTGCTTTTGGTAAATTTTTATGAACATTTAAACTCTTTGCAATGTCAGCGTTTAAACCATATCTACACACACACCCAACCATAAACAAGCAAATATTAACTACAAAGTAAAAATAAATAAATAAATAAATAAATAAAAACACATACACATCAAATTATATATTTAAATGTGTATATTTCTGGTTGTAATTAAAGTTACCAGTGAAGCTATAACTATATGCTATGTACATACTGAACACATTTCCAGATAGTATGTTTTTAGAATAGTGTGTTTGTTAAAGGTTCATTTAACAATAAAAAAAAAAAAAAACAGGAACCTATTACTTTTTTGTAGGTGTTTTTGTTAAAGTAACTTTGCCCAAAATTATATGGTTTAAAAAAAAAAAAGGAGACCAACATCACCCACTGTACAGCTCAAACGCTAAAGCAAAAGCGTGTTGTGCTTACAACTGAAAAAAAGTTGGAAATACATTCACTTCTGGAAAAGGTAAAATGACCTTTACCATGGATAAAATAGCACAATATTATGGAATTTTAAAAAGCACTGCAACTGATATTAAAAAGTCTGCCTCAGAGATTTAAGTTTGCAGTCTTTGATAGTCGGGGTGGGGTTTTTGAGATCTATTCTTGCTCGAGACGAGACCTTGAGCATTACAATTTCCGAGTGCTCGAATCAAATGGCACTCTCCTCTGCATACTGTACTAGTGTACACGAACCTCCCAAACATTGCCACAAGTCCTATTTTAAAAGCCAAATTTATGCACAATCAAGTAATATATTAAGTAATTAATATAATGTTTGCCTTCTTGTGCAGTTAATTGTTTTATATAATTATATGTAAAACTGTAATGTTCCAGAATAATAGGTTGTGAAGGCTTTACTTTGCTCCACTGCATTAACTATAAAGCAGAGGATGTCAAACAGTAGTTAAAGTTACACATTTTTCTTGTGTGTGTTTCAGGCAGAGACAGTACAAAATCCCTGCCATTGTAGTTTCTGCACAGTAATCAAAGTGTCAAAAGACACATATTCATAAAGTAATAGCATTACTGAGGTTTACTTCTGCCTTTTTTTTGTTAGCTGTGCATACAAGTGAAAACTGAAATGCAGCTTAAATAAACTTAAAAAAACAATTGAGGAAAAGGGGGCGTTGTTCAAAGGAAAAAAAAAACTCACTGTTTTGGATCATGTTTATTACTCTCCTCATAACTGAAAATAGGAAATCAGGACAGTTTGGAAAGTGTGAAACATTTTCAAGCATCTGTATCCCCTGATTCTGACTCACCTGTGAAATCTGAAGCAGCACTTTGGAATCACATGACAAGGAATATTAAACTCAACTTTATTTAAGTTCATTAGAACAACAACAACTTTCTGAAAAGGCTTGCTAATATAGTAATGAATTGTTACCACAGTGTGTGCCAATTTTTTGTTCTTGTTCCGGGGTCAGCATGACTGAAAAACTCCACAATATTGCCTAAAATTAGGTGATGGGACACCATGAGCAGCCACGATGACACCCGTTAGAAATGTCAGAAAATCTACAAGGAGTCTGTCCTGTAACCCATTTCTGCCAGGCCCTTTGGCTATTGCTCTTCTTGGTATAAAGGTACCATGGATCATCAGATAAAGATGCCATTGTCAGAATAAACAACATAAAACAGCAAAACATGTTTTTCTTTGACCAAGGGAGTGGATTGTGTCTTCATCTATTTAGAGACATAGCTTGCCACTTTCAGTGATCCTCTGCTGGCAATACCATCATGCCAGTCACACATGATGTTTTTTGTTTTTTTCTGGTTTATCACTGTCTGGTTTTTGAATACAGATTGTTGTTTGACAGCTGGCATTGAAATTGACACATTATGTCTTAAGTATTTTTTTTTTTCTTTGTGTAAAACAAATAGATATTTATGAACTACAAGCTGTTGAGTCTTTAAGTTGAATAAGCAGGACAGTG
Source organism: Polyodon spathula (assembly GCF_017654505.1). Lineage (NCBI taxonomy): Eukaryota > Metazoa > Chordata > Actinopteri > Acipenseriformes > Polyodontidae > Polyodon > Polyodon spathula. The sequence continues at coordinate 61,377,767 of NC_054536.1, read as the reverse complement.
TAAACTTAAGGAAAGTAAAAATCGACATGTATGTTATTTCCATATATAAAAACACCTATCTTTTCTGGAAGAATGGCTTGTATTTTTAACCCCTTGTTAATATGCAGCTTCACAGCATCCCTGGAGAGTTTCAGTTGATTGTCTTTCAATTGATTTTTCATTGCTTTCTTTAATCAATATTGAGTCGTTTCTCATTGGCAAGGGTATCGTTTCTGCACATGTATGGTAGGGTGAAAGCTGTAGTATCAGAAATCCAAAAGAGGTTATACAGTATAGAGGGAAAGGGTCTCTTTGACAATTAAAATGCCATTTTTTTTCTAAAACTGGACATGAACATTTTTATTTCCACTGTAATCTGTCAAATTTCAGCATAGGAATATGGTACAACTTGAACTGCTCAAACTACTATGCAATTGTAATTATCTTTCCATCCCTTTTATTTGTATTTTTTGCTTAAATATTGAATTCCCACACATATTAGAATGCAGAAAATAATAGCCTGGAAGATTCTTCTCCGCTGGGAAAAAGTCCACTTTGATCACAGGTGTTTAGAAATGGAAGAAAATACAACCCTTAAGGGGTTCATATTTTAGTAAAAGCATAAGAGCACTTTGTACCAGAGGGCTTCTCTCTATAAAGCACATAGTTCCAGTGGTCTGGATTTAACCATTTGAACTCATTTGAATTTTGGAAGGGTTTTCCCCTTTTAAATAAGTGTTTATTTTTCAAATTATGTCTCTGGACCCTTCAGCTATGTTCCAGTACAGTGGCCATTCAGCAAACGAGAACATGGTTCTAACAGTAATATTCATTGCTGGAATTTAAAGTTCCCCTGATATTTTTAGTCTTGTATTTTAGATTGAACTTTTCTGTATTTTTTGTAAAAGTACAAGTCTACCCAGAATACATTTCTTTTATAATCACAAAACTGACCTTTTTAAAACATAAGAAAGTTTACAAACGAGAGGAGGCCATTCGACCTATCTTGCTTGTTTGCTTGTTAGTATTATTGATCCCAGAATCTCATCAAGCAGCTTCCTGAAGAATCCCAAGGTGTCAGCCTCAGCTACATTACATCTTCAAGCTTATATATTTTTGTAAATCTGCAAAATGTGTTAAACAGCTCATATCATAAATCCTTTGGTATAAACTCCCAGTCCTTGGTATTATGGAAACTCCTTCAGCAGCAGGTAACATTTTGACCTGTGAACTAATATGACTGCCATATTGCAGCACTTTACACTCATCTATGTGCAAGAAACTTCATGGACAAGTCCAGTGGTCCGCAAATGAACATCTGGGAGACTGTCTTGATGGACAGATTTGTCAGTTCACTGTGTTATGGGTCAAGCTGTTTGCATAGCCACCCATTATCGCACGATCCTTCAGCTTTCCCATGATTGTAGATGAATAGTTGCACACAATTCTCACACAGCATAGGTCTAGTATTACAGGAAACATTTCAAGACCACGTAAAATTTGCAGTTGTTGCAGACTAGGGCATTTTTTGTGTCCAGTCATTGTAAATGCCTGCAACTGATTTTAAAATGGCCTTTACAGAATTCCTTTTATGATGCAAATCATGGAAAATTTTACACTATAAAAGTATGTTCCAGCTACATTACCCTTGGAAATAATTTGTTGAAAAAACATTTTTTGTAACTTTGAAGTGGGCAAGCCAGGAAATATTATGTGAGCCTGAGCTACATGTTACGTATACAAATATTATCAATGGGGATAAACATACAACAATGCTAATAGCATAATAGTCAAAATTGTTATTTAATTAATAATAATAATAATAATAATAATAATAATAATAATAATAATAATAATAATAATAATATTATGCCGCTGGATCGTAGCTCGGCGCATGTGATCCAGTGAAACATTGCAGGTTGTACAAAATAGTTTGCCACCAGTAGAATGCAAAATTATTGTACAAGATTCACTGCAGTAATTATTGTAGATTTTTTAAAAATAAATTTTGGACACTCGCAAAATGTTCACTTGCTTAACAATATCAGTTGAGATCTCCAGGACACTAAACCCACCCCAGATGCCCATATCTACCCATCAGTGAGGAGAGCCCAGAGTGGTTATTGGCTGGGTCATGTAATTCATAAATTGTAACCAACAACAAATTTAAAAACAAATGAGAGACTGAATTATTTCCATGTGAATAGGCCATAGTGTTAACGTAGTTTTCAAACCTTTGTTTCTTTTGGTCAGTGGGATTGATATTTTTTTTTCTTCTTAATTTACCGCTGTGTTTAGACTGGAAATTTGTGAGATTTTACACTTTTTTTTAACTCGATGATGATCGGTAATCGTCGTTAGAATTTGCAGGATAATCGATGTCAACGTCAGGGTTCGATTTACAACACTACTGATAGATGATGCAGCAATTTCAATGTCCTTAGTTAGTTTATGAAAAAAAAACATTTAAACTAGCCACCGGATTCTGAAAGCAAACATTTTATTCTCCTTCCAGAAGGTCCTATTTTAGCCACTTAGCTACTTATCCCGCGATTTCCACGTGGAGTGAAAGGGAGTCCAAATGTGTCACTCCTGTGAGAATAGCGCATATATATATATATATATATATATATATATATATATATATATATATATATATATATATATATATATATACACACAGCTCTGGAAAAAATTAAGAGACCACTGCAAAATTATCAGTTTCTCTGGTTTTACTATTTATAGGTATGTGTTTGGGTAAAGTGAACATTTTTGTTTTATTCTATAAACTACTGACAACATTTCTCCCAAATTCCAAATAAAAATATTGTCATTTAGAGCGTTTATTTGCAGAAAATGACAACTGGTCAAAATAACAAAAAAGATGCAGTGTTGTCAGACCTCGAATAATGCAAAGAAAATAAGTTCATATTCATTTTTAAACAACACAATACTAATGTTTTAACTTAGGAAGAGTTCAGAAATCAATATTTGGTGGAATAACCCTGATTTTCAAGCACAGCTTTCATGTGTCTTGGCATGCTCTCCACCAGTCTTTCACATTGATGTTGGGTGACTTTATACCACTCCTGGCCAAAAATTCAAGCAGCTCGGCTTTGTTTGATGGCTTGTGACCATCCATCTTCCTCTTGATCACATTCCAGAGGTTTTCAATGGGGTTCAGGTCTGGAGATTGGGCTGCCCATGACAGGGTCTTGATCTGGTGGTTCTCCATCCACACCTTGATTGACCTGGCTGTGTGGCATCAGAGAAACTGATAATTTTGCAGTGGTCTCTTAATTTTTTCCAGAGCTGTATATTACAATGCTACAATTGTAAACACATTGTTGTTGTTTTGTTATTTAAGTTCTATGAAATACTGTATTTCCATTTTTCATAATCACAATAAAAAAGTGTGTATTTAAAAATATATATATATATATATATATATATATATATATATATATATATATATATATATATATATATATATATATATATATATATGTATAGCAATAATTGTTTTGTAAACTGTCCAAATTGCTTATTTGAGGGCTAAGAATGAAAAAAAAAAAAAGGAAAGAAAATTTTTACCCGCCAAAATACATGGTGGTTAAAGCCATTTCAGCAAATAAGAGATAAATTAATTTAATCAGAGGTTCTCAAAAAAAAATTTTTTAACATGCCAAAATAAATGGGCTGCTGGGTGGTTAAAGCCATTTCAGCAAAATAAGAGATTATTTAATTCAGAGGTTCTCAAAACAGTTTTTTTTTTTTTTTTTTTTAATTTTTTTTGTAGTAGTCGTACTGCAACGTTTACTGAAGAATACTAAGTTATGTGAAAAATAAAGAAAATATACACATTCAAATTGTTTTCAGTCATATCTCCATTAGAATAAAGCCAAAGTGTTTCTCATTGTAAACATACAGCGGCCCATCTCAGTTCTGTACTGGATCTTAATTCACAGGCCCGTCTAATAATAAACTTAATAGGTTAATCAATCATATCAATTTATATGAATTAATACAATACCTAAGCTAAAGTACATTACTAACGCGTGGAAGTTAAATACATACAAAAAACATTTTCACTTTCCTGTTCCAATCACATGCAGCAGAATCCCCAGCTGAATCTACCAAAAGAATAAACGATTTGCAATGCTGCTATATCATAACATTATATGTAAAACAGTAATATTCCAGGTAATAGGTTTTGAATGCCTAACTTTTCCTCACTAAAAGAACTATCAGGGATTTCAATTAGTTTATGTGGCACTTGCAAGGTAGTAGGGGGCACCAGTCTCATTGTGGCGAGTAGGGCCGATGAAGAGAGTGTGAGAGTAGGGATTAAAATGGTGCATTCTGGTGCAATTTTGGATGGTTTAAGCATGTGCTAGACTAGTCGTGGTCTGCTTGTCGTGTCTGACAAAGTACTCCATTAGTGCAATGCAATGCTCACAGCAAGGAAAAGTTGACTTTTGCAGCATCAAGGTCCCTGCAATACAATACTGGCGGAAAATGCACGTGGAATTGGTTACCTCACTTTTAATTTACAGTTATATGGGAAACAGCATGCTGCAGCTCCCATGCTCAGCATTAGTCAAGTCCTGACAGCATATAACTCAGACAGCTCTTATGATTACATGTTACCGTTTATTTTTCAGTAAAACCAAGTTTAAATTGCACGCTGTGCTATTTTTTATATTAAAAACACCACAGCAAGCACATTGTGCTAATGAGTATATCTGAAATATATGACAATCTGAGAGAGCTACATTTAGTGAATGGCAGTTTTTTTTTTTTTTTTTTTCCTGCAGTCAAGTAAGTTGCAGTACATTTGATTTTTAATTACCAAAAATTTAGTTTTTTTTTTTTTTTTCTCAACAGTACATGTCCTAATTACAGTCCCAAGTACACCCACTCCTCATTATATCAACCCTCACTATACTGTGGATTCGGATATATCTCTGTCCCGGAGTTGGCTCCCAATTTGTGTATGACTTAGCTACAATATGCATAGGCACAAATAATTACTGTTCATTTTATTTCGTACTACATATCAAACAAAAATATACAAAACAATTAAAAACAAATCATTAATATAGTACTGTTATTATATAGACACATATTGCACAATAATACAAAGCAAATTAAATATCTACTTGCTGAAGCGATTTTTATTTTAGCCAACAATGTATTTGCATGTGGCAGTATCGTGCAGATTTATGTTGTAAGTCTACACTGTAAAAAAAAAAACAACAACTTGTTTTTACAGTAAAAAAACTGGCAGCTGGGTTGCTAGTAATATACCGTATTTTTACCGTATTTTCATATTTTTACATACATTACAGTATTTTTTTTTAATATTTCAAAACCATACATTTACAGTAAAATACCATAAAAACAAACAGTAAAGTTTAATAAGTTAACTGTTAATAACAACTATTTACTCCTGCTCTTACAGCAAGTTTCAACCAGCAACAGTCAGGCCTTGTATGCAAAGAATGGAGATACAAATACAAGTAATAGAGGGGTAGCCCATGCCAAGATCTGACCTACCACAAGATGGTGACCATGAACAAAACACATACAATGGTGAGGGAACACAAAGGACCTGTAAATTTACATATAACTGCAACTGCACAGCACATTTAACACACAATATCACAAATAACACTGTAAAACACTACTATTTGCAATCAGCCTTGCAATGGATTCTGGGATTCCAGTTTTAATGTAATTAAATGTAATATCTACAGTATTTAACCGTCAATGCTACACACGTTTGTTTCTTTTTTTTTTAAAGAAACATGGTCTGTTAAAACAAAGGAAAATATCTGTTTTTACTTTTTTAATGTAAAAAACTTTTTTTTTAAAGGAAATGTTCTGGAAAAATATTTCCTTTTTTTAGTATGAAGGTAATTTGCTGTTAAATTTAAGGTAAATTGTCATTTTATAAGAGAACGCTATTTACCTTCACTGTTTACCATAATTTTACCGTTGAATTTATAGACATTTTTTTACAGTGTAGAATTTATGTCACTGTTTCCTTGCCAATTACCATTAAAGAAAATACCCATTATAGCTCACTCTTCATGTAATTATTAACCATAATAAACACAATACCTCAATAAGAACTTGCAATTCTGGCTTAAATATCCCTAGATTCGTGATGAAATGTTTAAGTATTTCAAATCAATCATGCATGTGTATTTGTTATAAGACAAAAAGAAACCTGTCAATCCAAATTATTATTTCATTTATTCATATTCTCAAAGGAAGAAGAATAAAGGTTAGGTTTCATTGTTAAAAATATGTATAAAGAAGAAACAAAATAAAACATTAAAGGAAAAGTATTGCATTGTTAAAGGTTCATAATAAATCCTTGATGTGCTCTTTGGTCATAGAGTTCTGCATTAGTGAAGCCGTCTTTAGTTCATCATGCATTGTTCGATTCAGTCACGCCTTACGTATACATGCGCTAGCTTCCAAGTGGCTCAGTATGCATGTACAATGTTCCAGCATCTAGTTGAATAGACGCACATTACGTATTGTGACGATATCAATAGCATGACATATACATTTGATACTTATTCTGTTGGTGCGATGTTTAAAACAAAGTCTTCTTAACACGCTCGTCCTCTCTGTGGAAGTTAGTTGAGCAGGAGCACAGTGCAGCATCTCCATGAAAGCTGTAGGCAAAAGCGTTTGTCGTTCCGGAGGGAGCCCATCTTCTCCGGGACTGTTTTGGAAAACATTTTATTATTTTGAATTTTCTGAATTTTTTTTTTTTTCCTGATTTCGGATTTTTCCGTTTTAAAAATCAGTAATTTGTCAGTTAGTTACAACCACTTTTGTTTGATACATTGACAACAATGATGACGCTAGAAATGCATGAAAAAAATAAGACCAAAAAAAAAACTTTCTAAATGGTTTTAATCAAAGTGATTTCAGAAAAAAGGTACACATTGGCACAATGTAACAAACTAAGAAAATTGTAAATTAAAAAAAAAAAAAAAAAATCTAAATGTAGGCTTTTTTTAGTAGTTTTTCTTTTCAATACAAGCTGAATTATAACATTTCAAAATAAATTTAGTGTTTACATTAATAATTAATGACAAACAATTTCAATAAAAGCCTAAATATTTTGATTGATTCTAATTTAATAAAATGGCACTTAGTAATATCGCCCTGAGAACTTTGGAGTAAAAATGCAACAACTAGGCACTTCATTATTCAGTAGTCATTACAGTACCATCTGCTCAGAATAACTTACAGTGCCTATAGAAAGTCTACACCCCCTTTCAATATTTGCACCTTTTCTTCGTCTTATAGCCTGGAATTAAAATGTATTAATATATATATATATATATATATATATATATATATATATATATATATATATATATATATATATTATATATTTTTTTTTTTTTTTTTTTTTCATTTATCTACACATCCTACCCCACAACTTCCAAAAATTGTAGAAATTTGTAGAAAATTAGTTAAAAATAAAAACTGAAATAGCTTGGTTGAATAAGTGTCCACTCCCCTTGTAATAGCAATCCTAAATTAGCTCAGGTGTAACCAATCACCTTCAAAATCAAACACCAAGTGGCCTCCACCTGTGTTAAATTGTAGTGATTCACATGATTTCAGGATAAATTCAGTAGTTCCTGTAGGTTCCCTCTGATGGTTAGTGCATTTCAAAGCAAATACTCAACCATGAGCACCAAGGCGCTTTCAAAATAACTCAGGGATAAAGTTGTTGAAAGGCACAGATCAGGGGATGGGTATAAAAAAATATCAAAGGCCTTGAATATCCCTTGGCGCATGGTCAAGATGATTATTAAGAAGTGGAAGGTGTATGGCACCACCAAGACCCTGCCTAGATCAGGCCGTCCTTCCAAACTGGATGACCGAGCAAGAAGGAGACTGATCAGAGAGGCTACCATGAGGCCAATGGCAACTTTGCAAGAGCTACATGCTTTTATGGCCAAGACTGGTCAAAGTGTGCATGTGACAACAATGTCTTCAAGCACTGCACAAATCTGGCCTGTATGGTAGAGTGTCAAAAAGGAAGCAATTACTCAAGAAAGCCTATCTTGAATCCCATTTCAAGTATGCAAAAAAGCACTCAGATGATTCTGTAGCGATGTGGCAAAAAGTTTTGTGGTCTGATGAAACTAAAATTGAACTTTTTGGTCTAAATGCAAAGTGTTATATTTGTGCAAACCCAACACAGCACATCACCCAAAGAACACCATCCCTACTGTGAAGCGTGGTGGTGGCAGCATCATGTTATGGGGATGTTTCTCATCAGCAGGAGCTGAGGCACTTGTCAGGATAGAAGGGAAAATTAATGGAACAAAGTACAGAGAAGTCCTCAAGGAAAACCTGCTGCCCTCTGCCAGAAAGCTGAAACTGGGACGGAAGTACACCTTTCAGCATGACAATCATCCAAAGCACACAGCCAAAGCTACACTGCAGTGGCTAAGGAACAAAATTAAAGGTAAATGTCCTTGAGTGGCCCAGTCACAGCCCTGACCTAAATCCAATCGAAAATTTGTGGCATGACTTGAAGATTGGTGTCCATCAACGCTCCCCAAGGAACTTGAGTTTGAACAGTTTTTAATCAATTTCGTCCTTCTGGAGTCGGCTGAATGCCTTTTAATTTGTTTGTTTTTTAAACCATTTAAATGCAAAACCATAACAAATGTGTACACAGGCTTTTTAATTTTTTTTTTATTTTTATTTGTCCTGCCTTTAATTAATTTCTCTGCACGTACAACTACTTTGTATACGATGTAGAATATGTGAATGTAACTCTTTCAAATAAACGTGTTATGATTTTAAATATGCGCTTCTTAAGGTCGGTATTATTATCATTGCTTGTGCCCTGGCACCTCTTTTATTTTACAAGTTAAGCACTGCCCAAGCAATAATGGTAGCTAGCAAGTGAAGTGGCACGAGAGGCAGCTGTTTTTTACAGATAAAATCACGGTCATGTATGGTGGCTGAGAGAAATTTTGTTTTTTTCATGCATTCTCATGATGTGTGTTTCTTGAAGCCTCTTGTCATACAAACATTGTGCTATTTCAGAGTAATTTTTAAAATATACACATATATATATTTTGTTTGTTTAAACAGATTTTGTGGTAATGTCCTTGGGTGCCTAATCCCGTTTTTTTCGCTGAATTCCGTGATTCATTCCGTGTTCTCTGCAACACGGATTTCATAGGGCCCTATGCAATCTGTTCAATCATTTACTGGAAGCAAACTAAACTGGTTGCCAGGTTTCTAAATGTGAAAGGTAGTGTATCAGTAAAGGACATGTTTACTGTTTTTTTTTTTTTTTTTTTTTTTAAATATGCGTATTGTGTTCAGAAATGTGGATTTTTTCATGCAGAACTACAAATTACATTTTGTGGAAATTGTGAAATCGGTGATAACTGAAAAAAATTACAGCCTTAATTGCATTTCTAGCATAATATCATTTTCATGGTTCATTAGATTATTAACAGTTATCAGTCATAAAGATCCAGGGGAGATGATGACCCTGCCTTAACTAATCATATTGGCTAACCAATCTTATAAAGCCCATCTTTGCCAAAAGGTCTTTCCTCTCTACTTCCCCACTGCCTCCTTTACAGTTGTATTTCCCATATGTATTGTCAGAGGTCCTCTATCACCAAGTATTGGTTGACCTCTGACTGATGCCGGAGGTTTTATCTGAATAGAGGGAGTCCACCTCCAGATTATATAGACCAGATTCTGTGCAAAACTGTCTAATCAGAACTGTGCCACAATTATTGAACCGTGCCCAGCATTAACCATAAAATGGAATCATTTATTTTTGATTAATACCGTATTGTAAAGGTCACTGAACAAAACAATTACTTCATTTATCTGAAAAACTGGGTAGGCTAGCTTGGCTATACATCAAGTAATTGGTGAGAAGCCAAGTAATTAATATATTTCTTAAGTTATTAATCAAATGTATTTATGAGTCATTTGAGTATATTCCATAATGCAGACATCATTGCCTATCAAAATAAAAATACTATAATATTTAGTAAAAAGGGTCAATGGCTACGAGTCACAGATCTGGCCTTAAAACTCTTATTTTCAATTGCTGTTCATGTTTGTAACAAATGTTAGGACAACATGTAATGCATACTTATACTGTATGTGTTAATGTTGGTTTCCACAGTTATTATGAAAGATGCGTTACCTAGTAATACAATGTTATTTAGCCTTAATGGAGGTGATGTTTAAACATATTTATTTATTTATTCTTTTTTTAATTTTTAATTTTCATTTTGCATGCATAGGTAATGAATGAACTGTTCAATTCTACTGTATCCTGTGATTCATTAAAAGGACCATGGCCTTGTTTTCTATGATAAATATACTATAAATGTTTATTGTTCACACAGGTGTTTGTCAACAGGGAAAATCCCAGAACACTTTTAAGTGCCATTTGTTTAATTGTTTCACAGAGACAGAGCTTATCCTGTTATTCTTCAGTAGTCGTTCTCCATGACAGTCTAATTGTTTTTTCGTTATTATCGGCTTCTTTGAATTCTGTGTCTCTGGCTTTTGCTGAAGTGGTTTGTGTTGCAATAGTCTTGATTAGAAGTGTGGTGAGTTACTATCAGTTGTCAGAATTGTACAAAAAACACAAGGGACACCACCAGTTTCAAACTCATACATACCTATGAAATATGCTTATATTTAAGCAATAGAGCCCGTCGATGTGGAATCTACCATGTGGTAGAGGACCGCGACTGGAGTTATACGTCCCGAGCCGTAGGTAACATTCTGCTGAGGAAAACAGTCTGTAACATAATCAGAATAGAAAAACAACATACACGTAAAGAAAACATTATTATTAAAATTATTATTATTGCTAACATATTTATTTATTGGGGTCTTTCTTTCTCTTTCTCTCTTTCTTATTATAATTTATCTGGACATGTAGAATTGTTGAATAGTCCGTGCAGTATTGAGTCTGACTCGAAACTTGTTGTTGGAGGCGGGGCGTCATTCAAGCAGGCAGGGAGTGGATTGGCTGATGCAGAAAGAAGTGAATCAGGGTTGGGAGTTTGACTGGCTGGTGCTGAGGGAGGTTGTTGTTTGTATCCAGCCAATGACAGAATTGTGGATCAATCGTGTCTTCCCTGTTGATTTGCTGTCCAGTAGCTGTGACTTGAGCCTTCATTACTATGCCCCGTTACAGACATGATTTCCCTAGTCTCTAGACCAGCATCAGAAAGTATGTTTAAGTAGCTTGTTATGTTATCAGATTAGTTGCAGATTAGAATGTTAAGGGTATTGTTAAGCTGGTATTTATACGCCGATGGAGTGTAGAATGTAATTCACAGTAAAGCACTTCAACGTTCCAGCAGGCATCTATGCAAAGTAGAATCCCGCTAGATTTGGAAACTGTTTGGCTGTTCGCACTCAGTCGTTTTCTAATTTAAGTTTTATGTTAGTTATTTTTATCATTCCAGTGGCAGGGTTATGCACAATCTCTATAGTACATATACATCTTGCCATACTTGTGTATGAATATGGGCTACATTTAAAAAATAGAATCAGGCTGATTCGGTCACGAAGATTCTTCTTCACTGAAGAAACTATTACCTGTACAAAAGTCCCTGTTTTGGTGCCCTTTATTTTTTAATGGAAAGCAAAGATAAACATTCTGAATTGATCAGCGGGCAGGAAAGATTGTATTTGGTAAACCACTATAAGACCATCCATAAATGTCAGCACAAACAAACTGACTGTTCTTCAGATAAACATGCAATGGTAGAGGAGAGAATACAGTAACATTGAGCTTTACAAAGTGTCAACTCTGAAGTCAGTGAATGAATAAGAGAATCAGCCATGTTTCAGTAACAAAGGTATCAGAGAAGAGATGAAATCAGGGTTATGCAAAATTAGAATCTGTAAAATCCAGTAATAATAAGCAATGAAGCATTAACAAAGTTCAAAATACCAATATTTATTAAATAAGATGGCTTTAGAAAGGGCAGGTCATATAGTCAGACTGACGTATATAGATATATCTTTAGTAAAGCCAGACTCTTTATACAGTACAAATACCTCTTATAAGGCTGCAGCTGGGGGTTTGACTTTTATTATGGTGCCTCATTACCACACTCACCTCACTGTAACACAAAATGGTTGTTAACAACACTGTATTGGCGAAGCATCACTGTAGGAAAGTGGCACTCTGTATGTATTTCGAATTGCATTGTAATTCAATAGGAAATAATATTTTAGTTCCCACAAAATTACATTTTAATTTCCGCCTGTAATTGTAAATGTTCCTGGAAAAGCATAGTAAGTAACAAAACACACATGCAGTATATCATATTGTAACAATCTAATTTTTCTCAGGGATTTCTCAGGCGGAGGTGCGTCACCTACCAACCCTGACCCCTACCCCCGTGCACGTTACAGTATGCTCCTGCAAGGGAGCTGGTGGTACAGCGGTATTGGGGCTATGCTTCAGTGCGGGAGGTCGCGGGTTTGTGTCCCACTTCTGCCTGTGATAAACCTCTGCCTGCAGGAACCAAGATTATGATTACGTTATTTTGTAACAATGTTACAGGCCTGAAAAAACAAAAGATTGGACATGAGAACAATCATATATCCCTGAAAGATGAATTCAAGAATACTGTGGGCAAGCTGACATTTAGGTCAGAAAATATAGTTTGTAGAAAATCAGGTTTAAAATTTCTGCATGATAATGATTCCCTGTAGATTTGCAAGCAAGGAAATTATATGAAAAATATCAATGCCCTCTTCCCACTTGCCAACATTCTGACCTAAATGAAATTGAAATTTGTTGAAAAGAGCTGATTAATTAATTTCCCCATGGGGGAAAATGATGTCCAAATATTCATCTTTCTATAAAAAAAAAAAGAATTGAGAGTGTTGAAAAAGTAGTCTTCTCACAAAGCAATAAAACATGAGTTACTTAATTACCTGAGAAGTTCGAAAATGTGGCAGTTCTACTGTTATGTACAGATGCTGTACTTAACAGTAGAGCCTCCGGATTTTCAAACTATCTAGAACCACTACGTGGGTCACTTTGACCCATACTGCTTTGTTATGAAAATGAGAGACATATTATCAGATACAACTGAAAAGTTGTATTCATGAACATCACATCTAACATTTGCATCGCAGAAAAAAACATATTTAAATGGAAAATTAAACATAAAATACTTTATTTTTATAATAAGCGCATATACAACACGACTACAAACAGTGAAAAAATATAATAAAATACACATTTAAAAAGAAACGGGTATGTGCATATATACCCGTGTACATATGTAAATGTGTGTATGTACACACAAAACTATAAAACCGAAATTATTGTTTCTAATACTGCATAAAAAGAAAATATAACACTATTTCCGGTATGATGGCTGCATTGTACTCTATGGAGGAGTGTACACGTCTGCCAGCTGACTGTGCCTGCATCCAGGAGCTGTGTTATAAACACAGACGCAGTTCCATTGAACACTATTGTGTAAACACGTGTAAATCACCCGCTCCTCCTCTTTTGACAGCCTTAAACAAGAAAGTTGTTATGGAAATCCATGCCTTCAAAAGCACACAGAATATATGCTGATATGATTCAGGAAAGCAAGCCGAAAGAGAAAGTAAAGAAAGAGAGAGTAAAAGCTATAGAAAAGAGATAACAACCCACCCCCATATCGCCTTTGAGGTGGCAGCTTACCCAAAGCATAATTTGCTTAGCTTTTTAACCAACCACTAAGCCTGCTGTCAGTGATCAATCCCTCCACCCCCCCATCAAGAAATTATCAAAATACCCCCTCCCTATATATATATATATATATATATATATATATATATATATATATATATATATAGATAGATATAGATAGATAGATAGATAGATAGATAGATATATGCAGCTGTTCAGTACATGCAAGGACCACATAGTATGTCAACACCCCATACTGTAGCAATAACGGAAGTACCATTTTTTACGCAGTGCCTTAGGTCTATGTAATAAAAATTTATACAAAAATTATTGAAATTAAATTTAAAAAATACACATTATTGTTATTATTATTATTTAGCAGACACTTATCTGTACCGACTTACAGAAATCAAAAAAGGTATGAAAGTATCTAACTTACAGGCAATACAAATGAAAAATAAACAGATGCATACAATATAGACAAAATAAATATAAATAACATCTTCAATTTATATAGCGACTTATTGTGTGCAGACCTAAACATCTCAACATTGTGGCATCTAAGTGTACGCCATTGATCATGTAGATTTTACTAGGATTTGGCTGCAAAAATGCATTAATATATTAGAAGATATGTTCATATTCAATTTCAGATATAGCTGTGTGTCATTTGTATATGAATGAAACGGAACACTGTGTCTACGTGATTAAAATTTACAAGCCTGTTCTGTCACAATTAAATTTCATTCTGTCTAATCTCGTCCTTTCTGCCGTACTGTACTTGACAACTGTAAGTTCACATTATTATTATTATTATTATTATTATTATTATTATTATTATTATTATTATTATTGTCTGGGACAAATTGTTGTGCACCCATTTCTTACCTGAACATTAGGTAAATCCTAGAACACGTCACTGCTGCTTTTAGACAGCTCTTCTTTCTTTCTTTTTAAACAATTTTGAGTTGGCAACTCAAAATTGTGATGAAAATTCCTGGAAGCACGGTCATATTGAGCTCAGTCTAACAGCGCCCCCCCCCCCCTGTTTGCCCGTCATTAACCAATGATACAATACATGTTTCTCGTGGGAGGTGCACAGTAAAAGAAATGGCGACAATAACACATTATGATAATGAGTAATTTTCTCGCAGGATAAGATTAGACAGGATTAAATTAAATTGAATTGTGACAGAACGGGCCAGCTGACATTGAGCAAGTTTGTGAATGGGTTGTAGATCAGATGTGCAATGATGTTGGGCTTATGTTTTTTTTTTTATTTGAGAGGCATTGCAGCAAGCTGCTTGGACACTGCGGCAATTGCTGCCGGTGCCGTCGGTTATTTCGCGCCCTGTGTTCGGACCCTATATAAAAGGTCAATTGAAGAGATGCTGCAGGGTACACTAAAGGGGTTGTCGGGCCACACTTTTTAAACAATAATACCCACCACAGTGGGCTTACTAGTGATTACACACCTTTGGGCCTTAATGTGTCCAAGCCAATGTCATACAAAATAGTGAACATGCTTTTTGTGTCAAAGATCAAGAGACATTTACTTATGACAATCGATCATTGATAAATAAATCCTTACAAATTGGTATTCCAGTCTGAAAAGGAGTATTTTCTAAAGGCACTTTAGCTAATAATTTAACTGCATAACTGGAAAAAATGCATTTTTGTTGATATGCATGTATACAATGTAAAAATGAAACTCTTCAGCATGCTTTCATACTCGGACCTGGGGGAATTCATTCAGTATTGTAAGTTGACCAAAACAGTTGGTGGTGTACGAGACATCAGCTCAAAAAATGTAAATTAATGGTAATACAATTTATTTCTGAAGCACAAGAAGATTCAATTTACATTTACTACCCCCCCGCCCCTTCTGAACCCACAGTTAGACTTAAGTGATTGTTGAAGTGTATTTATGCAATTTTGTTGTTTGTAGGCAGTTCTGACACAGCCCCCCCCCCCCCAGTTACCTTGGTTACCGGCTGAGTCTCTTGTTTCATTCATACTGATGAAACCAATAAATGCCATTCAACTTCCCCTAATCAAGGCATGAAACCTAATCTAATATGTAAATGACTACATTGTTTTGCTCCTACACTGTCTCATGAGAATAAAGATGGTTGAACTCCGTAAAAACTGACCTTCCCTTATTTTAAAATGCAGATCTTCTATCTGACGTACATGCTGTGCTTGAACTGAACCATGGCACTTAATTCAATAATTATAATTCAAATGTGATACAAGTTTTATCGGAACCAATAGTATTACTGGCTATAATTACACATTTAGCAATATAACTGCATGGTTGAGGGTATATTTACAGGGTTGGGGTGGGATTTGTGTTGTTGCTGAATAATAAAAGAATGTCTCTCTTTGCTCTGATTAGCTTAAACAACATTGTAAAATGTAGCATATTTGATGGGGAAGTATACAAGAGATGTGTCTAAAGCAAGAGGCTGAAACCCGAAGGATGTAACTGAAGGCAGCTTAGACATGTGTTATACATGGGGTGCCCATTATACATAACGTGCTTGTTTTTTTTTTTTTTTATTAAAAAAGAAATATATATATATATATATATATATATATATATATATATATATATATATATATATATATGATATATATGAGATACACTTTTCATTTAAGTGTACTCTAGAATTTCCCAATTTTGGTCACACAATAGGCTCTTACACCTGTGTTTCTGCACGTGGTCATTTGAAAGAAAAGCAGAAATGACCCAAATCTGTCTTCAAACGCTTCCCAACCTTCCAGAATAAAAGCTAATGAAAGGTTGGAAAATATATTCAAAGCACTACTAAATTATCTTACTAGACTGTGAGTTCTTTATTATTCCACCTAGCCAACTTCAATGCATAATTCATGTGCTTACAAAATATGTAACGAACACCTCCCTGATTTCTCACTAAAAGAAAATAAAGCAAGCTGTTTTCTGTAACTTTGAATGCACAGTCGTGTGAATTGAAACCTTGTAGATGCAGATGTCATAGTGTTTTCGTTTATTTTTTTAATTCTTGTTTTTAATACATATAATCATGCCTTTTTAGTTCATCTTTTTAGATTAGGTTTCAAAAGTTTGTTTTACCTTGTCTTACCTGTTAATTTTTTCGCTACATCCAGATTTTGACTTGCCGTACAGCAAATTTACTGTATAATGAATGCATTTTACATAAAGAAATAAAACAAACATACTGTAACACTTTTGTGACATATGTAACCAATGAATAGCAAACATCTTTTTTTGTACTGTTTTATAATAAATACAATGTTCATTCCACATACAGTGTAATGGCTAAAGACATTCTGCATTGGTTTTTCAAATGTATTGGCTGAACTGTACATCTAATTTCCTTTTTTTTTGTGTGTGGGGGTGGGGTTGTGTTCTCTCCTAATTTCAACAACTCTTCTTTCATGATGAGACAGAGGAATTGGTAATAATACTGTATGATATGTTCAATATTCAAAAATACAGTATGACAATTCAATGACCTTCTTAATTTTCTTTTTGTTTAAAATAACAGACAAATCTGCATGGCTCTTGCCAAATTCTAATTTGTTTTGGCTCTTTACAAAAACAGATGGAAATGCGATGTCTTTCTGAATATGCTTCAAGCCACTAAGTCATTGCATTTGCGTTTGTGTTACGATTATTTTCAATTCATGCTTTTTTACTTCATTCAAAGTTTTATATATATATATATATATATATATATATACACACACACACACACACACACACACACACACACACACACACACACACACACACACACACACACGTTATATTACAGAATATTAAAGGATTTCGTAAGGGTTATTGTGGCTGCTAAAATAATCATACAGTAGTTGTTATTGTTTACAGCCACACTGCTAAAATTCTATAAATGTGTGCACTTACTGATCAAATATTAATTTTGATCAGCAAAAAGAAAACAGTGTAATCGCCCTTATCATAAGCACATAGCTTGATCTCTGCCTTAGCTTTTACTTTGGAGTCAAAAACTAAACTCCAGCCCTGAGTAACAAAAAGATTACCATATTTAAAATAAACTCATTATCATTGGTTGCTACTGAAAATGCATGGATTGAATATAATCGTAGCGGCAGGAAATATAACCTTGCAGTTAACATGTGTTAATAAGTTCCTTTCCGTTTTAAGTAATGGCTTGTTCAATAAGTTATTCAAAACTATGAAATGTGTGCAAATATACCATTCCAACTTTTAACACCCAAAAAGAAAAAAAAAAAAATGACCTAGGATCGGGGGTGGGGGGGGGGGGGGGGGGGGGGGGGGGGGGGCTACTTCCGCCTCTGTTTTTTGACGTGCAGCAACAATTGTTAACGATGTACATGTCAAATCCCGAGATTGCAATGGAATGTTGAAAACTTTTTTTTACTCTATGGTGGATGTAATACTGTACGTCAGAGGTCATTTACTTTGCAAGAGCAGGGCGATGTATTATCATTTTAATGTTCAAACTGTGGCCAAAATGCAATGCAATGCATTGGAGTAAGGGAAAAGTTGCACGCAATGATGGTAAACTTTTTTTATACATTTTCCCTTTGGTGTTAATGCATTGCCCTGTGATCAAAATTGGGCCCAAAGTCTTTTCTCCACAAATGGAATTTCTAGATAAAAGTAAAATCACTACAGTGTACAGTGACCTCAGTAAAAGCCCCTTTCCTATGCAAACATCAATATGTGTTAGAAGGAAATGGTGAGAAAATTGCTTACTTTAAACATTAGAGTATAATGGCTGGCAGATCTTTCAAAATCGACTCGGTATTATCAAAGAAAAGTAGTATTCATAATGACATTTAAGATTGTAAATGGAATACTGAATTTTATAAACTGTATTCCCCATCAGTCAGTTTTTTTTTTTTTTTTTTTTTTTTTTTTTTTGTTAAGGGACTATTCTTCTCTTTTATGTACGCAATACTTTGTGCATGTGTCGCCCACGGTGACTGGATATAATGGGAGTGTCACACTCTGGAGTTTTACATATATCTGGAGAATGGCATATGCCTGGGGTGGCCAAACTTCCTGACTCTATCAGCCGCATACCAAAAATTATACAGGGTTGAGAGCCGCAAGGCGCATACTGTAAAACATGAAATGTTTTTGAGCAAAACATTTGAAATACTATTACTGTTCTGCAGTAGTTGTTAGGCAAAATACACAAGAACAAGGGATAGAACATTGCCTACACAGTTTCTGTGTCGGTTTTATTGTACTGTAGATCTGTATTAAACATTAAATATAACACTTGTGTTTTTGATAAATATATTTAATATTATTGTCATTTTTTTTCTTTTTAAGTAATCTTCTTTGTTTTAAAGACATATTTTGTCCCAAAAAAAAAAAAAATCAGATTGTTTTATTTGCATAACCTAACTAATAATGGCAACACATTTGATTATGTATTTATTTATTCTTTTTTTTTGTGAAAGATACCGATATTGTATGTTTAAACCCAGTAAACAAAATGGGAAGTGTTGGGGTCTTTGACAACAATAATTATTTCGTAAGATGTTGGATAAATGTTAATAGTAGGTTGTAAATATAAGAAAAGTAATTCTTATAAATATGTTAATATAATACGTGTTTATCTTAATTATAATACATTACAAAATACAGATGATTCTTTGCACCGAAAAGTTTTCTAATACTGTAACTATATGTTTAGTTACAGTATTTGCTACCATTATACAGAAAAAGTGAAAAGTACAATTATTGTGTGAAGAGTTATTCATCCTTAACTGTTTGACAGCATTTATATATGCTTATTCCATGTTAGTTCATGATACTTGTGGCATACAGTTGTAAAGGACTAGTAATTAAGATAATGGCATTTTGTAAAAGTGCAGGATTGATAAGTCTATAAAATGCACTCAAGCAGTTCTGTATATGGATACAACTGTAAATTATTGTCTACCTTGTGTTTAGGCATTCAAAGATTCATGTCACTCTTGCTACAAGTCTACTTTTAACACCTGTGTTTTCTGAACATAGAGTAATTTAGAAGTTAAATAAATAAAACAAAACAAACACAAAAAACAAAAACCAACTAAAGCTAGATTCTCTTGCAAGAGGATGCAAATGCTTCTTGCTTTCTGATTTCCTTAAACCACAACTGTACAGAAAGTTTGGGCGCAAAGCTACAAAAAGTTCTGGACACTTTAATCCTGTAACACACTGGCAACCAATGTAACAGGAAGGGAAAGGGGTTACATGCTGAGACATTTTAGATTTTGTCCAAACCCTAAATGTGGAACTTTAGGCCAGCAGCGAAATGCAGAGAGAGAGACCTTATCGATAAATACCGTGCTTTGTCTGTGCATTTTAAAAGATAATAAACTCATTTACATAGTATAGCAATATAATTCTACTCATCCCTTATAAGATGCAATATTATCCAGAAAAACCCTGCAGGGAATTGCTTGTAGACAGACTGATAAGGATCTGTAGTGTTTGCCTTATAAATGGGCTCATTATTATAACTGATCATTACTGTATTTCCAATGTGAATTCTAATCACTATGTGAAAAACTGCGCAAGTTTTGTTGCCCTGTATTACAGTTAATTTTGTTTCTTATTGATGACTATATAAGCAATGATGTGCAATATAGTAAGAGACATTGTTGTTCAAGCACAGAGATATGAGTTCTATGTGATATCAGTGAGCTGACAAATTGCCTACAAATGTATGCTAAATTAGATTGAAGCCATCAGTAGTGGGCTTTATCATCCAATTGGAATATTAGCGTATTCCTGCAGACTCTATGCTGTGGCTGGGTTCTATTTTACAACACCACAATCTGGATTTTCACTGCTACATTAGACAACACGGATAGGGGTAGATGTACTAAGATGGGGCAGTCGCACAGTTTGCAAAGTGCACATTTGGTCGTATGTACTAATAAAAAAAAAAAAAAAAAGTGAGTTTAAATTTATTTTTTAAATAAAATAGCAGCAATTCCTGTAATGAGTTTGTTGTATTATACACTCCTATGGATTACACACACTGTTTTAGCCACTCCAATGTTGGTTCTTAACAATACATTCCTTAACATAATTTGCAAAGCAACAAGCAGTATACAGTAGGCTACTAACTCTGCCTAAGCACAGGAAAAGTTCTGCTGACAAATGTATTGTGGTTTATTGTATTTATTTAAACGAATTGTGTTTTATTGTTTTTATTATTGTATGTATTGTTTGGGGTTATGTAGCACAGTTGATTTAATATATTATGATTGGGTTTAAATGTGGTCTGGCAGAGGCGTTGTTAGCAGCTTGTCTCTGCCAGACAGCTCATGAGAATGCGTGGTCTGCAGCTAATGATTATTAACAAATTGTCTGTCGGCCACGCAAATTAAAAACTTTCGTGCAGAATGTGCCTGGGCTCGATTGAATAATTAATAAGCAATTGAGCTCGGGCACAGGTGGATAAAAGAGTGGATATTTTTACTGAGGCTAGATGCGCAACTCTGCATATATTCTCTGGATTCTACCGACTTAATGTGGTAGATTCCACGGTGAACCAATCACATTCGGCGGTTGAATGTTATTTGATCCTCTGTACTTTCTGTATCCTACGATACAGTGTACGGCTGCTTACTACAATGTCAGAATCAAAATAAGATCCAAATATTGTGCATTTCCTAAAATAAAAAAAATAGTACCGGGAAAATACTGAATAATAGAAAAAATTGGGTATAAATCAGTAAAAACAGAGGTTGTTAAAATTCGGAATAAACCGGAAAATGCGGAACACGAGTATACTTTATACAAATAGTCATTACTACAAGGCTGATATATTACAGACATTTTTATTTAACAGTGTGTCTAAATAGATTTCCATATACTGTATGAAGACATTCACCTCTAGGTCACCAATTATGAACCAAGTCCTGGTTGCTAATGGTTTCTTTTTTTTATGCAAAACCTGCCTCTGCACATTTTTATTGTATGAACTTTCCTGTGTGGCTACTGGCTTTCTGGTATGGGGATGATTTTTGTGCCAACAGGGTCAGGATTATTTTATTTTATAATTTTTTTTTTTTTAGCAAACAGCTGCCTGTACAGTTTTTAATTTTATGGGCTGTCTATAGTAGCCAGTTCCTGAGAAGGGTCTTCAGCGACGTAACGGTCACAGTTCCAGTTCCCCAGTTACTACCCGTACAATACTTAAAAGAACCATGTACAAGTTCCCGTCTGTAGACAATGAGTAGTCATCGTAACGTCACCTCTTCCCAGGCTTCTCCATAGCAAACTGAATTTGGTGTGTACAGGCGTCTCTAGATGAGTAGCAGAAAGGACACTGCAGCCAGAATTGCAGTGAGCAGACATACATTTTGATGGGCATTGCAGCAATTGAGAAGGTAAATCCTGCATGGCCACTGTTAATGTCAAGCCCTGCAATGTGGTTTCCTATTCTTTGTACATTGTGTGATGTGGCGGATTGTGTGTGTGTGTGTGTGTGTGTGTGTGTATATATATATTATATATATATATATATATATATATATATATATATATATATATATATATATATATATGTGTGTGACTGTGTCAGCTACTGATTGTTTAACTGGCTGACAGTCACGCACACTTAGTAAATTTGTGCAGAAGGTGACCGAGGAATAATATAATAATTGATAGCTAGTTAGTCCCTCAGTCACACATATAAAAAGACCTGCAGTTTGGCTGCACAGTGGTGAGTGTGTTCAAGGTGCGGGATGAGTCGTGGTAAAGGAAAGTAAAACTTTAAAGTGAATACAAAACAATTGGTAAAATGTGCTGGGTCTACACAAGCATGGTACTTAGTTGTTTGTTCTGTCTGTTTGTTGGTTTTGGCGCACGTGCCCTTTTGTTTTGTGAGTCTGTTTGTTCTGTTTTGTAAAACTGTTTATTTTTCCATTATTTAATGAACACACTGAGCGCTGTAGCGTCTCGGTTTTCCCCCCGCCATTTCCTTGTTTTGGTTTTGTGTTTCTGGTCTGACCTTCATTTTTTTCCATTTTAACAATATATTTACCGAAGCACACATTAGCTCTTGTTCGTTGCTTAGCAATATAATTTATTCATGGTGGCGTGTGTCACAATAAAAAAAAAAAGGAAAGTTAACATTAGTGGTAGAAAATACCATACCACTATTGAGAAATTACACAAAAATGCATATTTCTCAGTATCACATGGTCACATAACCCCCTAAAAAAGAACTACTTTCATCTGTTTTATCTCGGTATTAGAATGCACAACAAGCTGCTAGGCTATTTTTTAAATCCCTTAATTATAACAATCAATCAATACTTTATTTATATAGTGCCTTTAATACAAAAGCAATTGCTGTACAGGACAAAACAGAAGAAAATCAAAGAGTCGATGACCAAACAGTTAGGCTGCATAACGCACAGGATTGTTTATTATTAATAACTTGAACTGAATAATACTCGCTACAGAATTTAACTGTTGTAGAAAAACATCCACATTCAATTACTTTACTACAGTCTATTCAAACCTGGTGGTGTCTTATCTCTGGTGACAGTGACACTGTGCCTCTATCTCCGCAATTAAGACTGTGGATAAAAATCTGTGCAATTCCCAAACTACAGTTTTGTCCGCTGTCAGCATCTTACTTGTTTTTACTGTATAGGGTTCCTTTTCCACGCGTAGATTGAGATGGCCCCATAATGAAGTGCGTAATGATCTTTTGCTAAGGCAGTCATGGATGCTCTATATGCTTTTGTTCACTCAATAACACTGGTTTGCGACTCCAAAATCTGTGCTAGTAATTTTGACTAATTTATAAAGCAGATAAGAAGTAACCACATTTTGGATGTTCAGTGTCCATGCCCATTTAAGCCTTTATTCCTAGAACCTGTAATGTTTCAAGCTGCATACAAAATTATAGAATATTTTAGGTATCCCGAAACATTCTGGTATAAATCTGGTTTACCTTGCAGCAAACACAACTCACACATGGTGAATGTGCAGTTTCTGCTTAAAAATAAGCACAGGAATGATTTGTACTAGTTTCCCTCATTTACATTACTGGTATATGTGGAAAACACTGAACTAACATCACTGATTGGGTTAGAGGTTAAGAAATGTATTAGCTAGGAATACATATTTAAAATATATTCCTGCTAATGCAATTGCTAAATTGTGGCAATTATTATGGTGTTTTTTCTAATTCTGAAACTGCTATACTGAAACTCATTTCACCAAGGGCAACAACATCCATCAGAAAATGAACAACAGCTTATCATTAACAATCTAGTGTGTTACTCAGTCTTTCACCTCCACACATTTGTTATGAATCCCATTAGGCTGATGTCAGAACATTTCTGAATTTTTTACTTAAAATAAAACTGAGTTTTATATTAATGTAGTACCTTAAGCTATTCCCCAACTTTTACATATTTACTTTAAGCACTGGAGGATGTAGCCCTATCACTAAAGTCCCAAAACCATTCATCTTGTTTGCACTGTAATTAAGATAACTATCAATAGCACAGCCAATTTTCATGCCATTATAATTACAGGCAGTGCACGTACTAAGGATGTGGGTTCAGTTAAAACTAAGGTGATTTAATAGCAATAAAGTAATTAAAAATCTGTTCACTATGTCTATTGTAGGATATCTGTTATACAAAACAACTGATTTGCATTTACTGTGACTATTACTATTACACTGGAATACTAAAGACTATACAGGGGCTTATGATGATGTCTGAGATACTGGCCACATGTCAAACGCATATTAAACCTGACGCAAATTAGACATATACAGTAGTCTTTGGCTAAGAGAACACCCCTCGTGAAGCAAGCAAATTGTTCTCTTAGCCGAAGTGTTCAAGATGGAGTTGGTCACCAGACACAATATGAATCAATAAATAAATACATATTTATTATTTGTCATGACACATGGTCATCAACATATGAAATTGATAGAATAAGAGAAAAGCAGTAGGCAAGTGATTGTTAATAAACTGTAATAATACAAACAACAGACAAACTAACGTTAATAAACCAATTATCAAACTAAATTAACACAGCACCCTTACACACATTAAAAAATGCAGCAGCAGCTCTAGATTAATTATGACTACCTGTACAGGAGCAATATTCAGGACATGCACAAAATTATTTAACAGAATGATGAAGCAACTCACCAGAATGGAAAACAACAAATTGCTCACTGACTTATGTGTGATTCAGATTTTTTTCAGGAGCTCTAACAATTTCCAGCTTTTTGTAACAAGAGAAACAGCGGCTTATTTTGTAATCATTTTGTAGCGATGAGGGGCACTTGTGGAAATCAGAATAGAGAACGAGGCAATGATATGATGGCGGTTTTGGCAAGATTTAATAAACCAGTCAGTGTGCCTCAAGACACTCTCACAATGACAAGTCACATTTGAAAAGACTGAATTAACCATTTGAATTTAAGTCTAATAATGATGAGTTATCTTGTTACAAAACAGTACTGTTTCAGTTATGAAGGAGTCGCTAGCAATGCCAAAAAGTTGTTCTTTTAAGCGAAGTTCCTGTTCTTTCAGCTGAGCATTTACAATAAAAAATCTGTTTCACCACAAGAGTGTTCTCTTAGGCAAAGTGTTCTCTTGGGAGGTGTTTCTGTAAGTATAGACAACTGTACCCTAAAAGCCATGCACTAGTCTATTGCTGAGTAGCATTTTGAATATACTTTTTCCAGCTTTTGTTGCTGTGTAATCAATGGAAAACCATGAAAGAGATTACCTTATAAAATTGTTATATTATGTTTTTGTTAAATATATGCATTCTTTTAGGGCAGTGGTGCCCAACTCAGGTCATGGAAGGCCGGTTTCCCTCCTAGTTTTTGTTCTAACCATACCATAAATTAGTTAATTGGACCAATTAAACTTCTAATAAGGTCCAATAAAGTATTTTAGGGTGCAGTTGGAATAAAAACCTGCAGGGACACCAGCCCTGCAGGACCGATTTGTGCACCACTGCTTTAGGGGGTTATTTAGTGCATGAATACATTAATGGTAAAGCCTTGTCCTGCATTCAGAAAACTTATTTATCTTCAGAAATGTGTAGGTTTTCCCAAGTGATCTACTACAGATCAGGAAAACATGTAAATAATAGAAGATATGCTGTAAATCTATAGCCAAATTAATTTCAAACCTTTAGCAATGTGATAGTCCCATTTTAAAAATTCAAATACAATTTGTTTTTCTCCACAGAT
Organism: Polyodon spathula; assembly: GCF_017654505.1. Lineage (NCBI taxonomy): Eukaryota > Metazoa > Chordata > Actinopteri > Acipenseriformes > Polyodontidae > Polyodon > Polyodon spathula. The sequence goes on along the minus strand of NC_054536.1, from coordinate 61,351,766 downwards.
CTGGGGTTAGCATAAGTTTTTCTTGGTTAAAAAAAAAAAAAAAATACATGCCTGCATTCGAACACTCTGTTTTAAAATGGGTGCAAAGTTTCCATCATTTCATGCATTGAAGCCCAGAGATGAAGCAATGTTCTGGGACACCCACCAGCCAAACGATATGTTTAAGATTAAAATATTATGATTGAACTTATGTTGCTATTGTGGCACAATAAGATTATGTGCATATGTAATGGGTTGTTACTGGTGTAACTGTTAAATGTTACGCCTTCCTGCTAATATTTACTCAAGTCTATAGAGAAGCATATTTTGAACAAACTCCTCTTTGAAATTCACTTTTATGTGGATCTCTTTGAATATAATATATCTGAAATATAATGTTCTTGCAGAGACTGTGCTTTTGATCTATTGGATATAGGAAAAAAACAAACAAAAAAAAACTATACTTCCAAGAGATTCTCAGTGATGTGTACCCATATTAAAAAATGGATTTAGGCTGGACAAATGTTTTCTGATTTTGCTGTGTAGGGAAGGTTTAATTTCAAGCTTATTAATAATATTGTTATTATTATAGTAGTCGTAGTAGTATTACATATTTAAGTACATTTGTAATAGTTATGGTCATCAATATAATAGTTCAATGGAAATAATTCAATAGAACTGTTAAAACTTGAAGTATTTGGAATTTTGACTGCCAAACCTAAATTGAGCACACCGGTGGCTGTAGACTTTTCTTTTTTTGGAAGTTTCATATCCAGTTTATGGCGTGGTGAGGTAAAAAACAAACAGGTTATTTAATTTACAATTAAACGATCAATATTAGTACTTTCTTCTCCCATCACGACAGAGGGAGGTTGGAGGAGGCTGTTTTGGGACAAAGCTGGAGGCCTGTTCGTCTGATAACATTTCAGATTTGTGATCTCCCATATAAATATTCCTCATGAACCACAATGCAACACAGAAAGGAACTTTCAAAGCTACTAGGCCTACAGTCAACCCTATTATAACATATCACACTGCAGTTTTTGGCTTATATAATTAAGTCCTTGGAAGTTTCTTGGGTACAAGTGATGTAGCCATAATGTAGGGTATGGGACAACAGGGCTTAGATGGGAATGTTGCTTTGCCATGGGTTTTTAACACACTCAAAAGCCCTCAGCAGGCTAAACATACTGTAATGACCAAGTCATGTGGCAAACAAAAAAATATCAATATACCCGCATTATTTACCTTGTTTACTAAATATTCTAGCAAAAAAAGCTTTTGACATGCAAAAGCATGATTAGCCCCAAGATGAAGCATAGTACACTGTACAGCGCTAACGTGTTTACACACAGCCAGCCTTGAGGAGTCTTCAGATAATTTTTTTGCTCAAATATAAAGTGAGCATGGCAAATATTGATCTAAGTAGATACAACATAGAGAACACACATACTAGGATATTAAACAAGGAAGACATGAGGTATTAGAAAGAGGGAGATGATATAAAATATCCAATAATAAACAGCTTCACAGTTGATAACATATTTCTATTAATGTTTTGATATATTCTGAATTCGCTGAGTTCAAACTAATAGTATTTTCTCTTTCTTTTAGGCTTTATTTATACCTGTGGTGGGACTATAAAAGGAAGAAATGGAACCATAGAAAGTCCTGGCTTTCCATATGGATATCCAAATGGTGCAAATTGTACATGGGTAATAGTAGCAGAAGAACAAAATAGAATACAGATTACCTTTCAATCATTTGCTATAGAGGAAGAATATGACTTTTTATCATTGTATGATGGCCATCCACATCCTGCAAATTTCAGGACAAGGTAAGTACTCCTAACATATTTTTTTTTTAGTTTAGTTGAATGTGATGTGTTGCACAAACACAAAAATATATTCCAAAAATATGTTCTGTTGGTGTACTGTGCATGTGTATCTGTATTGATAAGTAAAGGACATCTATAAATGACAGACAGCAGCCCTATTTTTTTCGAAATTAACAGCGCAAAGATCAATAAGGTATTTGAAGATATTATGGCTAATTTATATTTGACACACAAAAATACTGAATTAAATCAGTCTTGAACTCATACTAGGATCATACTAAGTTGGAAGGACGAAAATTGGAAGTGCCATTAAAAAACATGTCAGTCACTGATATCACCGTGTAACACAATTTTTGTTCCTGGGTAGTAAGTGTTATTTCCTAATTGCTTATGCCTCAAAAGTATAGAAAATGGCTATTATTCCCCACAAACTTTGCTTTTGTGACCAGGACAGTGATATTTTGAAATATCACTATTTCCAATGAGAAAACGGGAGCTTTTGTGTCTTTTCGTTCACATAAAGTCAGAAAAAAACAACTTGAGTAAACTTGTAAATGTACAGTATAATTGTAAATCTCGAAAAACTACTCACTTCTAAACCTTTTGTAGTCATTTTTGTATTACTTTAGTATAAATACATGTTAATTTGGATTCATATGTTGTTTTTTTCTGACTTTATGTGAACGAACAGACACAAAAAATTGTTACACAGTGTATTCATTCAAAGAGTGACCAGTTAGTGCTTTAATGTGTATTTAACAATGGGCTTAATTGTGAAGATAATTTGTATTTGTATTTACTTTTCATTGCATAAGAACTAGTCCCCTTGTACTCAGAACAATTAACAAAATCGTAACAGATACTTGTATGATCCCAGTACCTGACACAATCATATGGGATCTACTGTGAAATCTATGGGTTGCAGTTAAGCTCTCCCTGTTGGTATTGCCTAATGGCAGCAGCTTCCCAGACCCTTCCATTGGGTCTCCTCCGCATGCGCCCTGTGCAGGCCTGGTTCAACAGCAGGGTTTTTTAGCCTGTGGTGAACCGCGACCGTTTATTGAGAGTGTCCCACCACTGTCTAAAGGCACTGTCTTGGTGGAAACAGCCGGCCCGTCAACGCCTAAGCATAGCGCTGGGCAGTGTCACCAGATTGTAGATCATCACCAAGGACGCGTCCAGCTTGGACTGGACCGCTGTGTAGAATGGCAGGGGGAGTACAAGGTGTGTGGAACCCTGCTTGGCAGGGTCTCCACATCAATTTTTTGTAACTGCAGGCAGTTTACCTGGCCTTGTAGAATTTTTTGCAGGAGGTTTGAGGGAGGCATGTGCTTGTCCCTACAGTCAACACAACAGTGGTGACTTACATCAACCACTAATCCCCATCGTGTGGCCCGCAAACTTTTGCTCTGGGCACACGAGAACCTCCTCTCACTGCGGGCAGTACATCATAATTTGAAATAGCGATTTTTTCACTATAAAACAGCACGGACAAAAAGCAATAGACCCTTAAAATACAGTCTAAGACTCCATAAATATGCTAAAAAAAGATGTTGTTGCCACATAAAAGAAAGGAGCATAATACGTTACACAGAAAGATTAAAACCCCCAGCCCCTAACACTGACCATGGAGGTCAACAGCAGTTTTACCTAAATTAAGTAACCCTCAGCATGTCAGTTTATGTAACAGGCTGATAATAGCATTACCGGCCAGGAAAGAGAACGTTTCAAGCAATGCAATTAAGCATGAGCCAAAAGCTAACTAAGCAAACCTCTTGTAACTTGGAACAGTAATTTTCACAATGATACTCGGTGACCTCCAAACTGCGTTTACAATTCAGCTTCAGCATGTGCTGCTCTTGTGTTGATTGCCAGGTTTTTATACTCTTGCCTGACCTGGAAGCTGGACAGTTAGTGTTCACCTGAGGAAAGAGGTCAGAGTGATGTAAGGGAGAAGCCACACACGGTCTGCTTTTGTCCAAAACAAACACAGCTCCTTCTAAACACAGAGGTGCTGAATAAGCATGTGTTACACGAATACTTGAGGAGTCGATGTTCTTCGATTACCTGACTTCTAGTGTCCATGTTATTCCGTGTGTAATGTGGACTTGAGGCCTGTTTTTACTTAAAGAAAATTGTCTGATAGATGCTCCATCACACAGGGACACACATTCTATTATTTTGATAAATACTACAAATACAAATGATTGAGCTGTCAGGTTCAATGTTGAGTTCAAATTAAAAAAAAAATACAAAAAATACAAATTTGATTTTATGCTGTGTAAAAGAACTGTGAGCTGTACTGGTGTGTATATGTTGCTGTGGAATATTTGATATGGTTAGGATTCAGCTGAATATTAACAGGTCTTACTCTTCATATGCTGTCTGACGATGTACTGTAACACTGTAACAAAAACAATTTTGTTGCCCTATTCTTATGAAGCTTTATATTATTTCTAAAATCAATCCAACATAGTGTTCTGAAATTCAAAGCCATAAACTTTTATACAAACATTTGAAAAAAGACAATCATCCAGACAAAAAAAATAGTAGATGTGCTGTGCATGCAGCTGACACTCATTAAACCATTACAGAAGGGACTGACTGATTATAGTGATTTACTTCTGTAAGACATGTCAATGCCTCCATTATAAACATTTATATAAAGTATGCCCTTTTAAAGATGCACAATACTTTGTATTCCATGTTTTAAAAACCATGTCACTGAGGTACTGTAGAGCCAAAATCTTCTGGTATTGCTGGAATTTTACTGTTATTCTGTATATTTTACAGTGGTATATCATGGTAAATTTAAACCTCAGAAACGTTTAGAGAGAGTAGAGCAAAATAATGATTTTACTGAAATAAAATAGTGAGCAATTGAATTACATGTAACTTATGAAATGCGTGAGAGTTTGTATTTATGCTCTTGCCAGGTCATTTGCATGGCAATGAATATACTGCCAGAAACAGGAAACCATGCCAGGCACGCTTGGATCATTTTGTTTTCAGTGAGCTCCAAGCAGCAGATAAAAAGAGAAAGCAGTATTGTCCTTGCATTTCTGTGGGATGCTTACCTGACAGTAAGATTCAACAGAAAACAGCTTCTCAGTCAGAGTTTCCTTTTCATTTTTAGTTGTGATTCCATCTGATACCTGATATTTCCCTTTTGTTGCTGCACCTGCCACGATGTATGTTACTGTATGTATGTTACTGCTCCATTTCACACAGAACAGCAAGCATGTGTTATTTGTTTACTGCAGTCAACATTGTGGATGCCTGCACGATCATTTTAACTTAAAATGGCCACAAAATAAGTTCCCAAATACAGTGTTTCTTCCAAATCCACTGTTTTAGTATTGCTGATAATGATTTGAAAACATAGGTAATGGTTGCTTACTTGTTTCTTTCAAACTTGACAATACAAGTATGCTGTTTTATATTTTGAGTTTACAAGTACGAAAAAAAAAAAGTAAATAATGTATTATTTTTGCATTAAAGTGATTTTCTTTAAGCAGGCCTTTTTATTTTACTGCCAAACAGTGGTGACCCAGTCCCATCACAATGAAACAGGTTTGTCAAATTATAGTCCTAATTGCTTCACATCTTGACTTTTTCAAGCATTTGCATTATAGTGTTTTGGCACTAACATGACCCATAAGACAACCATGGGGCATTAATGCAAATTTAGCAAGTTGAAGGATTTACAGTGATGTGAATCTGCATAAAGTTATATATTTATGAAGTTCAGCTGGAGCATACTAATAACGATTGCATAATAATTTAATGTTGTACTATATATAAAATACCCATGCAGCTTTAAGCAACTGTCAAGTAGCATATATTGCACAGCTGTTTAATACACATAACGTATTATTAGATTGCCTTTCAACCTAGTATAAATGACCACATTGACAAAGTGTTTGGAAATGGTTTTGGATGGTGCTACAAGCAGGAATTATATTTCTTGTTACCCGAGGCTCCTTGCAGTTTAAAAACATACATAATACAAAAATGATACAACAAGGTTGGTGTCAGAATGTGTCATGTAACCAGTAAAATGAAAAACTGCCCAAAACGAATTGACTGGAGTTTTTAATGTAGACTGTACCATTTCATAAGCTTGCCCATAGCGACTGAACACAATTTACAGCACTACAGAAAGCTTTTAAATAATATGTAATACTTTTTAGGGAAGACATTTGAATGACATTGATTAGTCATGTTTCCAATATATGTTCAACTGTTGTACAGCCACTTTAAAAGCCAGTGTTTGGATTACAATGGCTACATTTACAATGACTGTTGGTACCCAGAAAGGAGCGTTCTTTTTTCTACAATTTTGATGTCACCACACTGTCATCATACTATAGCTTTCCAGATTTTGATGCGACCACACTGTCATCATACCATAGCTTTCCAGATTTTGATGTGACCACACTGTCATCATACCATAGCTTTCCAGATTTTGATGTGACCACACTGTCATCATACCATAGCTTTCCAGATTTTGATGTGACCACACTGTCATCACGCCATAGCTTTCCAGATTTTGATGTGACCACACTGTCATCATACCATAGCTTTCCAGATTTTGATGTGACCACACTGTCATCATACTGTAGCTTTCCAGATTTTGATGTCACCACACTGTCATCATACTGTAGCTTTCCAGAATTTGGAAATGCACATTCCAAACGTACAGTGCCTGGCACAATTAACATAATTTCATGGGTCAAAATATGTCAAATTCAAGGGACAAATACAATAATCTTCATTTTACGGAGACATAAATATACTTATCTCCTGTAATCCTAAAAATTTCAGAACAAATAACGTAAGGGCCAATAAAACTTGATATAAAACAATTCTAACCAGTGAAAGAGCACAGTTACAACAGTACTTCCCCACTATTCTCAAAATGATTAGCAATTTCACAACAGACTTCTCTGAATAATCTCAAAACAGGTCAGTTTGTTTATATTCGATATATATATTTTATACATATCAATTATAAATGCAATATAAAGGTCGATATGCATACCTCCAGACTGTGACTGATAAGTCACTGCAATCTCAGTTTAGATCAATCACTAAACCCCTACTTACAATCCTTAAGAAAATAGTATCAAATCACACTGTTTAAAAATATTTGAATAAAAAAATACTTTTCTCATAATTATAGTAGTTACAGCCTTTCTTTGAAAATGTGTTGGTTTCAAGTTAGGAGTCATACGTCTTTTACCACACACATTTTATGAAGTTCATATTACAGTGTAGCAATTCTGATGGTCACAGTGCTGAGTAATAAGAAAAAAAAAGCACATGTTAACTTCCATAGTTAGAGTAAAATAAACATCATAGTATTAGGGCTAGTCATTACAGTAGCTGGTCGGCACCTTAAGGAATCCAGTTTGTGCTATGAGGGAAAAAAACAGAAAAACAGATGACCAGTAGGACGCACTACTTGCATCTTCTGTTAACCTGTATAGCCACGATTAGATGAGTAAAATTTGAACGATTCTGTAATATCATTCATACAAAGCTGTTGTAAACACCCATTTGCTTGCGTAATTATTGTACGTTCTTATGATGCTTGATATCTAAAGTGTTAGCATAGACCCTCCGTCTTACCAGAACAGGACACCCACTGGTGGGGCATTTAGCAGACAACTTTACATTATATTATGTTGGGTGAGTTTAAGGTACAGTGTTTGCATTTATTAAAACCAAGAGACTGAAACGTAACAAATACTGGTAAGTAAAACTTAACTGACTCAGTTATTCGACTGGTTAATCTCTCTTGATAGTGAAACTGAAAAACTTTTTCAGGATATTTTTATAATTTATCCTCATATTTTCTTTTTTTCTATTTTGTTCATAGTTTTTTTGATACATTTGAAAACTCGAACAATGGGATTGTAAATATAATTTTATAAGAAATATGAAATTTGCGAAGGTTATATATTTAAATATTAATCACATAATGGAGCCGTCGTCCTGTATATTAAGAAATGAATATCAACTAATATGTTTGTATATTACCAACATAGGATATTGAGGTATTAATGTTAAATATTATATCTTTATAAATATGCACTACATCTGTCAGCACCACCTATGAAAAACAACTCACTGCTTTGCAAGTTAAACATTTCCACTACAGCTACTGGCACCTAGTGGCTTATCTGAAAAATGCTACACTAATGTAATCAGCATGGAAATATTACCCTAGACAAACACATAGTATCTTTTAGCAACAAGGATCACTGCTAAATTCAAATTTTCTTCAATAAAGTAACCATTCAGAAAATAGCTTTTCCCTGATATCCAATGTAAAATTATGTAAGATGTACAATGTAGTTTTGTCTAAATGGCTGCAGTTCTAATGTAATATATTTGTTGACAGGGCATTAAAACTTTGCTCATATTCAGACTTACTGACTCAAGTAAATTTGAAGTGTAATTAATCTGCTATGACAGATTTAATCTATTCTAAAGATTTTAGAAATACTGCTGTAATTAAAGTGCTGGCATTTCCACATAATTAAAATAAGACCTATAGTAGACATACAGCGGTTTTAGTTGTTAGCTAAATCCCCACGGCAACAATATGTTGATATGTAATATGGAGATCACGTAATCAATGCAGAAAACCATATTGATTTCCTTTTGCATTTTTTAGATTAAATATTGAATTTTAAGCAAAAAAAAAAACCCTAAAAAATGTAATAATCAACAAATGACCAAGAAGTATCAGAAAACAAGAGGAAGCAGAGATGTTGTTAAGCTGTTGTGGAAAGCAATGATGGTTTATTGGATTTTAGCATTGCAGAACATGGCTTGCTCCTTTTCAGTGTTTATTTTTCTGAAGCTCACAATGTACGGAAATAAATCACTCACCATTTAGAGTACGTGTTTGAGTAATTCATCAGTGGAACACCGTGAAACATCTTAATTATATTACAGATTTCACCACCTTTTGTTTACAAGTAATTTCTTACCAGCTCAGCTGACAATTTCTGTTGAACCTATGTATATTTCGGGGGGCTGGAGCTGGGACTCCTCCCCTGTGTCATTCCGCTAAAATACCTGTCAGTCAACCTTTAATTACCTGTCAGTCACCCTATATAAACTGAAGTCAGCTTCCTAATTCTCCTCTTGCTTTTCAGTTTGCGTTTACCACGCACACCCAATCTTAAAACAAAACCTTGTTTTCAATCGGTTTAACCATTTCCAGGCTGGGTTTTTATTCTGCTATTCTAGAATTCTGAGCCGTTTTTTTTTTTTTTGGGGGGGAATTCTGAAAGACAATACACTATGCTTGTTTTTAGAGTAATAATTAATTAAAATGTTATTAAATTACCATAAAACCATTTATCATTTAAAAGTTTAAAACATGAAGAATATTATTTTCAAACTATTTACAGAATTGAGAACATGGTAAAGTGGTACAGATTGGCAGAAAAAAAATTTCAAGACTTTCCCCAGTAACAGTGTATCCTCCTACACCCCCCATTCCAGTGTTTTAGGTCCGAAAACATAGTCCTACAAATAAAGGAATGTCCCCACAAGAGATACAGTAGTACTTTTTCTTCATATGAAGAGCCGGGTTTAGAATTCTAGCCAGATTTTTTCTTCTGAAAGAAAATGCATTACACTTGTTTTTAAAGTAGTAATTCATTCAAAACTTATTAAATGACCATAAAACAAATTTTTAAGTTGCCCAATAACAGTGCAAATGTTTCGGTCAGTATTTGACCATCACTGTAAATAAATAAATAAAAAGATAGACCAAAATTAGTTTTAAGCTTTGTGCTATTTTTCAAAAGATGGTGCTGCGCAAAGTGGAATGTTCCCGCAAGGTAGGCTCTGGTATTTCGTCTCCACTCGCCTTCTTGACTCACCCAGCTGATGTCGGTGTAGCTGGTCTTTGCCTCACAAAGTTCATATGACTTCATCCCGAAGTGTGCCTGTTTGTTTGGGATGTACTGCATGAAATGAAGCCTTCCTTTGTACAGTAAATGAGACACATCCACTGAAATATCTTGTGCAGGTGTATAGACGCTGGTGAATAAGGCTGTAATACGGTCGAAGAAGGGGAGGATTTTCCAAAGGCGATCATTTTCAGACCTGACAGCTTCGTTGTCCTGGAAATGCATTGTCTGAAGAATCTGCTTGTACCGATAGCAACACGATAGCATTTCAGGGTCCTCTCAGGGTCCCGACCTTAGAAGCCGACTACAGCGAATTGCCTTCCATGAGGAATGTTCCCTGTAGTGTGTTAGGTATACAATTTATTTAAAATTAAATAAGTCACTAGTTGCCCACACATTAAAATGTAAGAAATTATATATATATATATATATATATATATATATATATATATATATATATATATATAGATATATATATATAGGAGTTGCCCTATTCGTTCAGTAAGTGTCATGTTGCACCAGAATTCCCTTGGACAATAATAAAATGTTGAATTCTTAAGTCGGTTTTCGAAATATAAAACAAGATTTTATTTAAGAATAAAAAGGGTACATAACTAATCTAATAACAGAAAGGAAAGGCTGTTGGTTAGAGATATGTGTGAATAGTTTACAGCTCATTTATCCTTAGCCAAACGATTACAACGTCCGCAACATTATTAGCGAACATGGTTAAGATACTAATATTAATTATGGTTAATCACAAAGTGATTGCGTTCTTGAAACGGGAAGAGACCTGCTTCTCGTCAATGTCCAGAATTGCCTGTTTGCAGAGATCTCAGTTCAAGATTACATAAAGGAATGTTTATGACTCAGCTTCACAAAGATGCATTTGTCTGGCTTTGACCAAAAGATGGGGAAGAGAAAAACAACTCCTAGCTTTCTCAAACAAGTTTAAACAGTGCATATTAATATCCAGCAATAACCTGATTTGACTACACTGTTCGCTACATCCGGCTGGCCAGGGGGGACCCCCGGCCAAATAAATATATTTAGTTTTCCATTCTCCTGTTAATCTTTTCATTTGCACCCATGCTCGTTTCCCCTAGCTGCTGGTTAAAAGCAAAGAATACATTAAAAATGATTGCATTAAATAGCAAAACCTCTGCAACCCTTTGCCTAATTTACAGGTTTTAAAATGTTTCGCTATAGAACTGAAGTCAGCTCAAATATAAATGTTACTCTAAAAGTGTGATATAGTATTTTGTGAGGCTTTAAAAAATAACATTTAAAAGGGGCAAGCCTTCTTTTATTGCCAATATAGTGTGCTGAGTTTTTGGTACTTGCAAAGAACAATGTCTGAGGAACAAATTAGTTGCCTCAATGAAATTAGGTGGTTCTGTTGAAGCCCATATTACATGGTTGATTAACTAGTAGAGTTACCATCACCATATAATGCTGAGCTTCATAGCTTTGCATAATTAATTATCCCTCAGTGCCCCTTGTGGTCATTTTGTGTTGCATAATTGTATTCCCCTTGGCTTGTTCTTTGCCAGTTCCAAAATACAGCGCTGTGCATTGGCTAGATAAGCACCAGCATATGAGGATCTGCCCCAAGTCAAGTGACTTCATTCCAGTCCTATATATCTAACATTATACACAATACAGATCAGTTAAAAAAAGAGTAATTTCTTTATATATATTTATTTAAATGAACTGTATAAAATGAAGTGGACAATCCATTCTGCCTTTATGTGGTTATATTAATAGTTTTGTATTTCATTTCATATAGCACACCACCAGCACATGTTTTGCTTGATTCAATGTTTTGTTTTCTTTAAACAACCACAATAATTCACTTATCATATGTAAATGATATAAGTGGTAAAAGGGTTTAAAAAGACAGCACTAAAATGTGAATTGTGAAGTAAAAAATAAAATTGAAAGACAGAGGTTTTAAAAAGGGCAATTTTAGTAAAAACCTGCCGATTGTTTATTAAAAAAACGACAAACCCTATTCTGATGAATGGAAATGGAGGTGCATACTTGCAGCAGATGGTTTTGTGTTAAAATTACTTCTTTAGAAATATAAATGTTTTAATAACCAACGCAATGTAACCTGATCATCAGTGCTGCTCAGAGAAATACAAAAGGAAAATGCCAAAGGATGTTAATGCTTTTAACAACAGTTTTTAGAAAAAAGTTTGGATATAAATAATGGAGATAGACTTTGCAAATTAAAAGCACAAATAATTCTGTTCTAAGGTGTAATGGTCGAATTGTAGTAATATTTCATATTTTTTACATACCAATGATATCACATCAATACTGTAAGCAGGGCCACTGTGCAATATATATGCTGTTGTCTGCTAATGGTTCAGCTGAGGTAATATAATGGCACTATTGATAGCCTGCTGGTATTTTTCTATATCACTGGAGCAACCCTTTTTATTTTTTCACGGATACAGTACTTGAATAGTCTAAATACTACGCTGTATCATGAATATAATTCAAATTGCTGTGTCAGAACTTCGTAATATTATTAAATAATTTTGGTTCAGTTTGCAGTTCATTGTATTATTTGTTTTTGTTTATTTAGCAGATGCCTTTATCCAAGGACTTACAGGAACTAGGATGTGACTTACAGAGACAGGTGTATAAACTATGCATCAGCTGCAGAGTCACTTACACCATGACTCATCTGAGCAAGCTGGGATTTGAACCAAGACCGTTAGGGTTACAAGCCCTTTTTATTAACCACCGGACCACACAGCCTCCTGATTTTATGCTGTAGTATATATAAAATAACCAGTAATGTGTGTAATTTCAGAAAGCAATCCATAATATTTGTTTTACCAGCAAGCAGTTAACTGTTTGAAACATGGCTGCATTGCAATTTTTATTTTATGAGTGGCTTTAATTTCATACAGTATAACAGTCAGTGATGACTACATAAAACTGAACTCATTAGCATATCCCAATATTCTAAGGGTTCTGTAACAAGAGCAGATGGGAACATAATTTTAATAGAGCACGTGTCAGTAGAACAACACATTCCGCTTTTTTTTCTAGGCATTTATTTTGCTATACCATGATTTATTTATTTGTTTATAGATTTATTTTTTAATCATACATAGTTATTGCTGTTCTTGGATATCTCTTCACTTATCTTGCAGACTATTCACGGCCAGGTCTTTTGCTATACATTATATAGGAGTATAGTTTATACATACATTGTTAATATGCACTGTCCTACTCTGCTTTCTGTCCTTCTGTCAGGTTTGATATTTTCTTCTGTTACTTAACAATGACAAGATGACTTCTACTTATCAGCTAACAAGTACCGATTGAATAGAAGCATTACTGCAATCTTGTGTCAGATCACATTAAAAAACACCTATATTACTATTCTGAGAATTCTGACTAGCATGTGTTCTTTCTATGTGTAGTGTCTATGGATCTTTGCTTATCTTCAGCTGTACGTAACTCAAAGCTTTAAATCCTTGAAAAAGCTTCTTTCTTTCTAATAAATATGTTTTGCAAATTTGATGTGTTTTTTTTTTCAGATCTGTAGGTTGATGAATAGGGGAGGTGCAAAAACTGTTCGTAATTGTTTGAGATATAATTTCAATAGTTTGAATTAAAGGAAACATTACAAAGCACAAATGCAATTGCCGTTTGTGTAAACTAACATTTTGTAACGATTTATTACATAGGGTATAACAAAATATGCTCTAATTAATATATTGTAGTAAGGCTGATTTCTTGTTGAAGGGGAACAGCAGCCATTTGATTTCTGATGGACATCGTAGGGTAAATATTGACATTCGAGTCATGGATGGTGTGAGGCGAGAGTGTATTAAATGGAATGTCCAGACAGTAATTTATGTGTACAGAAATAAAGTAATGTATTTTTATTATCTATACACAACAAAATTATTAAATAACAAAAGAAAACAAAACGGCGTGAGGGAGGGAGTGCAGGGGTGAAATCCAAAACAGATCGTGAGAACTCGTCTTTAATCATCTTCGTGGCGAACCATACATAAATCAAAAAAAGACAAAAGAAATGTTAGTATTTTCAAAAATCCCGCTGCACCAAACTAGTCTCTCCCTCCACCCGTTACTCCGCCTATTTTACTTTTGGACCAACCCCGAACACAGTAGTACGTTCCCTTTAGTATGTAATGTCCCGCCCCTGTAGTCAGTGGAACACCAATCCTCAACTGACAAGTGTCCTTATCCTTCACTTGACTCCAGTGGCTGGAATTTACATACTCGTACTTCCGCCCCTCACCAAGGTGCCGCCCCTCAAAAAGATGACTTTTGCCATGGTCACGAGATCTTGGTAAGGGAAGTCCCGAGTTGGTTTGATGCCATCTACTGTCGGGAGGCTGAATCACAGACCGAGGTCCCTTTGACTCATCACAGATGGGTATTGCAATGAAGCTGGGAACAGGTTCCTTTTAGTTACACTTACCAAATCTCTTTTCTATCAAAATAATAATGGAAGATCCATGTTGGAGTTAAAACTAATGCAGTAACTCTGAGCACAAACTCAGAGGTCAATCTTGAAAAAAAAGCCCTGCTGGTTGTTTCCTGTCCTGATTCTGTTTACCCTCCCATCATCGGTGTTGAGAGAGAACCTCTCAATTTGTAAATTATGTTTACTTTTCTATAGAATAACTTAATTTAATGAATTTATGTAAATGGAACTACAGGAGAATCTGCTAAGTAGTTTGATGCTAAATGTGGTGTTCTGTATTATCCCACGTTCCTCCTTAGCTCTCAGCTGATTCATGTAAATCGTAAGCCATTCAGAACGAAGCAGAGATCCACCAAAGCTGTATTCTTCATACTAAATAATGAATATTTTTTAGCTTGTTGTTATGCCTTAAACTAGGGTTCAACACCACCCACATATGTGCCAAGGGGCCATATAAGACAGTTGTGACTGGCACATTGAAATGTATTGTCCCACATATGCGGGATCATTTTAAATTACTGGCTTATCAGTGAAAGCAGGTTATTGTTTAAAAAAAATGCAAGTGCTGATTACTGGAACCCCCATCTGTTTTCAGTGATTGCCAAGTATTTTTTATATGTTTGTTTGCAGCACATTTTAACCATTGTGCATGTCTCTCTGATTTGTTTTTATATTACGTGCAAGCTGAATTATCTCTGCCAGCATGTCCACTGGGAGCAACTTTGCAGACTATTCTAGTATTGTAAACTTGATTACACTTAAAACAACAAACCAGCAAACTAATCTAACACACTAATGAGCCTATGAGGAAGGTTGCATGAACAACTGAACTATCTGTTTTGTACGTGTTTGTTTTGCACTGAGCACTGATGCACCATCGTCTATAAATGTTTAAATAGCTATGCTTTGGCAGACAAATAAAGCCTTGTCTCTGATCTGTTCTAGTATGCATGGCATTGGGGTTTGTTATGACATTTTGTGGGACTTTTTGCACTTATTAACAATTGTCCATTTTGTGACATCAGTGTAAAAGTTTAAGACTAAACTATTTTCCTAGGGTAGTCTTTCTGTAAAGTTATTTCATGATGAACAAGTTCAAATCTTCAGAAAAAGCAGACTAGGTCACGAAGAGGGCCAATTAACATGTCTTTCATTCCTCTCATGTGTGGAATCTGGCTCACAATTGAAATTTGTGGTTTACTAGTCCCCTCAGTGTACATTATTTAACATAAACATTGGATTTTAATTTATCTTTGAAAACATCTCTGGGCACCTTTGTTTTCTTATTGCATAATTGTATGGTCTCTTAAACAAGAAATATTTCATCATGAAATATCAACTGGTTTTGAGAAAGCAAGGCATACACTGAAATGTAATGTATTTCATATATTAAAAAGATGATAGGAAATTTATGGTTTGGTTTTTTATATATTAAGTTTCTGGTCTCATTAGCTTTTATTTCTAATTCCCAACAAAGTCATCTACAGATTTTAAAAACAATTCCTGATTTCAAAGGGTCCACTTTTTTGTTTTAGCAACATTATTTCTAAATTACAATTAGATCTTTTTGGATTAAATGTTTATAGTTTTGGGTGCATATGATTCTCATCTTATTTTTTTTTTGTACACAGTTCTGTAGATACATGTAATTAAAAAAATAAAAATAAAACAACCAACCTTGGTTTAACCATTATATTACCTATATAACCTACTACCAAATAAAAAAAAAATAAAAACAGTTGTGCATTTAACCTCATAGTGTTTTAAATGGCGAAGATGGTCATCAGGTTTGCCGTTTTGAGTTAATGTGCTTGTGTTATGCTCTGAGGCACTATAGAACATGTTTCTTCCCTGGTTCTCTTTGATGTATACTGCCAGATTCATACGGGTGACGATAATGCAATTTTATTTTCTAGATGGTAATATCTTTGATTTTCTGGTAGGGTGTAAATGTACATTTTCTTTCTTCTATTAACTAATAGTCTTGTGTGTATTTGCTCTTTTGATGTGGTCATAAAGCTGCTCAGAATTCTTCCATTGACCATAAATGAATATTGTTTAATATTCGATTGAAGGTGTTCACACGATAAATATAACCCTTGTTATTATATATATATATATATATAGATATTATATATATATATTATATATTTATATATATATATATATATATATATATATTATATATATATATTCAAATGTATGTCTTAAAACAACTGTTCTATATCCAGGAGGGTACACTATACTGTCTGTATTGAATAATGTGTTGTACACAGAAAAGACATTTGTCTGAGTGGTGTTTAAATTACCATGGTTGAGACTTTGATAAATTAAGTCATTGGTGAAAAAGCAGGCAACAGGAGAAAAATGCATTATGGTCAAGGTAGATAAAGTGAATGGCAGATACACGCTATATTCATTGAACTTTATTATGTTTCTGAACTGATTTTTCCATTTCTGATTATGAACTGATGTGCACCAATGTATGTTTCCAAATTAAAATGCTTAATTTTATTTATTTATTTTCACGTGGTAGTGTTACATTCAAAAATTGGTATAATATATATAATAAGATAAGAGTTAAGGCTAAAGTATGTCCCCATCTCTTTCTCTCTCTAAAATTAAATACTAGTACAATAAAACTCATATAACATCATATAACCTCCTAGTTACAAGCAACGGGCTTGTAACTAGGAGGTCCCCGGTTCAAATCCCAGCTCAGCCACTGACTCCTTGTGTAACCCTGAGCAAGTCACTTAACCTCCTTGTGCTCCGTCTTTTGGGTGAGACGTTGTTGTAAGTGACTCTGCAACTGATGTATAGTTCACACACCCTAGTCTCATATCTTGGAAAGTGCTTTATGATGGTGGTCCACTATGAAAGGGGCTATATAAAAATAAAGATTATTTATTTTATATATGTATAACATTCCTATTCATAAGTACTGACACTTATTTAGTATTCTTTTGAAATGGTATGACAGTTGCCGATTCATGTCTGGGAGGTATAATTTGCCACTCTGCAGATTAGTTTCTACTGCTCAATACTTGTTTTCACAGCTTCTTCAACTGGATCCAGTAATGTTTAAGTGGAATCAAAATTGGGGGCTAATTTTGGTTATATACCACTAACCTTGTTTCCACCAAAGTCTGATAGTAATAATCAAAAGCAACATTTACTGTATTGCATTATTAGGTGGTGTTGATATTGGTGTTCACCATTGTTTTAATATAGAGCAATGTGTTTGGCCTTCAATGCTATCTTGGAAATAATTCAGAATGACCAGTGGCAAAGTGTTTCTGATGGTTAAATAAAGATTGGTGTATTGTAAGGCTGCCAGTTAGGCCTATCAAAAATAGCAATTAATTAATTGGGCATACAAAATATAATCGTTCGAATAAATATTAATGATTGTACCACCCGCATACATTTTAATAACATTGCTGTTCAGTAAAAGCTTGTGCACAAAAATTAAATACGAGTGGTAATTAACTGTAATATAGCTTTCTGTGTGATACTGTAGGAGCACCGGCATAAAATTGTTTTATCTAGAGATGTTCAAACCGGTTCCTTTGAAACCGGGTACCCAGTTCCTGCTTTGGAACCAACAAACCGGATACAAATTTAAAGGATCCGATTCCAGTGAGTACTATTATGTTTTTATTAAAAGGATTATTAAAAAACATCAAACAATGAATTATCAAAGAGGCATCACATTGGTTCTAACACTCCCAGGGGTGGGGATGGGAAACCATCTGGAACTTAATCGCCTCATCGCACAACAGCGAACTGTACCGGCCAGACACCGAGCATATTCAGAGTGAATAAGAAGCAGGGCTGATCTCTCTCTTCTGGGATTGGTAGGCAGCCCATCTCTGCTCTGAATTGCTCTGCATAAAAGCAATTCTGGCTTTAGGCTTGTGAGATTGGAGGAAGCTCATACACCCTCAGAACGTCCATGCTGTGTGGGGACACGCTGTGTTGAGGAGAAAAAAAAACATAATTGGACATTTCAAATTGGACTAAAATAAATAAAAATTATAACTGGTCCTCCAAATTAAAAAAAAAAGAACACAAAAAAAAAAACTAATCGTTGGTAGGGTGGGACCAGTAAATCAGATGCTACTTAACATCAGTAGGAAAAGAAGAGCACGCCCACTGCTTGTCTTTTGGCAGAAATACTGTAAATAGCAAGGTTTGGTGCAGTTTTGTTGATAAACTTAAATAATGTTATTAACTATGTGTTACAAAAAATATATACTTTATCAATTATCCGGTATTTATATCGATGTATATAATGTGGAATGTAATCGATGGAAAAATCTATTTTTGATTTAATCATAGCAGCCCTAATGTGTTGTAGTGATAACATAAAGACGACTTAACAAAGGGTTTCAGGCTATAATGAGATGCAGTCACTTTCTAGTAAGAGGGTACCCGTGCATAATTGATGTCTGATCTATGTTTGATCTTCAGTGCAATCTATTCTTGGTTTTCCTGTAGTTTTACACTGACATCCCCACTGAGAGAAGTAACACAGACTGACATGGGTTTTCATGCGGTTGCAAGACATCAAGCAACTGCCCATAAACACACAGCTGTAGCCTAAAGAAAAATAAATAAAACTCTCATGGATATCTGTTTTCTAAAATGAAACCTGTAGCCAGCAGGCCTCAAATCCATCTTGACACCGCAAAAAGACACGTTTCCCGATGTCCTGAACTGTCCTGAGATGACAACATTCTAAGGGACAGACTAGTCCAGTGGTATTTAACTGTTGTCCTCAAGTGAACCATGTGGTCCTGATTTTATACACTTGAGCAATCACGTAGCAACATTTTTTGTCTAAGTGTTGCCTTGCCTGCACTCAAAAATCATGCTTGTTTAAAACAAATATTTAGTTCCTGGTTAAAATAAAAAATAAAATAAAAAACTTGTCAGGCTGACTGAAGCTCTGGAAGAAAAGATAAAAAAAGATGCTACCTTGCATATGTTGCAGTGAGCATTTTATTGGTTCAGATCTCTTGCTGGTCTTCTCCAAGTATCACCGATTAGCTCTGACAAAGACAACTGGGTTTCACAGTGGTTCACCCACTTGCTAAGTTAGCGTCTCATTACTTTTCATCATCATTATTATTATTATTATTATTATTATTATTATTATTATATTACTTGGTGAATGATAATTTTTATATAAACTTCCTTGTTCTACTGGTGTTATACGTGACCCGTTTATAATAAGACTGCCCATGTATAATAGCGTTAGTGATAGAACTGTTAACCTCCATTTTTAAAACAAACCATCAGTGCATGAACACAACAAAACACTGTCAATACTAAAACAAACAACAAAAGCCAACAAATTGGTGGAAGATCAGAATAATGCAAGTATTCTTAGAAAAACAATAAGCAGCTTTAATTCCGTAAGAAATCATCTCAGCCTATTGCCCTCCGTGGGGTGTTAGGCAGTTTAGACTGATGGCCCTCAGAAAGCGTTGCATTTGGAAGGAAATGTTTCCCTAAAAGAAAACTACATGGAAACCCAAATTATCTGAAAGGTACTACCAAAAATACTGTGTAAAACAGATGAGACTTATTATTTTTCCATTTAAATCCTGCCATTAATACAGTAAATTACTTGAGCTGGTATGTTTTAATTTGATTATATATTTCACCCAAAACCCTCGAATTCCAGCCTTATTATGCAGAGCTGGGTGCATATTATTCTTTATATTATTGTGTGTCTAAAATAATATTATTTTCTAAATCATCCACTGTACTGTTGTTAAATAAATTGTTATTCATACTATAAATCTCTATAAAATGTATTTATTAAAATATCAGAAGCTACACTTTTAAATCTGTTAAGGGTGTTGTCATGTGCTCATACATGAATAAAGTTCTTAACATACAATTCCTTACCTTACTGGTAGTAGCAGCCTCAATGGGAAAATTGAAACAGCAAAGTTTAGTTAGCAAAGTTTAGTTACGGTATGGTAAACCAAAGAAACTAAAAGCTTTTATTTGCTTTTTAAAGGGTTTTCTTTACATACAGTGTTCCTTTGTTGCAACATAACTTATTATATATTTTAGATTGATTTCCATTACATTAGAGTAGATGTTAAAACTTCATGTTGATTTGAACTTGGCCCTCACCAAGATAAGCACCAACTAAGACGTAGCTTTACAGTAAACTAATGTGATCCATCTGGATCTCCATCCATTTGTGTTTCTTTCCATCTGATGATGTTGATTTCCTTCTACCTGGTGATGGCTGAATTGTAATGCTGGCTCTAGGGATTAGCTTATTTTGCCTCCCCAGCGAATCAATACACACAAACGCTGCGATGCTGGCTCTGGGGATCAACCACAGTGCGGTCTCCCCAGCGCATCAGCATGACAACCGTCTGGATTGAGCTAAAAGGGTATATCTCTGGGGTCTGCAAGTGGGCACCTTCCGTCCTCTGTGTTTCATCGACTAACCCACCACACCTCAAAAGGGCTCGACAGTGATTCTGGCGTCCCAGCATCACCCCCCTCCATCTCCCACTCAACTTAGCCCAGCTTACTTACCCGTACATCAGCGTTGCTTTCTTTATATTGTGCTCGAGATCCCCAGTCAGAATCTTTCCGTCTCAACCATAACCAGTTGCTGCTCCTTTCTGCTGCTTCAGATAAGTTATTCACTGGGCAAACCAACTCTTAGCTACTGAACCCAACATCACTGAGAAACCGGGTTGCAGAGTGTGTCATAAATCCTCGACAACCCACCTTCACTGGGTAAACCCGGACTCTCCATCCTTGCTGTTCCGCTTCAGTAGCTAGTTGAGCATACTGAAATTTCTTCCTCTCATACGCCTCTTTCACAGCATCCTCCCATGGCACTGTTAACTCTACCAGGTGAACAAGACATGTTGATCCAGACAATAAGACAATGTCTGGTCGAAGGATAGTGGTGGCAATCTCAGGTGGAAAAATAAGCCATTGACCAACATTTGCCAGCATTTTCCAGTCTCTAGCGGCTTCCAGTTGTCCTGGGTGAGGCTTGGTTTTAACACCTTTTCTTGGTGGTTACTGTTCTGGACAGAGGAATATTGTCTTGTGTGTAATGCTTTGATGGAACTGGTGACAACTTATTGGTCAGGTTATGCTTGTCTTCCAATGCTAAGGCCAAACATCGCAGCACCTGGTCATGGTGCCAAGTAAACCCTCCTTGGCTAAGACCCACCTTACATCCTGTCAAAATGTGCCTTAATGTTGCAGGTGATGAATACAAAGGACATGAAGGATCCTCACCCACCCAAAGGTTTAGGTTCTGTGGTCATGGGAGAACATCATATGTTGATCTGATGAGGAAACTGATCCTGCTCTGTTCCACTGTCCATAGGTCTTGCCAGCCGATCTTGCGTTGTTCCATACTCTCTCATGTCATCCATTTTCCCTGCTTGGCCTGGGAAATGGCCTTTACACACCTCATCCTCTCCTTCTTTTGCACCTTGTTGACTACCAGCTGCCTTCTTTGAGCTAGGTTTGCCTTGTGCCATGTAGGAGGAGCTGAACTGAGACCAAGCCCCCCCTCTTCCATGCTGAACTTCCCCCATAATATCACAGATTCGAAGGGCAACCTTAGCATCTTCCACGGCTATCTTTGCCGCCCACTTTCTTCCAGTTTTCAACACAGGTGCTGCTTCCCTTATGCATTTGTTGCGGCGTGAATCTACTAATGTAATTTCTAGTCGGATCTTGGCACACTTAAATTCTTCAGTTAGAGCAGAGACTGGTAGCTGCAGTATTCCTTTACTGTAAAGTCCCACTCTGTTGAGGCAGCGTGGAACTCCCAACTATTTCCTGACGTATGAACTGATTACAGCTTCCAGCTTCTCTACTGTTGTCAAGAAAACCTTGTACACAGTAAGTGGTCACAGTAGCCTTGGCAGTAGACCAAACTGAAAGCCCCAGTTTCAGTTTGCCCGGTAAAGAGGTGCTGTCTATGCTCTTCAACCCTTCTACTGCTTGTTGTCTAACTTCTCCCACACAAACTGTGTCCTTTAGATCCCCGTCGTACCATCTCCCAAGACTTTTCACTGGCTTCTCAGACACTGTTGGTATTGCCTTACCATTAATGTAGAACCTTGTATCTACTACTTTACCTTTAATTATAGAGATGCTCATTGATTTAGTGGGCTTGAATTGCATTCGTGCCCATTCAATGTTATTGGTTAATTTTCCCAATAACTGATTAGTGCAGGCTACTGTTGTAGTCAATGGTTGCAATGTCATCCATGTATGCTTGGATTGGTGGTAGTCGCATTCCAGAAGCCAAGCTCTCTCCTCCAACTACCGATTTTGATGCCCTAATAATTACTTCCATTGCCATGGTAAAAGCCAGTGGAGAAATGGTACATCCTGCTATTATTCCAACTTCTAGGCAGTGCTGAATTCTGAAGTTGAAAAACTAAATTGCAAATCTCAAAAATTGCAGGTTTTCACTAAATTTGTTATTGTCATCAGTATGCTGAAAAAAAATCAAGTGGTGCCCAAAGAAGTTCAAGCGGCACTGAACCATATGCATTAGCCAAATCCAAGACTGTCACATGGAGCTCCTTCCTCTCCTTTTTAGCTGATTTAATTTGTTGCCAGATTATGCTGATGTGTTCTAAGCATCCTGGGAAAGCTGGAATGCCCGCTTTTTGTACTGAAGTGTATATTAAGTTCTTTAATAGGTATGTTGACAGTCTCTGGGCAGTAATGCTGAAGATGTCTTGGGGCTACCTCTTATTTTAGTAGTGATGTTTCTAGCATCCTTTGCACAGCTTTGTGGGCCGAAATAATTCGTGAGCCAGCACTCTTGAAATGATAGAAGTAGCCATGAAACACATGTAAAGTTATGTTACATTTGTTTGTGGATTGGCTGTGGAGTAGTAGCAACACTGTTTTTAAATATTTGTTTACAAGACTATGTATTTACTCTTAAATAAAAACATCATCTTCAAGGCAGGTGTTCCAACTCCAATGGCTACTTACAGCGTATGCTAGCTTTAAAACCAGATTGAAGAAAAAACGAAAAACAGATATCTAAGAAAATAAGCAAGATGTTGAACATAAATATGGCATATATTTTTATTTGAAATTAAGTCATTTATGGGGAAAGTAATCTTATAAAGACATTGTCCTGATACAGACATGAAGTTTGAAGAAAAAACAAAAAACAAAAAACACTTTGTAAGGTAGTAGCTTTTTTGCAATGTATTCAGTTATGAATGCTGGTATTGAAAAAAACAAACAACAAAAAAAAAAACAGAATGGCATGACTGGCATCACTTGATTCGCCTTAGATGTGAATAGGATATTTACAAAACCTTGTTACCACATGCTGGCAAGGTATTATAACTCTGTTAATGTTTTTAAAGACAGTTTTGTTTAATGATTTAGATAAACAAGTTTTCTGCAGATATCTAGTCACAGGTATACATTCTGCCAAGTAATTACGTGGGCCCTGTCCGCACTACATAACCGATCTGAAGAACAGTACTCGAAACCGTTCAAATTAATCCAGCTCAAAACGTCCACACCGAAGTACCGTTTCATGTTTAGTCGGGCTTAATGCGTACACACACTATTAGAATAGCTCGGTTACAGTTCCTAGCATCACAGTAAACAGTGGAAATGAATACGATAGTATCCCACCATGCCCCTGTATTTAATTTTAAGATAATGTGTTATGCTTCTTATTAATAGAGGAAAATATTGCTAAAAAGAAATAAAACAAGTACATACGAAAAAAGTATATACGAAAACACACAAGTAGTGCTTGAAGTTTTCGGGTTTTATTTTTAATCAAATTGAGCTGATTCTGTTTTCATAATTAAACTGTTAATTACAAAACAATCTGTGTTTTTACCTTCGTATCTTGCCTACTCCTAATTCTAGTCCTTTTAATTTTATTTCACACAGAGCTGACAAATGACATGACTTGTCCAACCTACTTTTATTGCATTTAATTTTTGCAGTCGGCTAATTTAACGTTGTGCTTTTGTTATTTTCCCCACTAGTTTAACAGAGATGTCCTGACAGTTTGTTTTTTAAAGCATTTTTGGGATATTGGAGGATACACAAAAAATGTAGTACAGTATTACTGCATCTACACTTCTGATAAACCACACTACCTTATGCGATCTAATTAGAACCAGACTCAAGACTACCTCCTGAGGTGGTCTCGAGTCCAGTTCTTGAGTACAGTATTAAACGCTGCGTAATGTGGATGCAAACTGTATTTAGCACTTTTAAGCTGGTTTAAAGACAACTAATATGGTTTAAAGGCATGGTGTGGACAGGGCCTTGGACACATGCCAACCTTAAATTGCCCAGCATGGTGTGCTTAGTATGGGGTGCTGTAAAAAGAGACACTGTAATTTGGACGAGATGTAAAACTGAGGGGCTGAGAAAACTGAGATCCCAAAGTAACTGCACAGCAGGATTTATTTTAGCTAGCTAGATTCATTTCATGAAATGTTTTTTTTACCCAAAATAGAGGAAGACTAACTTTGGAGCGGCTAGATTTTATACACAGGTGGGGTGTAGTTTCAGAAATTGTTAAAGTACTTTACGTAAGTGCCATTAATTTTACTTTCAATTACCTTGAGTTACTTTAACATCATTGTTTCCCATCTGAATAAATACTCACTCTGCATGAATATTAATTTCTAAGTACATGAGCCCTTATATTCAAACACTGAGAAATAACATACTTAAGATTTGCCTGAAGATTTTATAGACATTACAAAAAAGACTACAGTACTAGTATTAAAACAAACAGAAAAGTACTGTAGCCCAGATTTTATGCACCCACTGCTATATAGGGTACACTTTGACAAATCAAAGGCAGCAACTAGTCAGTTCCTTCCCTGCCCCTCTCAAGGGGCAATTTCCATTGAAAAAAAAAAGTCTCAATCTTTTGTCACTCTATTATGGTTACTACTTTCGGGTTGTGTGTGTTTGTATTTTATTTTAGCCTGATAAATTCTTGTCCCAAGTGCAAATAACCTAATGAATATTACGGGAAGCATGTTTAAATATTTATGTCTGAGTTCCAATTTGGCCTTACACGGCAACATACTGATATCGTAGTTTCTCAAACAGGGTTTTCATGAAGCTTTTAGGTTGTCTTAAAACACAGCCTGCCTCATCTGGCCAAAAAAATAAATAAATAAAAAGCATGAAAAAATCCCCCCAAAAAACAGACACTGTAGTGTTGCATAAACAACAACAACAATACTAATAATAATAATAATAATAAAAAAGAAACACTACATTCTATAAGAAAGCACTGTGTACTACCCTTGTATTATTTGTTAAACATTTTCTGATTGCATTTATACTTATTACAAATCTATTATACACATATAATAATATGTACAAAGTTTTCCTACAGAACCATAGCTTCAGCAATTCTGATTGAACAGAACTAAAATGTCAGCATTCAGGTTAATGATATAAAAATTATCCAGTCAAAATTTTTAGTACAGTACATTTTTTAAGTAGCGACAGTATATCTACAGTAGGCTACCCTACATGTCCACATTTCCCACTTATAAAGACTTTCTTACAATAATAATAATAATAATATATTAAATTCATGGAACTTTTTTTTCATGTTTTCATTCTTTTAAAACAAACCTTGCTCAGTGAATTGGGCTAAATCCTGATGCCAGTAGCCCGCAGCAATAACAGCCATGATAGAGGCTGCTTAAAGCTAATGTACAATGAATTGCATCTAATTGTAAAGGGCAAAAAAGTCTAGACTAAAGCAATCAGCTATCTGATGACCAATCACAAAGCTAACAAAAGTAAATGTAAAGGGCTTTGTTATTTATTTATGGATTTTTTGCAAAAGATATATATTTTATTAAATTTGTAGTAGCTTCTGTATTTTTTTATAACCTTGCTTATAAGACAACTTAACTATAAAGCAGTTTTACAAGTCAAATGGCAGTAATCTGAAACATTGAATAAATGGTTTCATGTAAATAAAAAAAAAAAAAAGAAAATCTAAGCCCCTCGCACTGTGTGCTTATTATTTTCCTATCTGGTCAAAGAGGCTTGCCAATAGGATTGCTTGGTACGCCCTTCAGTTAAAGTAGAACGTTGCATGAGGTTATGTTACAAACAGGATTTTCACTGCTTAAGTCTAGTAAGCTTAACGCACTACTTAAGGTTGAGTTTTTGGTCAATTATACGGCTTTGTAGCGTGAGAAGGCGATATACCCTTCCTTTGAAGCCTTTGAAATGTTTTAGACACGCACTTCCTATAACGAGTGGAATGTGTGTGGTACATGCGTGTTACGTCACATAAATAATAACTGTGGAGAGAGAGTGATGACTTTCTAATCTGCGTGGAAACTCAAAAGTTTGAGTACACTTGCTGGAAACTAGGTTTTTTTTCATAATTGACCATGTTTTACGTCGTATACGTTTCTGTAAATACTTGAAAATGAAAACACGTTACAATATACAAAACAAAACGTAAGGAGTATCAAAGCAATGTTCAAGAAAATTGAAAATTGTCTCTAAATCTTGGATTCCTCAAAATAGCCACCCTTTGCCTTAATAACAGCCTCACAAACACAAAGCATTCGGTTAACAAGTTTCAGCAGGAAATCACACATGTCTTCCCAGCTCTTCTGCAGCAATTCCCAGAGATGTAGGGCACTTATGGGTAGCTTTGCTTAGACTCTTCTGTCCAGTTCGTCCCATACAAGTTCTATGGGATTGAGGTCTGGAGACTGGGCAGGCCAGGTCATTAGATTGAGTTGTCCTTCACTTTCCTACTTCTCCAGATAGTTCTTGCACAACTTTGAGGTGTGTTTTGGGTCATTATCTTGCTGAAGAATGAAGGACTGCCCAACAAGCAGTAATCCTGATGGAATGGTATGCCTCTGAAGTATGCTATGATAGCCATGCTAGCTTAGCTTGCCGTGGACTTGGTAAAGATCACCAACTCTGTCACCAGCAAGGCAACCCCAGACCATGACACTGCCTCCTCCAAGCTTGACAGTGGGAACCACACATGCAGAATTCATGCGCTCACCCTCTCTGCGTCTTACAAATACTCGGCAGCTGGACTCAAATGTTTCAAATTTTGACTCTTTATTTGGTTTATTTGCAGCAATTCTTCCAGTTAGGCCAGCTTCACGCAATCTCGTCTGAACAGTTGATGTTGAAACATCTGTACTTCTAGTAGCATTTAGCTGAGCTTGTATTTCAGGGGCAGTTAATCGCCGGTTTCGCAGACTTGTGACTCGAGTTCTCTGATTCTGAGGTTACCCTTGGCCTGCCTGACCTTGTTCGGTCCTCAATAGTGCCAGTTTCTTCAAATCGTTTGACGGTCTTGGCCACATAGTTACAGACACTTGCAAAGTTCTTGCGATTTGTCTTAAAGATTGACCTTTGTTTCTTAAAGTAATTACAGTCTTTTTTCTTTGCTTAACTGAGCATATTTTGCCATTTTCTGCTCCCTTACATTCAGGAATGACAAACTTGTGCCTATGCTACCTATATTTATAGTAATCATGGACCCTCACCTGTTAACAATAATTGGTGACAACAGGTTAATTAGGTAACATGCGAGTTAACTCAGAGACCATCTAACAAAGACACTTTTATACTTAGGCCAGTGTTCTAACACCGTGTTATACACATTTCAGACTTTTAACTGACTTGGGCCTCGACAGAAATCCCCTTGCTTTTGGGTGACCATTTCATTGAAATTGGCAAGATTTACATTTTCATTTAAAAATTACATTTTTGAATGCAATTCACCTATGATTATCAGCTTTTATAAGTACACATATCATATAATGAAATATTAAGTGTTTATAGACAAGTTTATACAGTTAAAAGCATAATCATGAAACACCTGGCGGTGCTAGTGTTAATGTTTTATGCTTTTTTTTACTGTATACTGTAAAGCACTTTGTCATGGTGGTTCACTATGAAAGGCGCTATGGCTCCAAGTAGTTGCTAGTGCAGTCAGATGCTCAGGAGAAAATAATTATGTCAAGGCACTACCAGGGCATACGGGTGACATGGCTATGTATAGGGCAAACTGCTTTGGATTGTGAATGATCTCCTGCTCAATTAACCTACTTGGATCCCTTGGTTCAAATTGCATACAGTATAAGGTGGTAAAAGGAGAAACCCTCGGCCTTAAACCGTTGATATGTTACAGTAAAAGGGAAATGGCTATGCCTACCTAATCTAACTGTCTGGAGTAAATGTTGCCTTTGTGAACAGGACAAGGAGCCCTCAAGTCACCAACAAGTTCCTACAAAAGAGAACAAGATAGCTAAGCAACAACATTGCAACAAAAACCCTGTCTTTCATGCTATCAATGCTCTACCAATCATGCTGAATCCCAAAAAACTAGATAAAGGTGATGGCATAGAGCAGTGTTACTCAACTGTGGCCCTTGATATCTATTCCAGTCCTGGTCTTTATTCCAGCCAGTTCCTAAATTAGTTAATTGCCTCTTTGCAGCTTCAATTAACTTCAAGAGCCTGCTTGGAGTAAAAACCTGGACGATTAGATCTCAAGGTCCAGATTTGAGTACCACTGGCATAGAGAATACTTTGAGAAGAAACACCACAAAATATCTCAAAGCTGTAGACTTATGTTCAACAACAAAAAGCTACAGAGGGTTCAAAAAGAAAGTATACTGTTGAAAGAAACACAGATGAGAACTGCAGCAAGGCAAAAATAACTTCTCAACAAACAAAAACATCAGAATGGCTCCAAACAGGCCCCAACATCTGCTTTAAGAGAAACAATGACTATAAAATGAAATGACTGATTAAACCAGTGTGCTAGAACTCTTAACGATGCAAGATGGCACAGGAGCTAAAGTAACATCCTGCCTGTTTAGCAACATTATACAACAGAGAGTGAGCACATCTGAATGCCAAAAAATATGAGAAGAGTATTCAAAGCATGACTGGCAAGGAAGTGTATCCAACTGCTTTTTCCACACTTGTCACCTACATCACTGAGATGAAGGCTGCAAGTAAAGGTGCTGGTCCACTCATATTCCGGCTTACAGAGCTAGCCATGCTCTACAAGCAGCATGAATAACTGGGTGTCGAATCATCAGATGTGAATTCAGCTAGGTTAAAGAACTGGTTACTATCTCACATGCCCCAGCTAGACGCACATCAGAAAGGAAGGGATGTACTCATTGCTTTCAAAAAAGATGTAGGCTCAGCTCTGTCACAAGCCTAGCCAAAGCTGCTGAAATCATACGCAGACAGATGCTTGATCACAAGTCAAAATTTGACAATACATTCCATCAAGGATTTATGTGCATGCTCGAACATGGTGCAGATATCAAATCACAGCTTAAACATGGTGTGTCCAAATTAGATGTAGGCATTGCATATCTGTTGCAGTATAACTGTTACACAAAGTATAAAGAAGGAGCAAAAACTCACAGGCACTCCAAAGATCGTAAGAGTCCATTCTCTATATATGTGGACATCACCGTATTTGCAAAGACCAGGAAAATACAACTGATGTGAATTCCATGTGAATGTTCACCAATATTTAACAAGCTTACTTAATAAATAAGAATCCAAATCCCCCACCAGCACACAGTCTATCTTTTCCAGGCCCCAACCTGCTCAGAAGAAACCTAAATCTGGAGTATGATTGGCTGAAAAAGGTGATGCTTACTGAAGAAGTGGATGATTCTGTCTGTATAACATTGTCAGCCAACCATGCATCACAGAAGAGTCGTTAACAGTTTGAAGTCAGCCTCACATCACTATTGCCCCTTCTTTGAGAACAGGCACATTCTGATGCCACCATAAAGTGTGTCCTGAACAAAATCAGGGACACAGTGGCATTCTTGAATCCAGGACAGACTCCCGTCGTAGCTGCTGACCAGCCACTCTTTGTGGTAGCCAAGCAGATCCAATGACAGTGGTCAGAGTGATATGGAGAGGACAAGTTTATGATAATGTTTGCCGGGTTACACATTGAGATGACTGCACTGAGAACGACAGGTACAGTACTTCAAGACAGTGGATGGCCAGTGCCCTTGGTGAAGCAGGGGTAGCCTCACCTGGTACTACAGAATCATTTCTATCCACTGCAAACATTACCAAAACACGCCGAACACATCAAATCACAGCATGCAGTCTGTACAAGCTCATAAAGGCAGTATACAGTGGTTACAGCAGTGAGGCATCTTGCAAACCAGAAGAAGTTGTACATTTTGAGGACATGTGTGAGAGACAGAAACTTGATAGCCCACAATTTCACTTTTGGTACCTTGTTTTGAACATAGAGCTGACCATTCTCACAATGATCTGATCATTCAAAGAAGGAAACTTTACAAATTATTGTGAGCGCACTTCTTTGCCAATGATAACACTGTGTAACAATTTTTTTTTTTTTTTTTTTTGTTCCTGGGTAGTAAGTGTTATTTCCTAATTGCTTATGCCTCAAAAGTGTAGAAAATGGCTATTATTCCCCACAAACTTTGCTTTTGTGACCAGGACAGTGATATTTCAAAATATCACTATTTCCAATGGGAAAATGGGCAAATGTGTGTCTTTTCGTTCACATAAAGTCAGAAAAAAACAACATATGAGTCCAAATTAACATGTATTTATACTAAAGTAATACAAAGATGACCACAAAAGATTTAGAAGTGAGTAGTTTTTCGAGATTTACAATTATACTGTATTTACAATATAATTGTAAAGTTTGTGGGGAATAATTTTCTATACTTTTGAGGCATAAGCAATTAGCAAATAACACTTACTACCCAGGAACAAAAATTGTGTTACATAGTGTAATATTCACTATGCACGATGGCTTCCCATTCACCTCAGATATGATGTCATTGAGAAACATCCAGAACTGGCTAGTGAGTTTCACAAGGAAAACGTTGTTTCTACGCAAATCTGGAAGGGAATTCTCTACACTGGTCAATCGATCAAGCTCACGAACAGAACAGCACAATCGTTAAAGGTCTGCCCTCATGAAACACGTAAAGTAACCTGTCTATCTGGCAGGATATATATGGGGGCAGGCAACAGTCTGTCAGCAAGACACCCAAAGTCCTGCTGACTGAGGATGGACCAAACAAGGTGAAATGTGGCAGATCTGTTGGACTACTCTTCCACCTATTGCGACAAGTTGCCAGGAACCTACAAAATGTGGGTACAACACTGTAGTAATAGGTGCAAGTGCTATCACTGTGGTCTCAGTTGCACAGCACTATGCATCTGTATGTGCCAGGATGACCTGGGTAATCTAATGGACCTCATCTGCTTTACAGACCCACAGTCTTGTTGGATATAAAACAATAATAGGAGGTGGTACATTTAATATGCCTGGTTAATGTGTCTGTATCTGTAAGCCTTTTGTCTGTATAGCTAATGCCAGGCTGATTGGACTTCTTGACATAAACACATATTGATAAGACATCAAAGGTACATTGGAGGCATTCGTTTGTAGCAGAATTAGTTTCAGCATATTCAAAACCATAAAAATAGACACTAAGATTGCTCAAATCGGACAACCATCAATTTCTGTCAAAGAAAGACATTAGATAAGAAAATGTCATATTATCATTTCAGCAGAACTCATGAGAAAATGGAATGTGGCCAAGGCTACTCTTAAAATAAATGTCAACAGTAAAATAAAATTGAAATTGAAAATGCAGCCACCTTGTTAATAAAGCTACGTGATTGGATTATATCAACAGAATGAAAAACTATGTTAAGATCAGACACGTCAAAGTCAAAGAGATAACAACTTTCAGAAACATTATTTCAACATAAACATTTTTTACACCCAGTTTATTTTAACGTAAACCTACTTAGCCATTTTTTTAAACATATGGCAGGTACTTAGAGATATGTAACAACAGAATTAGACAAACACATTCATTATTCTATAAGTGATATTCTATAGGTGATACTACTTAGTCTGTGAAGCAAGTCATTAGTCTTTATCTTTCTTTTAAAAAAAAAAAACTGAAAATGCTAAATGATAATTGAAGGTCTGTGCCCTTGTGCTATCATTAATTTGAAATCGGACAAGTTCTAATATTTACTTAATTGTTTGTGATAATTTACGAACAGATTCATCAATTAAATGCATGGCTGTCAAACTCAAAGTAGTTCATTATTTTAAATTAAAATGTACAAGTGTTCAATTAAATAATGTTGTACTTTGACCTATAATGACTATGTAAAAGGAATGGTTGACTAAATGTTATCACACCCTGACAACCATAGTATATAATTTTGCAGAAATAAATTAATTAACTCATAAATCATGGTATGATTTGTTCTATCAATTGTGGTTAACAGGAGAGCAAAGTATTAATATTGCCTTTGTGGGGTCAATCCTGAAATATACTTGTTGATATAAGAAGGTCTAGGAATCATTACATGCAGCAATGCTTCTGGCATATATGTGGAAACTGCTTAAAAGGAAATATCATGTTTTGTTTAATGTTTAGCTGTGATTCCAGAAAACAAAAAATCTGCTTGACATGTATTTGGGTTTCTATGTTATTATGGGCTTTACTGTATTATCTTTTGATTTCTGTTTCTTTGTACATTATTATTTATTGAGGTTCTTTGTATTTAGCCACTCCAGAAGTTTCCTGACTAACCTAGAGCAGACAGTCACAGCTCTGCACTCATGACATCCTTTTGTCACACTTCTTGCAATAGAATGTCTAACATAACAGTTAACACTTTCCCCCATTGGCCCTCTACTACTTTGTAAGTGCCACACACCTTAAAACTAATTGAAAACCCTGGATTGAATTTTTTAAATTTTATTTATTGCATTTATGTAGTGCTTTTTATATATAAAAAAAACAAGTATTGCAAAGCACTGTACAGTACATAGCAGAAAAAAAGAATATACCACAATACATTTGTATAGCATGTCATACATACAACTGCCACAGTTAGACCATTTAAATAACAGTATACACATAATATAAAAGCAGCAATTTTAAAGCTACATTAAAACCCACTAAGAAAAGAAAGGCATTTTATAAAAGTGCATTTTTAGTCTGTAATGGTCCCAGCTTCCCTGACAAACAAAGGCAAAGTATTCCATAATTTAGGAGCGCTTACAAGAAAAAGCCTGTGTTGCTTTTGTTGACCCTATGAATAACCAGAAGCCCCGCATCCTGTGATCTCAGAGTGCATTTTGGAAGATACAGGGTCAGTAACCCTTCGAAATAACGAGATGCTAATCCATGCAGGGCCTTGTAGGTTAACAGCAAAATCTTAAAATCAATGATATACTGCACTAGGATTCAATGTAAAGGGGTCAAAATAGAGGTACTATGTTCCCTTTTCCTGGTTTTAGTCAGAATTCTAGTGGTGGTATTCTTACCAAGCTGCAAGCGGGACACCACACGTTTTGGGACACCAGAAATAAAAAAGTTAATTACAATAATCAATTCTAGATGAAACAAAGGCATGCATTAGTCTCTTAACATCAGATATGGAAATAATTAGTTTGGCGCGCTATATTTCTCAGATGGTAAAAAGATACTTTAGTAAATTCCCTAATATGAGTCTCAAATGATAGATCAGGATCAAAGGTGAACCCAAACTCTTAATTTCTAGTTTAAGTTTTGATGAGAGACTGCAAGGGTCAAGCTCATGTAATCCCATATTTCCTTTTAGTTGGTTCTGTGATCCCACTAGCATAACCACTGTTTTATCTGAATTCAATATTAAAAAATTCTGTGACACCCAATGCTTGATGTATGTAAGGCAAGTAGCTAATAATACCCAGGGGAAAGAAATTCCTGGCTTTACGGACAAATATAGCTGGGCATCATCAGCATACCAATGGAAGTTCACTCTGTGTCTGCGGACCTAAGGGACCTAGAATGGAGCTCTGTGAACACCACAGACAGCTTCCGATAATGCCAATTTTATCTCCCCAATGTCTAATGACTTTTTTTTTTTTTACAGAGGTACAGATGTTACAAGCCAAATACCAAAAACATAAAGAGGTACACTGATGCATATGCGAATGTCCTCACTAGAACACTGAACGGGTAGCGTTGCGGACCTAGGTGGTATCAGCAGGCAAGGAGACTCAGAGACAAGGAAGCTGCAGTGTAAGCACAGCTGCGCAGTTTAATCAATAAAAATAAATAACAAAGTTGTACAAAACACTGCCTACAGAGCAAAATAAAAGGTTTAACAAAAAAATCACAAACACAATAACAGAAACAAAAATAACCAGCTCAAGGGCCAAAACAAAAGGTTTGAACAGAACAGTTCAGTCTGGGCAGAGCCTTCACTGAACCTTATCCAAAACACAGAGTAACAGACTTCTTAACTCCCAAACTCTCTCCACCAAACAAAGGATTTTCTCCCTTTTTTATACCATGTGGCTGGAGCCTAATTATCAATTATTCAATCAGCTCCAGCCACGTTCTTGCATGTATTTTGGCAGGGATAGGAAATGAACCCCATCCCTGCCAACCACCACCAAAACACCACAAAACAATATTTACAGGCAGGGCCCTGCCCTGCCACAAACACATTCATGTTATAATTGTCACTGATGAATCATAATATAGCTACAGTATTTCAAATACTTTTGGTAAAACTAGGATGTAAACAGTATTTTGGACCAGAAACCCATAACTTTTAAAATATATAACTGTATTGTATTCATCACTCATTACTAAAATATAAAAAAGGATCTAACATTAACATTTAGATTTTGGGGTTTTTTTGTACATTGTTTTTGACAAGCATATCAAAGTTTAACCTTTCCCCAAGACTGGTAACCCAGTTCAGTTTGCAGAACGTGACATCAGTGTTTCAGACACTATATTCTCAGAAATTACCTGATTTAATTACCCTTTGTATTTCACTGAGAATCAATTTGCATAGCACTGAACAAGTAAAAAGGCTTTATGGTCCTTGTGAGAACCCAATTGACAATGTGGAGAATTAGACAGTTGGTCCTTTTATTATGTATTTTGTGTGTTGCTGTAAAAATAGAAAGAGTAAATAATTTAACACAGTTGTGGTTCCCATGAGTTTTTCAGTGCCTTGAGGACCAAATTAAATTCAAAATGCCTTTCTGAAAGACTGCTTCTAAACAAATTACTGGAACCCGAGCATATGCTTATAATATATTATATTTCCTCAATTATATGTTGTCGCTCATATTAGATTGATGGTCTTGGTATTGAATTTTTCATTGTGAAATACTTTGTTTCACTTGCTACTCTAAAGTATTTATGGTAACTTTTCAACACTATTTACCAGATTGCTTTTTTTACATTGCAATCATTTATTTTGTAGTCTGTTTTACATATTGTTCTATACCTGTATACTATGCGAGAAAGAAAGTGGCATACATGAAACACAAGTGCATTTAAAAATAATAAAAAAAAAAAAAAAAAAAACAACTACATACTACTGCACAGCAAGTCAGGCTGAAATCATTCCCTCAGTATCTTGGACAATATTTACAGTTCTAAGGACCACAGTTTTAAAAGATGCTATATTGGGGGATGGATTGTTTTCACATCAATCAAGTATTATTATTTTTTAATCAAGGCATAGCTGTCATTTAATGTAATCCTAATTACGGTTGTGTTTTGAATTCTGATCGATACTGCATAATCATAGTAAAGTAGAATTATATTCAGTGTAATTAATTTCTGCATGAAAGCGCAATGCATAATAAATCACAAAGTTAGATACAGGACTATAGTTGCATAATGTCGTTATAAGACTCCTCAGCCAGATAGTTTCCATGTGGAGTAAATAATGAGGTATGTGTAATTTATAGACATAGTCTTTACCAAGGTGTAGGTACATAGACTGGAAGGGGAAACGAGAGGAGAAAAATAAATACCGCATGCGCATGTGGTACTACACAGAGTGGCCATGATATAGTAAGATGTGCACACAAGATAATATATATATCATATATATTCCCATCAATAGCACACACTGTTGTGTAATTTGTCTGGCCTGTCTTGGAATCCAATGTTCTTGTTATATTTTAGAAAAGGACATCTCTATGTTGGAGTCCTTTCTTAGTTGAGATAGGAAAGACAGTAGATCTGGTTATATCATATGTAGCCAAGAATGTACAAATTACTGATGTCTCACAAAGAACAGTCAAAAAAAAGGATTAGTGTACTGTATGGGTCCTTCTGGAGAACATACTTTATTACAGATATCCACTTCATTTAATAATTGGAATTAGTTCATTGAAGAAGTTGCACATTCTCCAGAACAAGGTAAGCACCTTCTAGACATGTCACAGTGTAACCCTGCCTGCCCAACTGTTACGTATAAAAACATTGATACATATACTCACAGCTAGTTACTCCAAATCATCAATAGAATTAATCTTATAAGAAACAGTTTAAGTTGACTGTGGCAAGTGGTTTGCAGTACGCAGATGAAGACGTGAACCAGTGCACAGTAATAACAAGACACAACACAGTTCATGGTCCAAACAGCTATTTATTCAACTGTGTTGCTGGTGGCAACTATAAATAATAGTAACTGGCTCTACACACCAATGTGTATTGCACCACGGGGTTCAGTCCTGAAATAATAAACACAAACAAAGGAACAAATTGCTTGGCCACAGCCCCTGGTATAACCTCAGTCATGTCCCCTTGGGTAGCGAGTGCAGTCATGTGTCCTCCAATCCATGACTGACACGTCACCTACCGCATTAAGGCAAGGTATTGTGCACCTCCTTCCTGGATGGCCGACTTCCAGCTGACCCTGGAATGAACTGCCAAACTATCCAGTATGAGGCACACTGTTCCTGTTATACCGCGCCCTCACAGGTCAGGAGGGAGATTGTTAACTAGGATTCATTCATTCACTAGGATTCATGATTGGATACTTTTATTTATGTGGTTTGATTGCATCAGTTTAGTTGGGATTAAATAGCTGGCTTTTCACTGAACCTTCCAGTTCCTGTTGTGTGATTCAGCCACTAGAGTCCATGTCCAGTGCCTCAGCAATCTTACATTCTAATTGTAAAAATATTCAGTTGATTTAATCCACCCTCAATCAGACAGCTAGCCAGATAGCATCCATATCTAGGGAATCACAGTAAACTTTAACAACACATAAAGTCTGCTGTAGAGACTTTCAACCCTGCCACTAGAGCTCATAATTACACCCAGGAAATCAGCTTCACTACTCTCAGATGTGTTTAGCTTATCTGCAACAACAGCAGTGTAACTACTGGTTGTTAACAGTTTTTGTGGGATGGTGCAGAAAGTGGTTATAATCTTTGGCTTGTAATGCAGGTATATAATTATAGTAAAAACATTGAATTTTAATGCATAGTTTGCAGTGTATTTTGGACAGTCACTAACAGCATAATGCTTTATATTTGCTATCTTTAATGTTAGCAATTTTGAAGCTAGAGTGGCTAGGCTATTAGGTTTAGTCTGAGTTTCACTTTTGACAATATAATCTGATATGAGGTAGTATAGGAGTAATGCTTTGTCTTGGTTGCATTCATGTTTAGTGCACAATTTGTCTGATCTCCTCAGATCCAAATGCCCAATTTGAAA
This sequence comes from Polyodon spathula, assembly GCF_017654505.1. Lineage (NCBI taxonomy): Eukaryota > Metazoa > Chordata > Actinopteri > Acipenseriformes > Polyodontidae > Polyodon > Polyodon spathula. Next base: position 61,313,907 of record NC_054536.1, on the reverse strand, counting down.
GAGATCCCTGTACAAATTGCATACATGATACAGCTGTTTGACAATCATGATTCATGGTGGATAGTATATGGAAGCAAGGCAGGTTTATCTTCATGAACAACACAACTAGACAATTGTTTTCAAATCAACAGCAGGTATGTACAGTATCTGAAAACAGAATTCAGTTATTGTTATTTTTTGGTAGTTTTTTTTTGGTGGTTTCATAACTTGGCCCACAGTGTGCTTGTTATTTGTTCTTTCTCTCATATTTTTTTGTTTACGTATTGATTGAGGTTATTTGTATTTAGCCACTTCAGTAGTTTCCTGACTAACCTAGAGCAGACAGTCACAGCTCTGCACTCATGACATCCTTTTGTCACACTTCTTTCAATAGAATGTCTAACATAACAGTTAACACTATCCTTCATTGTCCCTCTGTGCCACGGCAAGATCCGTGCCCTCTACTACCTTGTAAGTGCCACATACCTTAAATCTAATTGAAAACCCTGGGTTGTATTGTTTTTTTTAATTTTATTTATTGCATTTATGTAGCGCTTTTTATACAAAAGTATCGCAAAGCACTGTACAGTACATAGCAACAAAGAGAAAAAAGAATAAACGACAATACATTTGTATAGCATGTCACACATACAACTTCCACAGTCAAACCATTTAAATAACACTATACATGTAATACAAAAGCAGCAATTTTAAAGTTACATTAAAACCCACTAACATAAGAAAGGAATTTTATAAAAGTTAGTCTGTAACAGTCCCAGCTTCCCTGACAAACAAAGGCAGAGCATTCTACAAGAAAAAGCCCTACCTCCCATGCTGCTTTTGTTGATCCTAGGAATAACCAGCAGCCCTACATCCTGTGATCTCAGAGTGTGGTTTGGAAGATACGGGGTTAGTAACTCCTGCAAATAACTAGGTGCTAATCCATTCAGGGCCTTGTAGGTTAACAGCAAAATCTTAAAATCAATTCCATACTGCACAGAGATCCAATGTAAAGAGGTCAAAATAGGGGTAATATGTTTACTTTTTCTGGTTTTCGTCAGAATTGTAGTGCCGGTATTCTTAACAAGCTGCAAGCGGCACACCACACGTTTTGGGACACCAGAATAAAGTTCATACAATAATCAACTATAGATGAAACAAAGGCATGCATTAGTCTCTTGGCAATGGAAATAATTAGTTTGGCGCTATATTTCTCAAATGATAAAAAGATACTTTAGTAACTCCCCTAATATGAGTCTCAAATGATGGATCAGGATCAAAGATGACCCCGGATTCTTAATTTCTAGTTTAAGTTTTGATGAGAGACTGCAACGGTTAAGCTCTTGTGATCCCATATTTCCTTTCAGTTGGTCGTGTGATCCCACTAGCATAACCACTGTTTTATATGAATTCAACATTAGAAAATTCTGTGACACCCAATGTTTGATGTCTGTAAGACAAGTAGCTAATAACACTAGGCAGAAGAAATTCTTGGCTTTAGGGACAAATATAGCTGGGTATCATCAGCATAGCAATGGAAGTTCACTCCATGTCTGCGGATAATGACACCTAATGGTAGCATATATAATGAAAACAGCAAGAGACCTAGAATGGAGCCTTGTGGAACACCACAGACAACTTCCGATAAGGCCGATTTTACCTATCTGAAACCTATCAGAAAGATAAGATGTGAACCAGGATAGGACAAGGCCAGACAGTCCTACTATGCTTTCAAGGCAATTCAGTAGGATGGAGTGATCTACAGTATCAAAGGCAGCACTTACGTCAAGAAGAATTAATACTGTTGGAAAGCTTGAGTCGGAGCTTATCAGCAGATTGTTCACAACTCTGACAAGGGTTATCTGCTACGTGCAGCATGAAAACCAGACTGAAACTTCTCGAATAAACCATTAAGAGATATAAATATTTGTAATTGAATTGCAACAACTCTGTCTAGAACCTTATCTAAGAATGGTAGGTTGGAGATTGGCCTATAGTTATTGAGGAATTTAGGGTCCAAATTGTGTTTCTTAAACACAGGCTTTACCACAGTGACCTTAAGAGATAAGAGAACTATACTGGAGGAAAGTGAACCATTTGTAATTTTTTAATGTGGGTATTAATAACTCCAAGAACATCTTTTTATAGTTTTGTAGGATCAAGACAGCATGTACTAGCTCTCATATGTCAAATTAGCTCTGTCAGTTCCAGTAAGGTAATCAAAGAAAAAGCTCCCATAGTAGCCTCAATAGGTGTAGTTGGTAAAATTCTGCCAGTCCTCCTTAATAGAAGGTTTCTGTGGAATCTCATTTCTGATGTCTAGTATTTTCTTTTTAAAGCAATGTAAGAAGTCACTGCAACTGTGAGAAGAGCCAATGTCAAAGTTAGGACTATTGGGGAAGGATTAATTAATGTATCTAGGATAGCAAAAATAAATATAGGATTATTTTTATTTGTTTAAATTAAATCAGAATAATATAATGATCTAACCAACGCCACAGCCTTCCTATATTTAACCAGGTGACCCTTCCATGCGATGTAATGAACGTGCAGTTTAGATTCATGCTATTTCCATTCTAGTTTACAACCCTCATATTTAATCTTACGAGTTGTGTCATTGAACTACAGTGAGCTTTCTCCGAGTTGGCATTACAGTATCTAAGATACCAATCAAGGTGGTATTGTTGGTTAACCAGCTCGTCTACTGATGAGGACTCAGAGATTGGTAATGAGCTCAAGACATCAGAAAGTTTAACAGCAGTTGAAAAATTAATTACCTGTGATGTAAATGTATGGTCCACAGTCTTTGCAGATACTGGCAGATTCAAAAGAATGACAAGATGAACAGAAATATTAAAATCTAGGGTCATAATGTTCTTAACAGATAAACCACGAGAAATTACCAGACCTAAAATATGGCCATGATTAGGCGTAGGACCTCTGACATGCAGGATGTGATCTAGGGAATCCAATAGTCTCAAAATTTACATGGCGTTAGAATCAGAATCAATGACAACATGAAGGTAAAAATCACCCAATAAAAGAATCATATCATATTTGACTGTCAATATAGATAGCACATCCCCAAATCCCCAGTCAGAAATAGCAGGTTTGACTTAGGTGGTCAATAAATAATTACAATGTGAACAGGTAATGGACTATTTGCACCAATGTGTACAATGATCACAGACTCTTTATGGCCGAGCCTGAGACATCTCCATTCGCCCTTACTGGATCAGGCACCTGACCAGTGGGAGTTGCTGAAATGCGATAGTGTGAACTTCAGGACTGCTGTTCTGTATGTAGTTTATCCTGCATTTTCTTTCAGAGCTGTACTACCATAAAATAAAATGTGTTTACTATGTTTGTGTACATTAGTTTGTAATGTACGTGCTAGATTGAGGCTCCCGTCTCTTTGGAGGTGATACATGTACATAGTCAATGTTGCGCGTTTATTTGTTTACTGTGTGTGCTTTTTTAGTAGCGGGAGAAAAAAATACCTTAATGTTTCTTTATTGATAGCGGCGTTTATTCAAGGGCGGCCTCTATTATAAAGCAGATATATGACTGTGGCGTCAGTACGAGGGCGTCTTTAATTCGAGGGTGGTGCCAAATTGAAGTAATACAATTGGAACTAAATACATTTTCCTGTCAATTATATATATAATATATATATATATATATATATATATATATATATATATATATATATATATATATATATATATATAGTGTGTGCACGGACATAGAAAAAACTAAAGTGTAGTCCTTTTGTTACTGTTTTATGACAGGCTAGTCAGGGAGTCCTGGACAGTGTTTTAGTCAATTTTTTTTGTTTATTTTCAATTTTGGTGTTATTAAAAAATTTGTATCACGCTTTAAACTTCCAAATCTGTGTCTTGGGTCCTGACTTTTAACCCAGGGGGAAAATTTCCCTCGAGCTTGGAGACTCTCGATCGAGCTAGTAATACATATATATATATATATATATATATATATATATATATATATATATATATATATATATATACACACACACACACACACACACATATATATATATATATATATATATATATATATAGATATATATATATATTGTAAACCCCAATGATAAATATGGAAATTCCATAGTTTTATCATGATAGCCTTTTTTAATCAAAATGTAAGTCTTTTCTTAACTATCCAATAGGGTTTATATTAACCAATTCCATGTCTTTTGAAACAAAATGATGTATGAATTAGACCAACAATTATGATTCAGGTTATGCGAAAAAGTTAGTGAACATTGGTTTTATCAGCTCAATTAAGGGGATAATTAGAATTAGGTGTTTAAATAATTAGGTAGATCACCAGGGGTGAGTTTGGGAGGCCCCATCCTATATAAAGATCAGAAACTTTGTGAGTTTGGTCTTCACCATACAGGTGTGTGGAAACACATCATGCTACGATCAAAAGAAATCTCTGAGGACCTCAGAAAAACAGTTATTGATGTTCATCAGTCTAGAAAGGGTTACAAAACCATTTCTAAGGATTTGATGCTGCACCAATCCATTGTCAGACAGGTACTGCACCAATCCATTGTCAGTCTGCAAATGGAGAAAGTTCAAGACCATAGTCACTCTACCCAGGAGCGGTCGTCCTACCAAAATGTCTGCAAGAACAAACTGTAAAATCATCAAGGAATTCACAAAGAATCCCAGAGTAACATCCAAGGATCTGCAGGCCACTTGCCTTGGCTAATGTGAGTGTTCATGACTCAACTATCAGAAAAAGACTGAACAAGAATGGTGTTCATGGAAGAATAGCCAGGAGGAAGCCACTGCTCTCTAAAAGAACATTCCTGCCTGTCTGAAGTTCACCAAAGAGCACATAAATGATCCACAAGACTTCTGGAACAATGTTCTCTGGACAGACGAGTCAAAGGTAGAACTTTTTGGCCTCAATGAGAAACACTGTTTGGTGAAAACCAAACACTGCGTTCGAACAGAAGAACCTCATCCCAACAGTCACGTATGGTGGTGGGAATGTGATGGTTTGGGGCTGCTTTGCTGCCATCATTGACACAACCATGAATTCTGCATTGTATCAGATGATAATAGAGGAGAATGTCAGGCCATCCTCTGTGAGCTGAAGCTGAACTGAAAGTGGGTCATGTAGCAATACAATGATCCTAAACATACAAGCAGATCTACAAAATAATGACTGCAGAAGAAATTCTGCGTTTTAGAATGGCCTAGTCAAAGTCCGGACCTAAACCCCATCGAAATGTTGTGACAAGACGTGAAACGAGCTGTCCATGCAAGGAAGCCCTATTGTCACCGAGTTGAAGCAGTTCTGTATGGAGAAATGGGCCAAAATTCCTCAGAATCGATGTGAGAGACTGACCAACAGTTACAGGAAACGCTTAGTTGAAGTCATTGCTGCTCAAGGGGGTGCCACCAGTTACTGAATCTAAAGGTTCACATACTTTTTCACACATGGATATTGAATGTTGGATCATTTGTGGATAAATAAATGTTGAAAATGTATCATGTTTGTGTCATTTGTTTAATCAGGTTATGTTTATCTATTATTAGGACTTAGATTAAGATCTAATAACATTTTAGGTTTGATATATCTGAAAATCCTAAGGGGGATCTATATATAATGTTTTTAAATTTTACAGAATTTTAATGTAAAGATGCCAATACTTTTGTCATGAACAAATATTTGAAATCTTAAGTGGCATTGTTTTTGCTTACGGGGTGTGTTAAACTGCCAGACCTTGTGTAAGTTGGTCTTTGTCATATTAATTAGTGGCAAATGTTTACTGAATGCTTGTATTTGACATGTTTTCTTGATATTATCTTGTATTACGATGTAGTTTATTTTGTGGACTTTTAGACATTTATTTGCTGTTCAAGAGTATATATGCAGTGTCTTGCTTTTGTTTTTGTTTTTAATTTAGAAAATAAAAATCACATGACCTGGTGCCAGATTACACAGTCAGATTTGTATTAGTTTGCAAATCCTTTCAGTTTATCAGAGAAGCAAATCTGAAGCTTGTGTGACCCACAGTACCTGGGGACTAGTGCTGAAGGATCTGTTTTGGTTTGTAAAAAAAAAAGGTGTGAGCTGTTTGGGAATAAACTGTGCCTACTAATGTGATCCCAACAACTACTTAGTGAAGACCATTATTCTCGAATCTTGTTTCATATTAGTAATGACATCCTTGGTTTTAAATTTGATCTATAACAAATGTCAACTATTTATTCAGCAGGAAATGCTTGCTATGTCAGCCAGTGTTGTTCAATTATTTACAGTGTATTCATTTGAGTGAGAAGTTTTGAATGTTAAATATATGCATTGTTTTATATGCAATTTAAATATTGTAAGTCCAGTCACAACTTGCGTTTAGACTGAGATATACCAGTAATACTCTCCATACCATTCTTTTAATTTGGAGCTACCTTAGAGGTTAAATGCCTAAGCTTGCTATTTTATTTCTCTTAGTAAGTCAGAGCATGTTTCTCTGCGCAAAAAAAATGCAGTAAGCAAAGCAAAAAAAAAAAAAAAAAACATGGAAAATACTGCTTCAGTTATAAAGCATCAGCCCAGTGAATAATTCTTTTTAGTTTCACACAGTGTACCATTTGTGGAACTAGAGTTTGCTCTAATGTCTAGAACATAGCTTATTATTGTGAAGAGTCCATTTTTAACAAGGCAGGATATTTGAAAGCATGGTTCATAAAGCTACTCTTCTCTTTCAAGTGGTTAGAAAATGAAAATAATTCCTGAAAAATCACGCAGTTGTACTCTAAATGAACTTGGGATACAATTTTAATGAAATGCATATAGCAACAGTAAGTCATTCTTACATTTCTGTTTGATGATGACTATCTTCTGAAAAGGTTGCTGGAGTCCCAGAAAGCTGCTTTATTTCAGTAATTCTACTGTGAAGTGATACATTTTAAGGATATCATGATTAATATGCCCAGAAAGCAAAAGGTACAACTCACAAGATTAAGGCACCTAAAGTTGAATGCCGTGGTTTTGTAAGGCTGTATTTCTTGTAATTGTGTCTATTTCAATCTTCAGTTACCAAAGTTAAGTAATAAAAAAGATTATTATACAGTGGCTCTCAAAAGTATTCACCACCCTTGGACTTTTCCACATTGTATTGTGTTACAACATGGAATCCAAATGGAATTAATTAGGAGTTTTTGCGACTGATCAACACAAAAAAAGTCCATAATGTCAAAGTTAAACATAAAATCTACAAATTGTATTAAATTGATTACAAATACAAAGCAGAAAATAAGTGATTGCTTAAGTATTCACCCCCTTGAGTAAATATTTGGTAGAGGCACCTTTGGCAGCAGTTACAGCCATGAGTCTATTTGGATAAGGCTCTACCAGCTTTGCACATCTGGACAGTGCAATTTTTGCCCATTCTTCTTTGCAAAATTGCTCGAGCTCCATCAAGTTGGATGGGGACCTTTGGTGTACAGCAATTTTCAACTCTTTCCACATATTCTCAATTGGAATGAGGTCCACTTGGTCTCAGAGTCTCCATGTCCATGTTGTAACACAATAACACAATAAAATGTGGAAAAGGCCAAGGGGGGTGAATACTTTGAGAGCCTCTGTATATATTAAATATTTTCAAATCAGTTTTAATAATCAATGCATTCACAGGAAGAGCTATGGAACAACCACTAACAATTACACTATGCAACACAATTTTTGTTCCTGGGTAGTAAGTGTTATTTCCTAATTGCTTATGCCTCAAAAGTATAGAAAATGGCTATTATTCCCCACAAACTTTGCTTTTGTGACCAGTACAGTGATATTTCAAAATATCACTATTTCCAATGGGAAAACAGGCAAATGTGTGTCTTTTCGTTCACATAAAGTCAGAAAAAAAACAACATATGAATCCAAATTAACATGTATTTATACTAAAGTAATACAAAAATGACCACAAAAGACTTAGAAGTGAGTAGTTTTTCGAGATTTACGATTATACTGTAAAGAACAAAAAAGAGCAGGTTATTTATAAGAAGCTTCTAAAAATAACATATTTACTGTTGATTCCTTTCTCATGAGGAACCAAAAAAATTAACCAGAGAAATGTTCAACAAAAGAGTATTCCTCTACATAACTTTTGGTAAAAGCAGATGCAGAAGATAATAGTTCAGTGTGAACTAAAATAATATTTACATAAAAAAAACAAAAACTTTGTAATGTGTACAGTATGTGGGCAGTCTGAGAAGTGTACAATTATACATCATATTATTTTGAAGGACTCAATGGTCTTGACAAGCAGTCTCTGATGTCCCACCCCATCTTTTGGATTCCATTCAGCCTTACACCCTAAAATCTTCTGTATCAACAGCCAGTTTTATGTTCAGAATTAGTTCAAAGGAACTTTTATCCTGTCAACAATAAAGGCACTGTAGATTATTTTAAGGAACGAGTGTACATTGTCAACCTCCTCCACAAAATAAGATTTATGGCAAGGATTCTTCATGAATGAAATGCAATTCCCAATGGGTATCACACTACCAATTGTTTTTATTAAAGCTTGTAAAACTATGTTTTTTTTTTCACTTTTCTAACCTAATCTATAACATGATTACACCTGTATTACACTGGTAGATGTCTAGAATATATTTGTCATCAGTCCCAAGCTGCTACATAGGCATTATGTTGCCCTTGAGAGAATTAAACCCAGCACAAACCAATAATTTCATTTTACAGTCCCACTGGTGAACTGCTAGTATCCTCCAAAGACACTCATACTGTATGAAGCACAACACCAGGGAAATGAAAACAAATGGATGTGAATTATGACTGGAAGCAACATACTGTACAATGCTCGAAGGACAAACATAAGGTGATTGCATTGTATACCAAAGGAATTAGAAAAAGAACAGACAAACAAGTGTACTGTTTTGACAATTATAAGTAGATCAAGTCTGGAAAAGATTTTGCAATAGGTCATTAATTATTAAAATATGTGTTATGTTTTGTAATTATTTTAAACATACCAGCACTTTCAACACCTAATATCTCAGAGACTATTTGAGATGTAGATTTCATATTATCCGGGTTACAGAAACACACGTTCGATAGCCTTAACCCCCAACCTAATACATCTTCTGTATTGTGGTCATGTAATTTATTTTTGTTCTGGGTGGAAGAGACAAACTGTTTTTAGATGGCTTTGAATTTTGTGCTTTCTGTTTTATTTGATATAGTTGGTAACTGATTGTGAGTTCAGTAAAATCTATAAACACTATGGGAATTTATTTTGATTAAGTTCCTGTTGGGCAGTCAACCGATCTGACAAACTATTCTTATACATTCATGTCTATTGCTGGATCAGAATGAAAAAGAACAACAAGGCTACAGTACATCTCTGCAGTTTGGCAATGTTGTAACTCAGTATACAGTGACATGGGGATCCTTTGCTTTGACGTGCTTTATATATAGTCCCCCCACTTTGCACTCATATATATATATATATATATATATATATATATATATATATATATATATATATATATATATATATATATACACACACACACACACACACACACACACACAGTACTGTGCAAAAGTTTTAGGCAGGTATGAAAAAATGCTGTAAGGTAAGAATGCTTTCAAAAATAGACATGTTAATAGTTTATATTTATCAATTAACAAAATGCAAAGTGAGTGAACAGAAGAAAAATCTACATCAATTCAATATTTGGTGTGACCACCCTTTGCCTTCAAAACAGCATCAATTCTTCTAGGTACACTTGCACACAGTTTTTGAAGGAACTCGGCAGGTAGGTTGGCCCAAACATCTTGGAGAACTAACCACAGTTCTTCTGTGGATTTAAGCAGCCTCAGTTGCTTCTCTCTCTTCATGTAATCCCAGACAGACTTGATGATGTTGAGATCAGGGCTCTGTGGGGGCCATACCATCACTTCCAGGACTCCTTGTTCTTCTTTATGCTGAAGATGTTCTTAATGACTTTCGCTGTATGTTTGGGGTCATTGTCATGCTGCAGAATAAATTTGGGGCCAATCAGATGCCTCCCTGATTGTATTGCATGATGAATAAGTATCTGGCTGTACTTCTCAGCATTGAGGAGACCATTAACTCTGACCAAATACCCAACTCCATTTGCAGAAATGCAGCTCTAAACTTGCAAAGAACCTCCACCATGCTTCACTGTTGCCTGCAGACACTCATTTGTGTACCGCTCTCCAGCCCTTCGGCGAACAAACTGCCTTCTGCTACAGCCAAATATTTCAAATTTTGACTCATCAGTCCAGAGCACCTGCTGCCATTTTTCTGCACCCCAGTTCCTGTATTTTCTTGCGTAGTTGAGTCGCTTGGCCATGTTTCCACCTCGGAGGTATGGCTAAGTGGCCTTCTTCCATGAAGGCCACTTCTGACCAGACTTCTCCGGACAGTAGATGGGTGTACCAGGGTCCCACTGTTTTCTACCAACTTGAGCTGATGGCACTGCTGGACATCTTCCGATTGCGAAGGGAAGTAAGCATGATGTGTCTTTCATCTGCTGCAGTAAGTTTCCTTGGCCGACCACTGCGTCTACTGTCCTCAACGTTGCCCGTTTCTTTGTGCGTCTTCAAAAGAACTTGGACAGCACATCTGGAAACCCCTGTCTGCCTTGAAATTTCTGCCTGGGAGAGACCTTGCTGATGCAGTATAACTACCCTGTGTCTTGTTGCTGTGCTCAGTCTTGCCATGGTGTATGACTTTTGACAGTAAACTGTCTTCAGCAACCTCACCTTGTTAGCTGAGTTTGGCAGTTCCTCACCCAGTTTTATTCCTCCTACACAGCTGTTTCTGAAAATGATTGTGTTTCAGCCTACATATTGAAATGATGATCATTAGCACCTGTTTGGTATAATTGTTTAATCATGCACCTGACTATATGCCTACAAAATCCCTGACTTTGTGCAAGTGTACCTAGAAGAATTGATGCTGTTTTGAAGGCAAAGGGTGGTCACACCAAAAAAAAAAAAAGCATTCTTACTTTACAGCATTTTTTCACACCTGCCTAAAACTTTTACACAGTACTGTATATATCTCCAAGTAATCTGTAAAATAAGTGTGGTTATAGTGTGGTGTGGTTACAGCCACCACTATTCCAAGTAGTGAAATAGATTATGAAATGTAATTTAAGAAATGGGTGCACAGAACCTAATCAAGCAACAACAACAAATAAATGTAATCATAAGCAGTGATAGCATTAGGACGGTGACTTGTTTACCAGCACATTAGAATTTATTTTGCCAGAGGTGGTTTGCACCCAAGAAGCTATACTTCATCAAAACCAAAATGTTCATACTAAATAACTTTACGAAATATTAATAATTCAGCCTGCCAGAAGTTATTTGATTTACGGTTTTATCTTCTCTGTTTTCAATACTGTATATTTCCAGTGTTAGTTTTCATGTCAAGAACTAAAGTAAACAGTGACGTAGCAAGGGGTTTCATCATGCATAATTACGGTGTAATTAAAATAAATAACATATATATATCTTTTTTTTTTTTTTTTTTAATTATGTCGCAATCCTAAAATTCTAGGTGATGCAAAACTTTTAGGCCACAGCTGTACATACAAGTATTAACTCTGGTGGGCATTAACTCCCCTTACTCCAAACACCTGCTACACAAACTGTTTCCATTTCCCTGGAGCAATCTGGATATGAAAGGGTTCTACAGTGTATTACAATAAATAAATAAATAAATAAATCGAATAAACAGAACTCTGAGCAAAGTCTTAGTTTATAACTCTATTAAATTGCAACTCTCTTAGCTCATTGTTCTTTTTATAGTAGTTCCTCGCCTATAATACATCTTAGTGGTTAGTGGAGGTCAATTGGGAGCTTGTGTTAGATTCTTGGCTGGTGTTAACTCCGACTAGATTAATGTCTCAATTGAGTACCCTGAGGATAGTATGTTGGCTGATAGGAGGATAAATCTTGTTTGGGTAAAAATATTTGCCAGAGTCCAGGGTTAGCCACTTGGATCAACAGCTGCATGAAAAGCTGGTCACATGATGAACCAGGGACAATGATTGTTTATATCAATGCATAAGCCTTCTTCCCCAATTCCCTTCTTTGTGCCTTATTTATTCTCATGTTAATGAGAGTTTGGTCAAAACAAATAGGGAATGTGTCTTGTATTAAGGCCTTGATTTTCCACGTTGACTTATATGTAAATCTTCCTTCATTAAAGGTAAATATCCTAATTTAAAGGGCATATAATATAAAAATAAATTTAATTTGTGAGTAAAAGAAAAATATGAAAGGGCTATAACTACAGGAAGTGTTTTTACGTCAGAATTTTTGTTAACTTATTAAAGGCTTTATCTTCTATTATGCATTAACTTAATTTCTACTGAAACGCAGGAGTCAGCGTTTTATAAGACACCCCACAGAACCCCTTGACAGATTATTTTTTGGAGGGAAGGAATTTATTTTCTACTGGTGCTCTGTTAGTGGCAACAAAGTGCCTCTTAGAAAAAGCACACAGTTGTTTTAAAGCCTCTGCTAGACAATAAAGTAGTATGAATAAAAGCTCTCCTCCAATTTTTCACTTGGTAAATATGGTGAATGAATGCATTAAATAATGTGTTTTACTACTACTTAGTCAGTAGATTTGGATAATAGAATTGAGCTTCCTGCTGGGCTAGCTGTGATTATGGCATGAAGAATGGGATGAAGGAAAAACTTCTTAACCAAATAATGGCTCTCAGCACAGCTTTTATTGTCTAATTAGTGTTGTAGAATTGCTAGGGCATGGGCTATGTGGTTGGTACACAGAGACCTACTTACTGACTGCAGTGAGTTTAAAAAGGCTGTGTCTAATACCCCAAGATTATAAATGTGGGATACTGTACGTAAGTTACGACAGTAAAATTTGTTTTTGCAAAGGACACCTTTTCTGTCATTTTTAATGGAGTATAGAGATTGAGTTTCACATTTGCCCTTGTAGGGACTGCATTAGGGTACAACAGAAAAGGTTAAAAAAAAATTCAAACAATGGCTGAAGATACTGCTATAAAATGTAGACTAAATTTGGAACAAATCCAATAAGTAAAATACATATATTTATAAACACTAACAATTAATATTACAGCTAAATATATTTATATGAAATATGACTGTAAAATATGTTACTCACAATCACTTAACAATGGGGTGTTTGTAAAACTTATTATAGAATTTGTAGCATCCAATAGTGTATAGTAAAACATGTCTTACCTGACATTGCTTGGGATCAGAAAACTGTTGGATAATACAATGTGCTGGTTTACATATATTCTGTAAAATCTAATACTGTACCCAAAAAAATAAGTATTGTAGCATTTCACAGCAAGAGGCAGAAAACAGAAAGATGCTGGTTCCTTTTTCAAATCCTTCCTTTTTTTTTTTTTTTTTTTACTGCTGGACACTTTCTCGAGCACCCAAACCAGAGTCAACAGGTCTGTTGCAGCAACAGTGGGCACTCTCTCAGCACCCAGACCGGAGACCACACCTCTGTCAGCAATACGGGATTCAGTACAGCAAAATAGAGCAACACAGCAACCATGGCAACCAGAACAACAGCACATAAAATGGCGGTGCAGCGCTTCTTATATAACCTTAGCTCTGCCCCTTTATGCTAATACAGTACCGAAGCTTACACATCTCATTGGTCCTCAGCCACACACTTTGGGCCAATGGGAACACAAAGAACACGTGCACACACTATGGCTCACAGACAGGACCAATCACAGGGGAGACACAGACCATACGCAACAAGACGGATGCAGAGACAGACAGGGCCAATCACAGGGGAGGCAGAGAACATGCCCTCACACAGGCCAGGATCACAGACAGAGGCAAACACACCAGTGGCGGGAAACACAGAGCACTACAGCACCCACTTTGGACTTGACCATGTTTGTGTTTTGTGTGTACGTACTGGATTATTGTTATTATTTACAGGACGGCAACCCATAATTATCCTCTGCGCAATGTGCATCACTGTATGTCACCAGCCCTCCTTTTGTTTACTGTTTGGTCATCAGACCATTTGGATTTACAAAATGAAACAGAAACCATTTCACCCGTACTTTGTTGTCTGCCTTTCATTATTGGATTACTGCACCTGCTCTACACCTGCACACTAATTACCACTTGGCCACATGTACCAACTTCGAAGCTGTCTTTAAAAAAAAAGACCTGCATTTCCAAATGTGGGTTCTACAACACTCGAATGAATGAATTTTTATACCATGTTAAAATAACACACCCCTTAGTACCAAGCAATTTGGTGTAATTGCATTTTTTTAAATACAGTACTAACATTTATCTTGTCTTAGCCAAGGCGATTTACAAAAAGTTGATTTAATCTACCCCCTTATCTCTAAAAATAATTGGTATTGCCTATCATAATATGTGTTTGGGAATTGTAAGACTTACTCTGTCAATTTTTATAAATATCCCTACAGTTTTAATGTATTACAGGCCACTCTTAATTGTAGTTATTGATGGTACTGCAGAAGCAGTGAAGTGTCATAATTTCAAGCTCTTAATTACTGTGGGAACTCCTATACTTTTCTGTAGCTGCTGTTAATGTTTCAAGTGAAGAATATCATATGTGATTATCATTTACTTTTTGAAAGAGAAGACAGATATAAATTATCATTTTTTATCCACAGCTTGACAACAATCATAGGAGTTGCCATTTGCAATTTACTTTTGCTTATTTGTGTAACCTCGTAGATACTGCTTTGATGTCAGTCTCCCTCATTGACGATGTTTACATGGACAAGACATGACAGTTTTCCTCACAATGTTTTTGTCGTACTTTTGAGAAAATGCGTTGCTGTGCTGTACTGATTTAGGAAAAACAGTCGTCCATACCAATGCAGATTACTCAATTCATAGTCATTTAGGGGAGGGGATATTTAAATGTGCATGTCTGCTTACTCAGTATGAAAAGAACGACTGAACATCGTGAGGAGAGCTTCATGCGTTGCCATGAAGATTTAAACAAATTAACAAGAGAAAATAATGAAGTTGTTGTTGCACACATTCCGAATTATCGTGCATTACTTGTTTGTGTCTCGTTACTTTTCCAACACACACACACACACACACACACACACACACACACACACACACACACACATTTGCATTCCTGTATTTATGGTGACTTCTCATTGACTGTCACTATATTTTCATTTACTGTTTCTAACTCCTATCAGACAAAACTCCACACAGGGTGAAAGTCGACAACAAACTAAATATTTTGGCACTTAAAATGTTTTTTTTTTGAAGACATATTTAGTTCTTAAAAAGGTGTTTTACAAAGTGGGGACATACACACCATCTAGTTTTTTTCAGTAGTTACTGTCTTTGTGGGGACATTTTCTCAAATTTTGTCCACACATTGATAGTAATACCTGCCCCCCCCACCCCCCCCCCCCCACCCCCCCCCCACACACACACACACACACACACACACACACACAAATCTAAATTCTAAATAGTAAAACTTGTACTTAGTAGAAATTATATTTATGTTTTTATCATCATGATAATTCATGAAGCTCTCCTCCTGATATTCAGAGCCGTTCTTTTCATACTTAGTAAGCAGACACGGTTATTTAACTGTCCCCTCCCCCTAAATTACTATGAATTGAGTAATCTGCATTGGTACAGCCAATTTTTTTTTTGTAAATCAGAACTGCATAGCAACACATTTCCTGAAAAGTACAGCAAACGCGTTGTGAAGAAAATTGTCATGACTTGTGCATGTAAACGGCGCTATTGAAATTTGATTCATGCACTTTGAGGTTGCAAAGCAAGCTTGCTATCAATTGAGCTATGACTGCTGTCTAGAAACAGTCACTTGTCAATGCCTTTACAAATGCCAGTTATACTGAATAGAGCACAGTACACGAGACTCAGTTCCACAAAATGTAATAACATTCAGTCAGTTTAGTCATACAGTATTATCTTCAAGTAGGTTGCTAAGCCTGTGTGTCTGTTATTAATTCTCATTTACCTCAACGCAAAATTGGTTTTGTTTTGTATACACCACTGTTATTTGATCGATTTTTTCGATTACTGGTTATATTTTCCTCCCCTTTGGCACAGGTAACTTATCAGCATTTAACATAAGACTACTACAGTACATAATGTTTGCTTTTATCAAACCGCATGTGGTTTCTCAAGTTTGTTGCTGGTATAATTCATGCTTATTAAACCTGTCTCTGCTGCCTTAACATACTTGGCACGTACTAAAAAACGCTCGCTCAGTGCTGCCTAAAGTACCAGGTACATCCTAATTTAAAATATGTTTTTGTTTTTGTTTTGTTTTCTAAACGCTGGATTGCTGTTATTTCGCTCAGGGTCGACCATCGAGAAGTTCTTACAAATCATATTTGGTTGGCGGTTCCAGTTTCATTATGTTAGTGGCAGGGCCATAACCAGATCTGTCATTCTACCGAGGTCAAACATCCAGTAGGTGGCTATATATGGCAGCATTTATATGACTGCTTGGCATTTACTGTCCAAACTCCAAATCTATGTTACACAGGAAAGCAATAGAGAAAATTAATGAGTCTATTGTACGTTACCAGAATTTTTAAATGAAACCAGCACTACGGCTATGATTAGTGGGATAAAGCACCTGTGGTGCGGCAGAGTTGTGAAACTTAATTGCAGCCTGTACCAATGCTAGAGCTTGTTATGGCTGTGTGATACATTGAGTCAATTTAAAACAATCTTGGTTCTCTGTAATGATAATAAAAAAAAAGTTTGCTTTGACTAGGAAATTAGCTTTGAAGTGATCTGATTATTTTCTGCATTTTGTTTTGTTGTTGTGACAGTACAAGTAAGTTACCTCCTACTTCAGAAGCTATCATGTCGACACAATTGAAAGGTGTGTGAGGAAGCTGACCTGTGTGTCTTGATTTTTCTTCTTCTGTGCTGTGTGAGTCAGCGACCAGAGGCTAAAATAAACATTAGGAACCACACGTTTCTTTTTTTATTCCAGTTGTTGTACTTGAAACCTGTCAAAATACCCTTTTCACATAGACAAATTATGACGGCTCAGAACTGGCACTGATGCAGCATTTTGGTCTCTGTGAATTGCATATACCGTCATATTTTATGCCGTCTCTGAACCGCCTCAATGCCTGTGTGAAAGGCTATGCCAGAACTGAAATGCTATATTGGGGGTGGATTGAAAGCCAACATCCCACGTGACTGCATACTGGACATGTTGGGTATTTTTGGTTTTACAGGCTTTTTTCAAATACAATGGCTGAAGAACGAGGTAGTAATTGGAGACCAGAAGAAGTTAAGGAATTGTTAACTTTACAGTAGTGGCAGCTACTAAACAGTTGTGGCACTTTGAACTGTGCAGCAGAATTTGGGGACGCAGACCCTGTGCAAATCCAATTAATGTGATGGGTGACTTCTCGAGAATGCAAGCAACAGACACAACAGGCTATTAAAATTATATATATATATATATATATATATATATATATATATATATATATATATATATATATATATATACACATCTGAAATTTCTTGTAGCTGTTGCTGTTGACAGTATATGCAATAGGTAGAGTTTTTTTTTTGATGGATGACAGGCCTACAACTTTTAATACACTGCAGTTGGTTCAGACGCTGAATGAAAATAATATTAATAATGCATCCTGACAAATATTTTTATTTCAATTTTCCACACACACACACATATATATATAGTATTAATAGAGAGGACAAAGCGAGCACAGGGAAGTTTACAGTACACTACAGTTCTCCAGCGCCATTCATTAAAAGATAAGAAATTGATATAACATTCAGTTTTTCTTAAACTAGCTTACCCACATTATTCTGCTTATTTATTTATCTGTTTTGTTTCCATTGCTGTTGCCATGAAAACAATATGTTGACTTACAGGTTTGAAAGTTGTACTCGCATGATCTCTTTGGCTGTGTGAAAGGGTTATGGCAGTATTATACCGGCATAGATTGCACAATTTCATGCTGTGCGAATGGGCTATGACAGACAACTAATTGTATAATTGATAAACTTTTATTCATAATTATATATTTTTGTGATTTTTCACAATGTATATTTGAAAAAAAAAAGAAACACAATTTTGATTAGTACTTTATTTTTAAATCTAGTTACAAGATTGAAAATTTAGCTAAATATTAAGTACATCTTAAATCTCTTAACAAGATTTAACATTTAGCTAAACATTTAACTAGCTAGCTAAATCTGGAGTTTGTATGCAAATGAGCTCCACCCACTTTGTGCTTTCACACGATTTGATTGGCTCTTGTAATGCTAATCTGGAAATATGCAAATTTCAGCATTAAGCCAATCAAATTGCTATTTTTTTTGCACATGGCACCCCATGTCATCCAGCCTCAAATACCCCCTTTTTCTGGCACACCTGGTAACATTGTGAGCCCCACTAGGTTTATCCCAATTAACTTTGTCCAGTTATTTATCACTGATGAATTTTTTGTACATTTGGTAACCCAAACCAATTTGTATGCTCAGCAATATCTGGCACATCATGGGAAAAACCTGGGGCCACATTGTAGTGTGTGCAAGTGGGTCCCCACCAATGTTATTGAAATGAAAAGATTATGGGGCTTATCTCTTCTAATGGGACTGGTAGATAAACCTAGAATGGATTTATATTGGTCCACTAATCCAATCCACGCTGCCCCAGTTCCCCCCTCCAGAATGAGCCAGGACAGATTTCAGTTATTGTATTTTTACATTACAATGACAATCCTATGGCTCGCCCGAGGAACCATCCTCAGTTTTATAGGCTCTTCAAATTATGGCCAGTTCTAGACCATCTGCACCATACAATTGAAACCATAAACCTGGCCAAATATATCTGTGAATGAGTCCCTCCTGCTGTTCAAAGGGAAGATTCTCTTTAAGTATGAAGCGAACCTGTTATGGTATTAAACTGTACAAAATGTGTGAGAGCTCCACTGGTACACTTATCAGTTCAGACTGTACACAGGGAAGGACTTTCAGATTGAGCCACTTGTCTGCCCCCCATGCTTGCAGACCACTGAACAAATTGTGTGGTATCATGTTTTTCCCCTCCTAAATCTTGGTTGCCATAGATATGTAGATATGTTCTACACAGGGATCCCTCTGCTTAGGGCCTTGTACACATCCGATACAATAGCTTGTGGTACAATACAACACAACAGGAAAGGATTTCCATGTTAATTGATAGACAATAAAAAGAGGTGTGGCGAGACCAGCACTCTGCACTGTGAGGAACTGCTTGCAGCTAAATACACAGACAAAAAAGATGTGTACCGCCTCACCACCATCCATGATGAGGTTACTGTAGCAGTTCCTGTGTGAGGTCAGGACACACACACAAACAAGCCAGCAAGTGTGTCGTGGACTTCAGTAAATACGTGGGAGGCATGGATAGGTCAGACCAGCTGCAATGCAATGCTGCAAGGAAGACCATAGCATGATTTATTTGCACAATGCTTATGTAGTGTACCGAAGTACGGCACCAGAGAATAATCTCACATTTTTGGATTTTCAGACCTCTGTGATCTCCAGCCTTGTGTTTGTGTTTACAAGAAATGCCAGAGACTGAAAGTTCAGAAATAGTGGCAAGACTTAACAAACAGCATTTCATTCGAACACTGCCACAGTTCGGGAGAAAAGCCAAGCCACAAAAAATGTTCCATGTATGTTCCCACAAGGGCATGCGGTGAGATACACAGTACTACTGTACCCGCTGTCCCTCTCAGCCAGGGCTCTGTTTAGAGGAGTGTTTTGAAAGGTACCACACAGTAAATGAGTACTGGAAGGACTACATAAACCCCAGTACAAACCACCATCACACATCCTGTACCAGTACATGAGGTAACATAACCAAAGTTAGTAAAAATCACTTATTTTTTTGTCATGCAACAGCATTACCTTGGGCATCTAAAAGATTATGGATAACAAACCATTGAAGGGAGATGTTATGTTACCTATTCCTAAAATTCTTATTTTTTGCAAATTCAAAATTAGTGTCCTTTCAACAGGTGAGCTCTCACATTTACAGGTACAGTTTTTTTAAAAAAACAGTTGATTTTGACTACATACATTGCATTGCCTTAGATTTCAGAAGGATTATGGATATGTTTATGTTACTGTGGCAAAGTGCCCACCCCTGTGTGTATTTTATGTTATATGTTGTATGTTAATGTTGGTTTATAGTCATTGGTACACGGGATATAAACGGGTTTGTGTAACACGAGTGTTTAACATGTATATTTGTATTTAGGCACAAGAATTGCACAGCACTTCACATGCAAGTAAAAAGCAATAATATGTGATCATGGGGAATTGCACTTTATTAATTCACGTGCAGTCGAACTGCGACTCCAATTGAATGATTGATTAGCAATCGAGTCTCAGTACAACTGCATAAAAGCAGCATGTTTTCACTCACTCGGGTTGTGTGTTTGGTGAGTGGATAACGAGATTGGAGACGGAGGTAATAATAAAATAATAATGTAAAGTAAATCATAAATTCAGCTCACCATGTTTGTCTGTGTAGTTCGTTTTTGTTTGTCTCTGTTTTGGCTGCCAGTGCCGCGTCCTGTTTTTGTCCTGTTTTATTTTATAATAAACCATGCAGAAGCGCATCTATTTATCATTTCCTCACTCAGTGCTGTGTGTTTCTTCTGGTCTGACGTCCCCACTTTTGTCACAGTTACCCATTTTTTAAATCCTTATTTTGTGAAGATTCCAGAACTGTATACTTATGCCAGGCTACCTCATTCTTTGGTGGCGTATTAGGCATATGAAATTGTGGTGGACTGCATAATTCGAAGTGGAAAAGTGAAAATTGCCTAGTGCCGGTAGGGCATCTAAACACCTGCAAAACTGTTTAAATGTGCACATATTTGGTATCTTTGAACTGGGGACAGAGCAATTCACTACTGTCTTTTCAACAGGGGAACTAAAGCTGTTAGATTTACACGTTCAAATATTGTGAAAAACAAGTGATTTTTCTACATACAGTGACATTACCGCAGATCACAGAAGGATTATTGGTAACAACCCATTGAAGGGAGATGTTATGTTAGCCATTTCTAAAACTCCTTATTTTGTACAGATTCAAAAAATGTATACTTGTGCCAGGGTATCTCATTCTTTGGTGGCGTGAAATTAGGGTGGGTGATATACACCATGGACTGCATAATTAAAAATGGAAAAGTCAAAGTGGCCTAGTGTCAGTCTAAAGCATGTAAAACCCCCAAAACCAATGAAAAGATGCACACACAGAAATAGGCAAATCAATTTTCTAAAATATTATGTCAAACATTAGTGTTTTAGGGACTAAATGTGATGTAGATCGTGCTCACATACACGAAAAAAGCTGGCACAAATGAAAACTTCAGAATGTGAACCATAAAAATGTAGTTTGTCTTGGGTATCTGAAAGGGAACATGTGGTAATTTTGGTGTAAATCAGCGGACAAAGTCAAAAAATTCTTGTAGTACAGAGCGTCACAACGGCCTCAGCAGAGAAGGGGTTAACCCTTTGCGGTCCTATGTTGGACCAGGTCCGACCTTACCATTTTCCCTTTCCAGTCCGATGTCGGACCCTATTAGATATCATCAAAAAGACATAAAGCACAGATCTCTAGTCGTTTTTTCTCTGGAAAAAGCAGAGAAAACCTTTGAATGGCTGAGTGAGACCGATAGCAAAAGAAAGAAGACGATAAAAGGGGCGTGTGAGCAATAGAGCTAGCAGCTGCACCACAGAGATAAGATGGACACAAACAAAGGAGATAGCTGCTTCTGCATCCAGCGCTCAAAGAATATCAGACATTTGTAGAGCTTTTTGAGATGTTATAGTAATAGAATAATGACTTGGATTGCATAATTGAGGAGTTTGGTTATAAATATGGTGATCATGAGAGGATTTATCACTATGCACGTCTTTAAAGAAGTATGTGGAAAATACAACGAACAAGGGGTTGGGCTTGGCTGGAGATGCAGTACTGATGTCATTTTGCCATGCAATGCGTTTTAGACCTGTTTTACTCTGAAAAATATTTTAAGCAGCGCATATAACAGTGCGTGTGAAAATAAACTGGACCTGACGTGCCTGACAAGCACTGAATAAATGGACTGCAATGGGTTAAAGCAGTTAAAATTAAAATGGCTTAGCTGATCTGAAACATTAAATACAGCATTAAAAAAAAAAAAAAAAAAACACAGTAGATTGATTTCTTCATATGCTGTATAGCTGCAAAATCCACCTTGAGGCTTTAAAGCACATAATGATAAAACACAGATTCAGTGTAATGATTGAAACTAGAAAGTTCGGAAATAGATACCGGAAGAGACAAATAACAATACAATACTTCACAGCCAGGACAAATGGATTTATTGGTTCATCATTACATAGTACTCCGCACCCCTATTGAGAGAAGTGAGCCAAGTAATTAATAAGGGGAAAATGGCCACAAATTGGCTTGTGTTAAAAGTGCTGGATGGTGTTAATGAGAAAAAGTGAAAGCAGAGAAAATATTGATGGCAGTGGTTCCACGGAGCCCTAAGCAGTGTATTGAGCTTTAGTTGCAAACACTTTTTTCAGAATAGAATAGTACATATTCTACACCGTACACTGTGAACCAAAAATATGGCAATAATGAAAGTCAAATGCGCTTGAATGAAACTCTACAGGGTATTATTCTCTCTTGAAATTGTTGGAGTTGTGCAATGACACAATTAATTTAATTCCATTAGGTAATGGGAAGCTTAATGTAGTAAAGAAATTTATAAAGAAATCCATGTTTAGGATAGTGATGTAGGGCCTCCCTGGCTCCTCCACTCAGTATATACATGAGATGGAAAAATGCAGGTTGAAGAAACGTGTAGGGGGAGGCTTCACCAATTGTATGTACTGCGAGAAGTGTTTCCTAAATATATTATTCCTTTTTATTGTTAATAATTAAATTGATAAATAAAAGGGGAAATGCAACTATTTGGAGAGACTTAAAGGGTTTGCCTATGTGGTTTACTATTTACCATACTAAATAACCTTCAGAAGAAAATTTCTGTTTCTGCAATAAGGGCAGCTTTTACACAAAACACAGAAAAGCTGATTGGTGGACTTAATTTATTGCACACAGTCAAACGAGAACATTTAACACATTTTATCATCTTAATAGTATTAGTTTAATAGTAGAAAGTGGATTAAAAAAAAAACAAAAAAACAAATCTTAGTATCTTTTAATCATGGCAAACTAATGATCCAAGCAGAAACTGGATTAGAAAAATAGATTCTATGAAGTAACCATTTAATAAGTAGAAATATTGAGATAAATCATGTTTTCATACAGGAAGGGCCTGGTTTGCAGATTGGACACTGGAGAATAGCTCCAGAATTGCTGTGTAAAAATGGCATTACAAACAAAAAAAAGTTGTTTTTTTTTAAATTAGAAGATCACCATGATTCTCTGCATTCATTTTCAATATGATATTAGATCAAACATTGCCAAAATGATAACAAAAACCATAGATCTTCCCTGTAGCTTTGACGTTGGAAGTTATTCATAATATTCCTATACTGTGCCAGTTTAAGGACTTAACAATCTGGTCACCTTATAGTATACATGCATTTTTATTATAAAAACAAAAGCATGGTAACAGTCATTTAAGAAAGCAAACCATTCCTTCAGACAGTGTTACACTTTCATTATCATTTCATCTGGAGGGTAAATTGTCCCCACCCCTTCAATGGCTTATTTTCTGTCATTAACCAACCAGCTGCTTCTGCTATTGACTGACATTTGCTTTGACCCAGAAAACACTGCTGAGCTGAAATTACCCAGGAAGTGCAAATATAACAGATTTCCTGACAATAAGGCATAAAAAACGGTCACGTTCTTTAACCTAAAGTATTTGCTATTACATGTGTTTCTTTCGAAACTGCGGTAATTCGAGCCCTATTTAAATAATGAAAGTGCAAAACAGGTAAGATGTATGGAATTATTTTACTATTTGTAATTAATTTAGTTCACAATAAGCACAGCTGCTGGCTGTAGTATTACCTCTGTGCTGCCACTGTGAAAGCAGGCTGATTGTCAGTTGTCTGTTTTTTGTTTTGTTTTCAAACAATGCTTTGATTTACATGGTGGCTGTAACATTCTCACCAGGTTTTTAAGTGCCCCTCTAGTCAGGTCAGACTTAATCCAGTACTGCCACATTCTCACATGGCTACTTGTCTGTGTGTTGGAGTGTGACTGGATACAATATAGGGATTAAAAAAAAAAAAAAAACTTTCCTGATACAAATATACAGTATGTACATTTGATATGTAAGGAACTATCTTATTTTAAGCACAACAACCTTCCAGTGGAATACAAACACTGAATGCAAACATTAAATGCATCTTTAAAACATCACAGTACGAAAAAATGAATTCTCTTTAGATGCTGTATGGTGCGACTATGAGGGAGTAAACTTGCCATATCAAACAATTCACACCAACAGTGTTTCAGCTGGTCTACCAACTGCTGTGTATATTTGTACATTTGTTTTGAGGTGTGTTTTTTATATTAGTTATTTTTGTACCTTCACATTTACTCTCTTCTTGCTGAAAATACATGATCATGAAAAGTTGTATGCCTTTAGATATACAACCTCTGAGGAGGTTTCTAAATATGTTTTTTTTTTTTTCCTACAGGCTAACAGGCTTCCAAATTCCTCCTCCCATAACAAGTACAGGAGCTGTGTTTTCCCTACGACTCACAAGCGATTTTGCTGTAAGCGCTCATGGGTTTAAAGTTTATTATGAAGGTAAGAAGATGCTTTAAGTTCCTCTTAATATTTCTTAATAGAATTTTTACCGGTGCTGAGTATAATCCTTTTTATTATCTCAATCGGGTCTTTTGTAGTGTAATGTGTTTCTTCATTCAACTGCTCATACATCTGATTTTATCTGACTTGGTAATGTTTTTCAGTCAGGTTCCCCTTCATTAATGAGGTGTGGTATTCAATGCAAACTTTCCTGGTTAAATCAAAACAAGGAAAATGAAATAAAAAAAAAAAAAAGTAAATAAATAAATCACTAATCATTCTATACGCCTGTAATCTTACACATTAAGTAAGCCCCAGTATTGTCCTGTTTAAAATTAGTTACTTTTAAGGCTAATCTAAGTTTTTGGTGTCAATATTACTAATAATAATATAAAGAAATACATTTGAGATGAAGTAAAAGGTACACATTTTGAGAGTATTTCTTCCGTCTGTGCAGATGGTAAAAATAGAGAAAAGGGCATCAGTTTATCTTTACAAGCAAGGTGTTATTTATTTATTTATTTTTTATTTATATAGAATTATATACTGAGACTCCTAAGATTATCAATTCTAAATCACCTATAACCAACCAAAATTGCAGTAAATCTTAACCAATCAATGCTTCAAGAGTGAAAACCTGTTTTAGAGCATCACTATTTACATGTTAAATTAGTTTATTTTTTGGTACTAAATACCGTAATTGTGTTATTATTGATCACTATATATTCTGCCGAAAAGGAAGAGTTGTAATGACTAACGAACCAAACTAGCCAATAGAAAATATTCAATTGGTGGAAAAAAACAGGTGCAGAAAAAAGGTTGAAATAATGGCGTATAGAGTTATCCTCCAGTGGATGTCCTTTGAAAATAACACCTTTGCTGTGTACTTTCTTTGTTTCTCTATAGCCTTGCTGTATTCTTCTTACTGTACTGTTTCTGTGTCATATTTTCAAAAGCTTCTGTTGCTTCAAAGCTAATTCGATTTACTGTGTGGGCATAGTTTCTGGTTCTTAAGAATCGGCATTTTTCATCACTGTAATTGAAGGGTTCTAGGAAACCTGTACTACGTTTGGGTGATATACCCACTATCCATATATATTGGGTGGAGCAAAGAATATAATATATATATATTAGATTTGTATCTATATATAATATATATAATATATATATATATATATATATATATATATATTTAAGTTCTTATCAAGCAAGCAAGTTCGTTTCTTAATTCTTCTTAAAAGTTTTGCTTTTGTAGATGAGGAAAGGTACAAGAAATTATAATTATTTATTTCAGCATTTTTTATTTGCAAAATTCAAAAAAATGCTAATTCAAAAGTATTCATACCATTTGATGGGATGATAGTATTTTCCACAAGGTGCTAATAATTTCAATATGATAATGCAGAACCTAATTCTAGAAAAGTTTAGAAAATGCTGGATTGTAGGTGGACATTCTTAGAGCACATGAGGCATAGGATGATTGCTGTAATTACCAATAAGTTATAAGAGCTATCTGAAGACCTTATGCAGAAAATTATTTATTGTCATAAACCTGAGATTTCCAACCATTGTTTCTATTATCAAGAAGTACAAGACTCATGGCACTGTCACAACACTCCCTTGGTCTGGAAGAAAGAAGGTTCTTTCACCAAGAACAAGTAGAAGAATTGTGAGGAAGGTTAATAACACTCCGAGATTGACTGCCAAATATATTGAAAGTGAAGTGATTGCAAGTGGGACTGGGGTTTCCATTTCAACCATAAGTCGAGTATTGCATGGTGAAGGTCTCAGTGGTCGCAGGCCAAGGAAAAAGCCACTGTTAGGAAAATGTCACAAGGACAATCGCTTAAAGTTTGCAAAACGGCATTTAAATGATGTATATGAGTTCTGGTGAAAGGTTTTGTGGAGTGATCAAATAAAAACTGAGCTATTTGGTCACGCTGAAAGTCGTTATGCTTGGAAAAGGTCTGGTGAAGCGTACAAAGAAAAGAACATCACACCTACTGTCATGGAGGTGGTAATATGGGGCTGTTTTTCCTCTAATGGCACGTGAAAGTTAGTTCCAATACTGTAAATCTAGAAATATTTGCGGCCAAAATATTTGGCGATTCACACCCAGAAGACCTCCAGATATGTTGGTGACCTGTTGCCCTGAAAGTTGTATACTACTTCAAAATACTGTATGTACAACATGAACACCTGATGATGGATAATATTACTGTATGTGCCTTCAAAAAATAAAAATAAAACGAAAATAAAAATTTAGTGTATTTGCACATAGGCTAATGTAACACGATAGGTTATCACAGAGTTTGAAAAAAAGAACAAGACACAATACTGCATACAAAATATAATTTACTGACAGGAAAATGAATATGAAAATCAATCAACCAAAACTGTTTCTAATGCAAGAACTACACAAACAACTTCAGAGATATTTAAAGTGCTGAATGCAGTGTATAGGCATACTAGTGCAAGATTGACTCCAAAACAAAATTGAATATAAATTCTGATATTATAGTAAATTAACAGAAATACTACTAGAGAGTATTTACCAAAGTTAAAACAGTTTTTTTTTTTTTTTTTTACAAATTTTTATAGCATCTTAAAACCAAACATTATATATTTAAATTTACAACTGAGAGGGTCACATAAAAGCTATATGGAATGTTTTAAAAAAAGCCACCCATACAGTCAGAACATGGATTTTACAGAATTAGACTATACTTCTATTTATAATTTAGATGATAATCTAGATTGTACCAAATATGAAGCTACTGTACTGTAAACCAATCTGAAAAAGCAATTTCAAATCCAGTTGTCTCTTTTTTTTTTTTTTTTTTTTTACAAAAGGCTTGCAAATATTTCTGGATTCACAGTACATGGTAAAATGGATTCCATAGCATACCAAAAGATATTGGCCAATCATCTGAAACCGTTCGCTACAAAACTTGGCTTACAGCACAACTGGACGTTCCAAAGCACACATCAAAATCTACTACAGAATGGTTACAGAAGAATAAAATCAAGGTTCTGGAATATCCTAGTCAAAGTCCCGATCTAAATCTGATTGAGAATCTTTGGTATTTGAATGAACTGGAACAATTTTGCATTGAAGAATGAACCAAAATCACTAAGACTCATGTCAGAAGCTCACTGACAAATATCCTAATGATTTAAAAGAGGTTATTATTGCTAAGGATACCTCAGCTAGCTGTGAATGTAATTTTCCTTGTCAGAGAATGAATACTTTTGAATTAGCATTGTTGGAATTTTGCAAAAAGAATAGCTGAAATAAATAAATCCACATCTATTACTTGATACTTTTTTTACTTCAACTGTATATATATATATATATATATATATATATATAAGAGGCAGACGTGACTTTGAAGTAAAACAAAATGAATAACTCTTTATTAATGTGTTGATAAGTACAAAACAAAAGCAGGCCACCGTGCCTTTTAAACTAGATGCTCTTGCACGTTCTAGTGCTCACAGTCCTCACGGTGCTCTTCCAATACCAGAAGCTAACAGCTCTGCTGAAAGACTGACTGGATGACTGAACTCAGCGACAACTTCTTTGCAACAACTGAACTCTCATTGAGCAGGCTTTTTTGTAACCTCAGTAGAGTGGGCGGGGCATTTCTGAAATCAAGTTACATGCACTGCAATGTGCCATTTCTAACATTAACAAATAGACACTATGTTAAGTCTATTAAATACGAGTTCTGGAAATATGTATTACTGGAAATTGTATTATATATTGTATAATGGTACATTCTGTTAGTGCAGACGCAAGCTGACATCAGTGTTACATTCAAAATATCCCCAAGTACCTTACAGCAAAGTCTGAAGTAATTAATATTGCTTTGGTAGATTCATTTTGGAGAAAAAAAATGTTGTATGTACAGGCCTTTCAGATATTTATTTTTAATATCATGTCTTTTTTCTGTTCCCTGAATAATGGATAAGGGTTGGACCGGGCCAACAAGAAATATTCAGTCACACGTGTTTACCGTCACAATTTTTAACAGTCAAAATGTTATAGTGTGGGATATGCAAGTGCTGACTGTAATTAAAAAAAAAAAAAAATTAAAAAGCTACAGAAGGAAGATGCCTGAATTAACAAAACTTTCACTGCGTTGTTATTTACAATAGGCTATCCCCATTTATTGATTTGTGTTTTCTTGATTTATAGAAGATCTTGCAAATCATAAAAATACATTGCGGCATGAAGTACCAGGAGCATAATGATGATACTAGGAAACACTCAATGCAGTATGACATTCATGCTTTGATCGTGATGTAACTTTGGTTGCCATAGATGCAGAGTGAGGTTTTAACTTGTTCCTTTTCATTTATAATGCAGTCTAATGAGCCTGAGTAAAACCAGTCAGGGAAATGTCAGTTTAATGAATTCCAGCAGTCTACAACTATCAGTGATAGTCAGGAGTTCTTACATTAAAGACATAAATCTGCCATTTTTCGTGAAACCCATTTGTTCATTTAGTGCTTGTATATATTCACCATTTTGCTTATTTCCTCCTGACCGTTGACATGTTGTTATATAAAATGAGAACGCAATTGCAGAAATAACTATGGAAGGTCCACAGACAGTTTAAACTTGTCAGGCACTCAATTTGACATAGTATTCCTGTGATATAATCTTGCTCATTGTGTGCACCAAAAAATAAATAAAATAAAGGATAACAGCTCGCAACTCTCCGGTGAGTCATCAATTAAGTGTGGTTATGTCTGAATACTGTCTTCTTTGCTTTAAGCAGATGAACATACTATTTCAGTTGGGAATTCTCTGCTCAGGGAATGTAATTCATATTTTCTGTAGCAATCTGTAGTGCATAAAACTGGAGTACAGTAAAATGTTTATTGTAATATGCAAACTTAAACATTTTGGGAAACATCAATCATCGTTTTCAGAAAATAACATTGCCCTGTGTACAACGAGCATATCTCAGCAGTCTTGGGTTACATTCCTTGTGTAACTCAACTTGTATAATGCA
The DNA here is from genome assembly GCF_017654505.1 of Polyodon spathula. Taxonomy (NCBI): domain Eukaryota; kingdom Metazoa; phylum Chordata; class Actinopteri; order Acipenseriformes; family Polyodontidae; genus Polyodon; species Polyodon spathula. Next base: position 61,284,005 of record NC_054536.1, on the reverse strand, counting down.
CATAAAAACAACACAGTATACAGTATAAAATAATACACGATTAAGACCACCCTGTCAGTTCCAATCAAATGTTTTTTTTAAGTCATTTTGTAATACAGTATCGTTGATTTAATTGAAATGCAGTTATACAGCAGTACAATACATGAGTTGTGTTATTAATATCTGGAGATTGCTTCTATACCTGCAATTACCTAAGAAGTGGGTGATTGTACTCATGATTTTGTGTTTCACAGGGTGGTTTGAAATTTACAGGGAGAGACTTATCCAAATATGCATCTCAGTGTTCCTTTAATGCTGTTGCTGTCAATGCAGGCATTTGTTGATATGGATGATTCTTTCCAAGATCGTTAGTCTATTCTTTCCTTTGACTGCAGCAATATCAGTTTGGAGTCTGATCTTGTCATCCCGCAGAAGCTAAGAACGATCAAGCCTTAGTCAGTAACTTAATGGTAAAACTGATAATGCAGGTAATGGTGTTGAAGGTTCAGTTTGGATACATCTCCGTGTAGGCCAAATCTCTCTACAGTACTATGCTGCAGATGCAACATTAATTATTTCAAACTCTGTGGATACTAAAAATCCCATGGTGCTATTTTTAAGAGTTCCCTGGTTACATCTAACCTAGGCCAATAACACAACAGCTTAGCTAAATCCCCCAATCTTGGCTTATACTCAAACAGGTCTGCCTTGTCAATGGGTGCAGTACATTCCAGTAAATACTCTTGCTCCATGTTCTTCAATTCTTCATAGATTGTTTACAGTACTTGTACTTACTGTCCTTTTCAGCAGGTGATCCGTCATTCATAGTCATTTGCAACAGTGTATTTTTTTCTCAATTTTTCCATCCCTTTAGCTGAACTGCATTGTTACATCTGTACATTCAAGCTTTCCTCAGTTCAGCAGTGAAAACCCTTTTAACATCACAGCTGATTTATCTTTGCACAGTGGGTTTCTTAGTAAACTTTTAAAATGTTGTACACTCCCTTTTTGCTTGGCTACAGAATCAAATTCAAATGTCCATAATGCTTTAACAAAATATCAGATATTCATGAAAACTATCAGTTACTTGATCAATGTACAATTCACGGGACAGGAGCAAGGGCTACATGAAGGAATAACCTTGGGAATTGAAGTAGGAGATAAGTGCTTGTGACTAGGAGGACAGAGGTCTCCCCCCATTTCTCTGAGCCACCTCTGAGGAGTATATGCCAAAAGCCTGGGCTGCGAGGCTGAAAACAAGCTTTACACTGCAGAGTGTCATGGGTGAAAATGACTGGAGTGAGCAGAAGAACGAGAAAAATCTCCTCTGGCACTCGGGAACCTTCCTCTCAGAAGACGAGACCAATACCAATACATGACTTCAATAGGGGGTAATTGTAAGAGGCCACCCTCTTTGCGCTTTGATTGCCAAGACAGTAAGCGTGGTGCATCTTTATTGGCTTGCTTAATCCCACAATTTCATTACCAAATAATAGTTATAGGGCAAATTGAAACAAATTTTCATCTACAGCACCACTTGACCGTGTGGCTGAAGCAATGTTTGAAGAATTGTCTTGTGTATTGGAACCCGAAGGAATCCAAAGCATGCATTTTTAAGACAGGATAGTATAGTCTTTTAAAGAAATACAAAATAGTTACAGACAGGCTTTACATAACTAAAAATGCATTGGAAAATGGTTGAGTGCGAACAGCCAACCAGCTTCCAGATCTAGCGGGCTTCAATTTTGCATAGATGCCCACTGGAATTTTGAAGTGCTTAACTGTGGATAAAATTTTAAATCAATCTGTGCATACATACTGGCTTTTTCCCTTAACAATCTAATCTGATAACATAAAAAGCTACTTAAACATACTTTTTAACACTGGTCTAGAGACAAGCACATTCATGTCTGTGACACAACACCGTAATGAGGCTCAGTTCGCAGCTACTGGAGAGCAAATCGACATGGAAACCATGACGTTCAAGGTAAATATGTAAATTTTTTAAAGAGAAAATAAAGAAATAAATTGTTTTCTAATAGTAAAGAAATTAATTGTTTTCTATTAGCGATAGAGCTCTCTTGATGCAGGCTCTACCGTGCAGTAGATGACCGTGACTTTCACTAGCATCCTCGCCTACGGCTTGGGACACATAACTTTAGTCATGGTCATCTACCACATGGTAGAGCTCACATCAACAGGCTCTATCGCTTAAATAAAATTGGAAAATTATACAAAAAACAATGAGAGATGTTGTGGCAAAGTGGCTGCTGATTACAAACAGGTGCAGAGGTGATGCAGTGCAGGAATACTCACAGACTGACAATTTGTAATCTGGTTTGGAAAATGGTGTTTTATTTTGTAATCCTGGTCTGGCGCCCACATAATAAGCTTCAGTTATACACAGCGATGTGTAAAACACGGAGAACAGTAACAGGGACTGCAGCCCAAAACAATAAACACACGTTATCTGCCTCACAATAATGCTTTCCACAGTCACCAATCCGGCTGTGTGCTGTAGTGCTCGTGGTGGGTAATAACAATTTATTTATAGTGACAGTGTTGATCCGGTTTTTGTGTTGGCCCAAGGCAACAGCTCCTGATATGTGTTAGCTGTCTGGTGGTTTCCAAACACAGACAGTTACTAAAACAGACACGAACAAACAAAACACTCACAAACACATCTTTAAACAAAGCTTCCTCTGGGTCTCTCACAGTCCTTCCAGTCTTTAACACAAAAACCAAGCGTAGGAGTAGATTGCGATTCTCAGTCCCCTTTATGGTATCACGCATGACACCTAGGTAAACGAGTGCAGCTGCGACTTCCCGGCCCGGAGAAAGAAGTATCAGGCCAGCCCTTCCAAAGACTTCCCCTTTCGCTGCTTAGCGCCCTCACAGGTCGGGAGGGAGATTTACAACCAAAACTCATTATATTTCTGTCACAGACCTACTTTTTTGTAATACTGTATATTGTATACTGAATAAAACATTTAACGTATCCTATAAAAAATGTTGTACTGAAGGAAGAAAAAAATAGCATTTTACAACACTGGGGAAATCACCTTGGATTGCATCTACCACTTATCGGTGGTTGTTCCAGCAGTTCCCCTGTAAATATATGGTTCATATAGTTCAGGCGAATTCCTGGTGGTCTATACAGTAGCTTGAGCAAATCAGAACCATTGCAATAGAGGGTTAGATTTTCTGAAAAAAAAAAAAAAAAAAAAAAAATTCAAACACAAAACTAGCAATTCTTACAAGTCCCAGAATTAAATGGTTTATTTATGTTTTTTGAGAATCTAGCATAAAAGTGGTACATTTCAATGTATTGTTTGCTTCAGATCACAAATACCTGTTGTGACCTAGAGTTTTGTGAAGGGTAAAATGGCAAGAGGGGTCATTTACATCTTTAAATGCCATTCCTTTAATTTAAAGTGACAAACACATCTGCCTCTGTCATTGCCTTGCCTATAGACAGATTGGTTTGATTTTTTTTCTTTCCTTTATTTAATATAAAGCATACATTAATCTTCACTTCTTGTTTATTCGCTGTTGTAAATAAACTAACCAGTTTGCTCTCAAGTGTATCAGTATCCTAAGTGCTGTAGCACTGCCTCAGCATTTTAACCAAAATCATGCATGCACCAAATGTGAATACTAATGATGTACTTTACTTCATCAGCTTTAATTAAATATTGGGAAAAATTAATCTATTCAGGAATATTACACCTTAATCAGTAATTTCCCAAACATGTAAAACTTACAGAGAGGAACAGATACAATGGTTTATGTTTATACAAAAACACTTATGTTTTATATGTGTTATGACTGAAACAATGGGTCCATTAATTTGTAAAGCAGAAAAATCTAATCACTTGATGTTGCATTACTAATGAAAATAGAAGTAGAAAATCAAATGGAAATGGGTATTTTTGATTTTTATAACATTCTGGTCATTTTTTTGCAGTTATGCAATATGTAGTCATATCTCAGTTTCACCAGCTTGCTAGATCAACCAAACAGCAGTGTGATTCCCATCACTAATCACATGTTGTGTTATTGCTTGGTGATACATGGTTACACAACATAAATCGTAAAGAATGAGGAGTGCCATTAACATGCATTCAAAAAACGAATCTCCAAAACAATGAACGCATTCATTGAAGAAGTTAATTGTGATTAATTTAGCACCTTAATATATACTGAGCATCAAAATAAATGTATCACTTATATCTGAGCATCAAAAGAAACTTGTCACTTATATTTGGATAAAATTCACTAGATGTGATTGAAAAATGACAAACTGTTTTAGAGGAGTTGCAGTGACTTTTTATTGTGCTGATTAAAATTGACATCATGAAGATGCTGCAAAATGATCTGTCGATCTTGGGCAGGGGTTGTGACTCTTGGTCTCCCAGTTCGTGGCCTGTTACAGAGTCTAGTTATACCGTCTCACCAGGTTTGAAATTGCTGGCTGTGAGCGTCCAAGATGGCGAGCCACAGTACGTTGCCCTAGTCCAGCCTCCAACATGCTGGTTGCATGAAAGCACTGCTCTCTTGACAGACGTGGCATATTGTTATTTTTTTTCCTGTGATTTTCTTTATTGCTTTTATTCAAGCTTGCAATCACTTCATATCCAGTCCAATAATTATCTCACTAATTAGGTGATTAAGTGCATATACTTCAGTCATAGTCACTCAAGCATGTCATGGTTTAATTATATATATATATATATATATATATATATATATATATATATATATATATATATATATATATATATATATATATATATAATATATATCCTCAGGTGTCACAGTGTAATAAAACCTACATGTTAGTATTCGTGTTTCTTTTAAAATACCAGTCAGGGCTGTCTGTTGGGATCTAATACTTGAAGTGCATGTCGTTAAGAAGTACATTTTTTTTTCCCCCAGGGGGTCGTCTCAAGTCAGCAGGGGATTGTGTCGTCCCTGTCTGTTGTTACCCCGACAGACAAATTGGAGCGCGGGAAAATTAAACACTGTCACTTTAAATTTGTGTCTCGAAACGGCCAAAGTGCTATCCGAAAGCAGGCCGAAGTTATCTTCTTGTAGGGGTGTGGAAGGGTGGTGGGCAATTCACTGACAAGGAGACAGAACTTTTTGTTGTAACGCCGCTCAGACGCACTGATTTATTTCAGCCTGCAGAGCGCGCAGTTGTCCTTGGCTTGAGTACCGGCAACTGTAAACAAGACCACAGTTATACCAATCCAGGTACACAGTCCAATGCAGGTGCACTCGCAGGTGCTCTGGAAAAAATAAATCACAATGGATGAAAAGTGAAAGAAAAAAGGAAAATAAAACTGTAATAAAACTACAAAATAAAGGTGCTCCACTCGGCCGCGTCACCCCGACCATCACTACCCGCACGGCTCGGGTCTCCGTCCTACGCTACGGTGTTCCCTTTACCTATACACGTTTCGGGGTCTACCCAAGGATTCCCCGATTTCTACAATCTTTCCTTTTCTAATGTTTTTTTTTTTTTTTTTATGTTATTTAGTTTGTTTTTGTTTCACTTTCCATGCTCGGCCCGGCAATCCCAGCTTCCACCAGCTGGCTCGTTTTGTCTTAGAGGGGGCAGTGCGAGGGAACACTGAGCGTAATCTTTATAGGGCCAGCAATCCCCCAAGGCCTGCCTCTCAGCCACTTAGAGAGAGGGAGAGCCACACACCCTCTCCCCCACCTCTCCGTGTCACTGCCATGACCAACAGGCTAATATTGGAAGGCTGCTGCCCTCTTCCTGCAGCACTATGAATGCATCCGGAGAGTCAGCGCAGGTCTCCCTTGTTACAAGGGGGCTAAGTTGTTTTGTTTTTTATTCAATTGGAAGTTTACTCAGTCCTGTACAATTATATATATATATATATATATATATATATATATATATATATATACAGTGCCTTGCAAAAGTATTCAGACCCCTGACCAATTCTCTCATATTACTGAATTACAAATGGTACATTGAAATTTCGTTCTGGTCGATATTTTATTTTAAAACACTTAAACTCAAAATCAATTATTGTAAGGTGACATTGGTTTTATGTTGGGAAATATTTTTAAGAAAAATAAAAAACTGAAATATCTTGCTTGCATAAGTATTCAACCCCCACACATGAATATTTGGTAGAGCCACCTTTTGCTGCAATAACAGCTTTAAGTCTTTTGGGGTAAGTATGACCAGCTTTGCACACAGTATTGGAGTGATTTTGGCCCATTCTTCTTGGCAGATTTGCTCCAGGTTGTTTAGGTTGGTTGGACGATGCTTGTGGACCACAATTTTTAAATGGGATTGAGATCAGGACTTTGACTGGGCCACTGTAGGACATTCACCTTTTTGTTCTTGAGCCACTCCAATGTTGCTTTGGCCTTGTGCTTGGGATCATTGTCCTGCTGAAAGGTGAATTTCCTCCCAAGCTTCAGTTTTTTAGCGGACTGAAGCAGATTCTCTTGCAGTATTTTCCCGTATTTTGCTCCATCCATTCTTCCTTCAATTGTAACAAGATGCCCAGTCCCTGCTGATGAGAAGCATCCCCACAGCATGATGCTGCCACCACCATACTTCACTGTAGGGATGGTATGTCTTGAGACATGGGCAATGTTAGGTTTGCGCCACACATAGCTCTTTGAGTTTTGGCCAAAAAGCTCTATCTTGGTCTCATCTGACCACAAAACCTTTTCCCTCATCGCAGCTGGGTCACTCTCATGCTTTCTGGAAAACTCCAGATGTGCTTTCAGATGGTACTTTTTGAGTAATGGCTTCTTTCTTGCCACCCTCTCATACAGGCCAGTGTTATGCAGAGCTTTTGATATGGTTGAGTGGTGCACCATTACTCCACTCCCAGCCACTAAACTCTATAGCTCCTTCAAAGTGATTGTTGGCCTCTCTGTGGCTTCTCTCACAAGTCTTCTTGTTTGAGCGCTGAGTTTTTGCCTTTTCTTGGCAGTGCCTGGGTGGTGTGATGCAGCTTCCACTTCCTGACTATTGATCCAACTGTGCTCACTGGGATATCCAAACACTTGGATATTATTTTGTACCCTTTCCCTAATCTATGCATTTGTATTACTTTATCTCTAACTTCTGTAGAATGCTCTTTGGTCTTCATTTTCCTTCAGATTCACAGCCTTACCAATGATCCTTCAACAGTGGCATTTTTATCTGGAAAATGCGACAGCAACTTTAATGGTTCACAGGTGAGGGCCAATGGTAAGGTAATTGTGTCCTCGTTAGGGCAATTTCTTTCATCGGTGCAAACTGGGAGCTTCCACAGCACAGGGGTTGAATACTTATGCAAGCAAGATATTTCAGTTTTTTATTTTTCTTAAAAATATTTCCCAACATAAAACCAATGGCACCTTACAATTTGATTTTGAGTTTCAGTGTTTAAAATTAAAATATCAAACAGAACGAAATTTCAGTGTACTATTTGTAATTCAGTAATATGAGAGAATTGATCAGGGGTCTGAATACTTTTGCAAGGCACTGTATATATAAAGTGCTTACTATCTATGAGAAGATTTAGTTTCGGATTCTTTTACAGAGAAATTACAAACAAGCAGGTAAATTACAGTTAGACAAAAAAAATAAAAATAACCGAGTAGGCTATATTTTATTTTTAACAGAAATCAAACCGATATTCAGAAGTAATATTTTTTCCTTAAGAAAAACAACTGCATCACACTCAATTACCGTTCATTCTCCTTTTCTTGTCCCGCCCCATAGCAACCAATACACCCTCCTGATTCACTGGTACAGGTACTCGCCTGACCTCCCAACTACCACCTAATAGGCCCTCGTTAACTGTCAGTAAATGCACTGCATTCAAGCCCCATAAACACTCAAGAGTGTAGTGCTGCAGATCGTAGCCTCTCATGACACCGCTTCTAAAATGCCTTAAATCATGTAATAAAATATTGCAGCATTTGTAAAGCATAATATTATAGTAAGGCTGTCCTCATAATCACCACCCTCGTTTAAACACTGCAGTGATTTTGATCAATTTAAAATAAACACAGCAGTGCCAAATTGAAGTAATATGAAATGAATCAGTGGTTAGAAATTCAGGCCTGTGATTGGTTAAAACCTCATCATAGGAGCAAAAGTAGATCCTTAGACATCCTTAAACCACTAGGCAATAGTCCCCATCTGTCATGTTATTGGTTCACATCACTGTCAGTCCCACCCCTTTTCAATAGAACACCTTTCTCTCCTGAACTCCTCACAACAAGAGAAAATGGCTGAACATCGATTCTGTGACTTAACAGAAAATTAATTAAAAAACATACTACAAAAGAAAGATGCTCCAAACACTAAAATGGTGATTATGCATCAGTCAGCAAAACAAATGGACACATGTTCTGTTATTTATTTATTTACTTATGCTGTATCAGTTATATTTAAACAAAATATATAGTCTTATTTACTATCTAACCTTGCCTCACTTATTTTCTTGACTGATTCATATATTAGATACGTACTGCAGACTCCAGGGTGCAATGACCTCCGCCTGGGGCTTCAGGCATTATAGCCCCCTGTCGGTAACAATAGTCTTTCCTCGGGTCAGTAATTTTCCACAGCTCTCCCCTCTAGTCCATTTATCTTTCTAAGGTCAGCTTTTCAATAAATGATATATATTGAAAAGCTGATCTTAGAAAGACTTTTACATCTTATACTCTGTTATCGTTGGCTTAAAATATCAATAGTAATACGAACATTAGCATGATCTTTTTTTTTTTTATGTCAGTCTCTCAAAATACACCTGCACTCTTTTTTCATTTATATTTGTGTGTACCATTTTCTGATGCAATAATTCTGAGTTGATTTGGTTTTCTGTTGCTCCAATAGTTCATCTTGTTAAGCAAGCTGAATGAAACAAGGAACTAGACATGAAAAGAGTCTTAAGAATTGCTAAATGAATGACACTGGCTTTGAGAATACATAGCATTATTAGAAATTATAGGCAGGTATAATTTAACCTGAAAGCAAGTTTTAATATAATGTCACTGTTATTGAAAATCTAATGTTATATTCAAATGTTGTAATCAATACTCCTTTTAAATGCTAGTATAGTACAAAATAAATACAATATTGTAATAAATGATTTCAAGCAATGTAAAACTGCAGTTTCTATTGACCCAAAAGATATGTTTTACTCCAGTAATATTTGCTCATTCTTCTAGTATTTATATACATTGTTGATCTGACATCTTCTAGGTTACAAACTCCCTTGTCTCATTTATGGCCAGGTTCATGACCGGTTAATTGTCTTGCTAACGTCTGTGTGAATTACACTTTTTATTTCCTCTGTGACCCTTCTCCCATTCGCAGAATTGTGTGGTTTCTCAGGAGAGGGAGGTTGCCAATCTATGACTCTGAATATATGATCAAACCATTTTTTTTTATATTTAGGAGTCTCTGTGCATTCCAATGTACCATCACTTTCCATAACCCTCATTGGTAAAGACCCTTTGCAAGGTGCTCTATAACAGACTGAGCAGCTCAAATAAGTGCCATCCACTCCAATGAATAACTTGAAAGAACGTGTAATGAAATATCAGTATGGAGAACAGATAAACAGATAAAACCCTGATTTTTTTTTTTTTTTTTTAAGCTTGTTTGAATGTGTGTCTTATTTTTATGAATGAAAGAGTGCTTTTGAACATAGATAAAATATATTTCTGGTATTTTCTCAGCAATTATAATAAAGCTTGGATGCATATAACATATTCAGCATAAACTGTTAGAATGTAAATTAATTAATAACAGCTAACTGTACCTTATAATCTTATGAACCCTTTTAGTAATTATGTGGGTAGATATGAAGGCACACTGAACTGGAGGATTACCCTGTAGTCTATGAATCGTTACAGAGCAAGATTAAGAACAACATAGCCTCTGCTGTCTAATTTGCATTCCTAGCAGATTGTAAGGGTTGGAGATGTTTAGATCAATCATCTGTCTATTTCCAAGCAGTTTCCATTAATATATACCCTGCTTATGTTCACAGAATGTTTTATGGTACAATCACTGTTTTGTCAAATGTACTGCACAGTAGGTTAATCATATTTCAGTATAATTAGATGATGAAGCTGGATAATAAAGGTTGCTGTTTGAAACTCATGCAGAAGATCAGTTTTTTTTTTTCCTTTAGTCTCCCCCTCAGTTTTTTATGCAGCAATAGTATTTGCTCAATAATGAGATCCATTTTATTAATTCATTGTTGAATGTAATTTTTAATTGCATCTGTAACACCTTCAAAGATTAATAAAACAGTAATTGCAATATTCATCCAAAAGGGTTTTCCACGGGCCTTTTCAACTTGATCTGTCTTTCTTGCAGATGCTACTGTGCCTTTAACAATAAGGGTTGATTGTGCTTCCAGCAGACGAGACCACTCGTTGCTGGGTGAAAAACAAACAATTTACAATAACAAAAAACACTAATAAAAAAATGTAGAACATAAAAAAGAGCAACCAGATATAGTCAACGCATTATTCATTTTATTTGTCGTATTATTTAAGGTAAGGCAAGTTTATTTTTCCTTTGAAAGTGCTCCCGGCTATAATGTTCTGCCACCTGGTTATACAGAATTCCTGGGGAGAACCCTGTCCAAGGTGATTTACTTCAAGGATCAAAATTAGATGTGCGGTTTAATTGAAAATCTATACAACCCTGACACTGTCAACTATAAAGTGGCATGGAACAAACTGTTCTGTGTGTGATAATCATTTGACCTCTGGACAGCATAACTGGTACTGTATATTAGGCTGGAATGTGATGTTAAAAAGAACAAGAGCTGTGTTTTTGTATGTTAGAGTGACACCTTTGTCTTGAGAAGTCTAGCACCACACAATAACGCCACGCTGTTTTCTTTAATGTGTTGAAAACATTTTACTATATTCTCCAAGCAGAAACTGTGTTCTGTTCAGTTTACAGTGGCTTGTGAAAGTATTGACCCCCTTGGCATTTTTCCTATTTTGTTGCCTTACAGCCTGGAATTAAAATTGATTTTTTGGGGGTTTGTATCATTTGATTTACACAACATGCCTACCACTTTGAAGATGCTAAATATTTTTTATTGTGAAACAAACAAGAAATAAGACAAAAAAACTGAAAACTTGAGCGTGCATAAGTATTCACCCTCCCAAAGTCAATACTTTGTAGAGCCACCTTTTGCAGCAATTACAGCTGCAAGTCTCTTGGGATATGTATCTATAAGCTTGGCACATCTAGCAACTGGGATTTTTGCCCATTCCTCAAGGCAAAACTGCTCCAGCTCCTTCAAGTTGGATGGGTTCCACTGATGTACAGCAATCTTTAAGTCATACCACAGATTCTCAATTGGATTGAGGTGTGGGCTTTGACTAGGCCATTCCAAGACATTTAAATGTTTCCCCTTAAACCACTCGAGTGTTGCTTTAGCAGTATGCTTAGGGTCATTGTCCTGCTGGAAGGTGAACCTCCGTCCCAGACTCAAATCTCTGGAAGACTGAAACAGGTTTCCCTCAAGAATTTCCGTGTATTTAGAGCCATCCATCATTCCTTCAATTCTGACCAGTTTCCCAGTCCCTGCCGATGAAAAACATCCCCACAGCATGATGCTGCCGCCACCATGCTTCACTGTGGGGATGGTATTCTCGGGGTGATGAGAGGTGTTGGGTTTGCGCCAGACATAGCGTCTTCCTTGATGGCCAAAAAGCTCAATTTTAGTCTCATCTGACTAGAGTACCTTCTTCCATATGTTTGGGGAGTCTCCCACATGCCTTTTGGAGAACACCAAATGTGTTTGCTTATTTTTTTCTTTAAGCAATGGCTTTTTTCTGGCCACTCTTCTGTAAAGCCCAGCTCTGTGGACTGTACGGCTTAAAGTGGCCCAATGGACAGATACTCTAATCTCCGCTGTGGAGCTTTGCAAATCCTTCAGGGTTATCTTTGGTCTCTTTGCTGCCTCTCTGATTAATGCCCTCCTTGCCTGGTCCGTGAGTTTTGGTGGGCGGCCCTCTCTTGCCAGGTTTGTTGTGGTGCCATATTCTTTCCATTTTTTAATAATGGCTTTAATGGTGCTCCATGGGATGTTTAAAGTTTCAGATATTTTTTTATAACCCAACCCTGATCTGTACTTCTCCACAACTTTGTCCCTGACCTGTTTGGAGAGCTCCTTGGTCTTCATGGTGCCGCTTGCTTGGTGGTGCCCCTTGCTTAGTGGTGTTGCAGACTCTGGGGCCTTTCAGAACAGGTGTATATATACTGAGATCATGTGACACTTAGATTGCACACAGGTGGACTTTATTTAACTAATTATGTGACTTCTGAAGGTAATTGGTTGCACCAGATCTTATTTAGAGGCTTAATAGCAAAGGGGGTGAATACATATGCACCACCACTTTTCCGTTATTTATTTTTTAGAATTTTTTTAAACAAGTTATTTTTTTCATTTCACTTCACCAATTTGGACTATTTTGAGTATGTCCATTACATAAATCCAAATAAAAATCAATTTTAATTCCAGGTTGTAAGGCAACAAAATAGGAAAAATGCCAAGGGGGGTCAATACTTTTGCAAGCCACTGTAAATGATGACACACACACACACACACACACACACAAAAAAATACCATACCCCATGCATTCAGCCCCACAAAAGAATTTGCAATGTATTGGTTTTTATATTTCTCTTGCTGTACATGATACATTATTAAAAGATTCACACTTTAAAAAGAAACAGATTATTCATTTGGCACTCAAAATGACTAACAAAAGGGAAGAGTAGGACATATATTTATGCTCCTATTCTGCAATTAATGAGAATTCCTAATGTTCTATTAGTACTGTTTGACAGATGTAATTAGTTAAATCACATTGACTACAAAGGTAACCTAAACATTGTGATGGTTAAATTGCTAGGTTTTGTACCACAGCCCAGGATACCGTTATGGGATTTGGTTGATTTGAATGTGTTAACAAATGACTTGGAACATTTTCAGTGTTGAAATCCTCCCCATCCATGCTCTATCTATCTCTCTCTCTCTCTCTCTCTCTCTCTCTCTCTCTCTCTCTCTCTCTCTCTCTCTCTCTATATATATATATATATATATATATATTATATATAATATATATTATATATATATATATATATGCATTACATATATATATATATATATATATATATATATATATATATTTATAATTTGGCTATATTTTTATATATATATATATATATATATATATATATATATATATATATATCTTATATATATATTGTATCGGTCGGTTAAAAAATAGATCGAATTTTTGATACCTAACTGCTTATATGAAAAAACTATGGTTACGCGATAGTTTTTTAAATCTTGAAAATTGGAACTTTTTACCGCCCAAGAGTGGCCAGCATGTGTGGGAGGAACACCCTCCTCACCCCCCCTACCTCGCCCCTCCCCGTCCCGGCCCCGAAGCTTTCTTTACTCTAGGAGCGTTGGGGAGTCCACTCGGTGACAAGTCATGCACATGCTTACGCTTTGTGGTCATCATATATAATATTCTATATCTGTGGTTGTCAATAGGTAGATGCAGAGTCTGCATCATAGGTTGACAAACTCCCTAGCAGCACATGGACGTCATTCCACGGAGGGGGAAAGTATTCACCCCCCCCTTGGACTTTTCCACATTTTATTGTGTTACAACATGGAATCAAAATTAAGTTAATTACGAGTTTTTGCCACTGATCAACACAAAAAAAGTCCATAATGTCAAAGTGAAGAATAAAATCTACAAATTGTTCTAAATTAATTACAAATATAAAACAGAAAATAATTGATTGCATAAGTATCCACCGCTTGAGTCAATATTTGGTAGAGGCATCTTTGGCAGCAATTACAGCCATGAGTCTGTTTGGATAAGTCTCTACCAGCTTTGCACATCTGCACATTTCTCCTTGCAAAAATGCTCAAACTCCATCAAGTTGGATGGGGACCTATGGTGACCAGCAATTTTCAACTCTTTCCACATATTCTCAATTGGATTGAGGGCTGGGCTTTGACTGGGCACCCCAGGACATTGACCTTTTTTGTTTTTAAGCCACTCCAGTGTGGCTCTGGCTGTATGTTTGGGGTCATTGTCCTGCTGGAAGATGAATCTTCTCCCAAGTTCCAGGTCTCTTGCAGACTTCAGCAGGTTTTCCTCCAGGATTTCTCTGTACTTTGCTGCAACCATTTTGCCCTTCACAAGTTTTCCAGGCCCTGACACAGAGAAGCATCCCATAGCATGATGCTGCCAACACCATGCTTCACGGTAGGGATGGTGTTCTCAGGATGATGGGCGGTGTTAGGCTTGTGCTAAACATATCGCTTAGCGTTGAGGCCAAAAAGCTCTAGTCTGGTCTCATCAGACTATAGAATCTTCTTCCACTTGGTCTCAGGGTCTCCCACATGCCTTTTGGCAAACTCTAGCCACGATTTGATGTGAGTTTTTTCAACAATGGCTTTCTTTTTGCCACTCTCCCATAAAGGCCAGTTTTGTGAAGTACCTGGGCTATTGTTGCCATATGCACAGTGTTTCGCAGCTCAGCTATGGAAGACTGTAACTCCTTTAGAGTTGCCGTAGGCCTCTTGGCGGCCTCCCTGACTAGTGCCCTTCTCGCCTGAGTACTCTGTTTTTGAGGATGGCCTGTTCTAGACAGATTCAGAGTTGTACCATATTCTCTCCATTTCTTGATAATGGACTTTACTGTGCTCCAGGGGATATTCAATGCCTTGGAAATGTTCTTATATCCTACCCCTGATTGGTGCTTTTGAAGAACCTTATTCTGGATTTGCTTTGAATGTTCCTTTGTCTTCATGATGTAGTTTTTGTTAGGAAATGTACTAACCAACTGTGGGACTTCCCAGAGACAGGTGTATTTAACCTGAATTCATGTGAAACACCTTAATTGCAAACATGTGGACTCCATTCAACTAATTATGTTACTTCTAAAGACAATTGGTTGCAGCAGATATTATTTATGTGTGTCATAGCAAAGTGGGTGAATACTTATGCAATCATTTATTTTTTGTTTTGCATTTGTAATTAATTTAGAACAATTTGTAGATTTTATTTTTCACTTTGACATTATGGACATTTTTTTGTGTTGATCAGTGGCAAAAACTCCTAATTAAATCCATTTTGATTACATGTTGTAACACAACAAAATGAGGAAAAGTCCAAGGGGGGGGTGAATACTTTTGAGAGCCAATGTATTATCGTTTCTGATCGACTGAAAAACCTTAAGCATTACTAGGTATGGGCACGTGGAATCGATTAGTAAATTGTTAATTGTTTAGAAAATTACTATTCGTATAATCTGTCTTGTATTGCAGCAAATATAAATGGTCTGAACAGACCCATTAAACAGACTAAGCATGTATTACTATAAGTATTAAATAAATCATAATATATTTTTTCAATGGCTCTAAATTACTCTAGCTTCTGATAATAAATAAATAGGCGACACAAAATAGGAGTGGCAAACACTGTTGCAGCAGCAAAGGTCATTCAAAATGATCTAGACAGCATTCAGAACTGGGCAGACAGATAGCAAATGACATTTAATATAGAAAAGTGTACTGCAATGAAAATGTGCGTGTGACAAAGTGCCCGCCCCTGTATATATTATCTGTTATGTTGCGTGTGGTTTGTTAAATGTTGGGGTATAGTCATTGGTACACAGGATATAAACAGGTCTGTAACACAAGTGTTTAAAATGTGTATTTGTATTTAGGCTCAGGATTGTACATCACTTCACATACATTTAAAGTAGTTAAAATGTGAACACGAGGTTGCACATAATTGATTCACGTGCTGGGATTCAAGTGAATAATTAATTAGTAATTGAATCCCAGCACAGCAGTATATATAGATGCACGTTTTCACATACTTGCGGTTGGGTGTTCGGTGAGTGGAGAACGGGAGAGAGAGGAGAGTTAAAATATCAATTGCTATTGTGTGCTGGTGGGACCAGCAATATACTTGTATTTATCTGCTCACCGTGTTTGTTAGTGTGTCTGTCCGTGCACCGTGTTTGGTTAAGTATAGTCCATTTTTGTTTTTGCCCATTTATTTTGTCGTGAAGTGCCGTGTTTCTGTTTGTTTGTTCAACCCTTTTATTTTACAATAAACCGGCGCAAGCAGGCACCATCATCATTTCATTTCATTTCATCCTGTCTGTTGTGTATTTCAATCCTTCCTGGTTCTGATGCCGCCCACTTCGACCATCTCTGTGACAGTGCATTATAAATATCATATGGGAGATACTGAAATTGAAGAAGGAATCTATCAAAAAGATTTAAGTGTTTGTTGACTCAGAAATGTCTTCATCTAGACAATGTGGGGAAGCTATAAAAAAGCCAACAAAATGCTCAGATATATAGTGAAAGGTGTTGAATATAAATCAAGGGAAGTAATGTTAAAACTTTACAATGCATTAGTAAGACCTCATCAAGAATACTGTGTTCAGTTCTGGTCACCTTGCTACAAAAATGATATTGCTGCTCTAGAAAGAGTGCAAAGAAGAGCGACCAGAATTTTTCTGGGTTTAAAAGGCATGTCATGCAGATAGGGTAAAATAATTGAACCTATTCAGCCTTGAACAAAGAAGACTACTCGGAAATCTGATTCAAGGACTTGGAATGCACCATTGCACGTATTAAAACTAAATTTAAATATTCCTCTGAATTAATACAGGCGACTACAAAAAAAGAGATATCATACAATGTGGTATTGTTAATGGTCCTGGTATAATTATTTATAATTATACCTATACTTAAACTGCAGTGGTTAATGCTAAGCAAGCTGATACCAATTGCAACATGAATTCCTTCGGATTAAAAAAAGTAATAATAATAATAATAATAGTTTTGTTTTGGTGCTATTTTACTAAAGTAGACACTAAAACATAAAAATGCTCACCTTGCAATAAAAGACAGAGCTAGATGAACAGCATATGGGACAACTATTTACCTGCAGAGAGGCCCAGCAGCACACCTTGGGCTCTGTTGTCTGTGAGACTGAGTGTATGCCTTAGCAGAAGTACTGATAAATCACAAACGAACCACTACAGTTTACTCCACCAAATGCACAAAAAAAGAGCGAATAACAAACCTAATGGTTGAAATGATCGCTAAAGTTACACTGACTATCAGCACTGTTGAAGGACAGGGTTATTTCCTTTATATTGATATTTTACTTAATGTAAACACGTTTAATGAAGACATTGCACTACAAGAAAGGTGAGATTTTTTTTTTTTAGAGCCTTTGTTATTATCCCTTAGGTACCACCATTTCATAGAGGACTGGCAAATAGTCATATCCACCTATCAAGACAAAATGAGAGGGAGTGCTAAGTTGTGCTATGTTGCATAGATGCACTGCTTGCTAGATTTCAATTGTAGCTCGTAGTTGCTATGTCCATTAAGGATCAGACTGAATTGTTGTACTTGTTGCTTAGTGGTGTAGAAAAAAACTGATGCAATTTGAGGACGTGGTGGATGATTGGAAGTTGTGATCCTTTAGTGCTTGCTCCATTTGATGTTAAAATGTCCCCAAGGGCAAAGCATAACCCAGATGGCTTCTTGTTACATTTAACAAGATGGAAGTTATAGCCTGACATCTACTGTCTGTTTCTCTCTTGCACTGTGCTAACCATTATTTCTGTTCACTTCCAATATTCAAGGTTTGATACATGGAGTCATTATGACAAGGAGTTATGTATGATTAACTAATATTGTTAAAGTGGAAACATGATCACAAATCCCAAAATGCAGTCACTCAACTGAACAGTGTGGATATGTCAAAGGCACTGCTGTTTTTCTTGAATCGTTGATTTTATTGGTAAATTGGAATTCAGTTTGGAATGCCACATTTTAAGAATTTAGTATGTACAAATTGCAGAAGACTGTAGGACTACATTTTTCTTTTTCCTCTCCCAACTCTGTGACTCTATGTATAATATATACCGTATTACTTCAATTTGGCACCACTCTCGAATTAAAGACACCCTTGTATTGACGCCACAGTCATATATCATCTTTATAATAGAGGCAGCCCTCGAATAAACACTGCAATCAATAAAAAAAACATTAAGGTATTGTTTTCTGCCCTTGCAAACAAAAACACACACAGTAAACAAATAAATGCGCAACACTGACTATGTACATGTACGCCCCCGAAGAGACAGGAGCCTCAATATAGCACGTAAATTACAAACTAATGTACACACACATAGTAAGCATGTTTTATTTTATGGTTGTACAGTTCTGAAAAAAAATCCAAGATAAACTACGTACAGAACAGCAGTCCTTCTGACGTTCTTATAGGTGGTTTTGTTGTTTTGTTTTTCGTTCAATTGTAATTCCCATACTCAATCCCTTACAAATAAAAACAATGTGCTTATTATCTATGAGAACATTTAGTTTTGATTTCTCGCAGAGAAATTACAAATAAGCAAATTGCAGCGAGAAAACAGACAAAGAAAAAAACAAATGAGTAGGATATGTTGTAGTTAACTTTTGGTGTAGAAAAACATCTACGTCACACTCTTGGATTTAACTGCCACACCAGCATTGTCTCCGCCCCTTAACAAGCAATATACACTCCTGATTCACTGGTACGGTACTCCCCTGACCTTCCAACTCGTCGTTAACTGTCAGTAAATGTACTGTATTCAAGCCCCAAAAAACTCACAAGAGTATGTGCTGCAGATCGGAGCCTCTCACGACGCCGCTTCTAAAATGCCTTAAATCATGTAATAAAATATTGCAGCGTTTGTAAAGCGTAATATTATTAATAAAGGCCGCTCTAGTATAATCACCACCCTCGTTTAAGGGCCGTAGTCATTTTGAACAATTTAAAATAAACGCACCCTTGTCAAATTGAAGTTTTACGGTATATACACTATATATATATATATATATATATATATATATATATATATATATATATATATATATATATATATATATATATAGTGATAGTCCCTAGCAGAATGCATTAGGCCAACATTGGCAGTAGGTTGGTGTGGTTGGATTACTCTTACTGTTAGGGAGCAATGTTGGGTTGAAAAATACACATTTTAAAGATAAGCTAGCTGTCTGTATAACTATATTGATGTTGGCACATGATTGACCCACTTCATTCACCAACATTGTTGACTCAACAAGCCAAATGATGGTGAACTAACAATACTTGGCTCATTGTTGGTATATTGTGCTCTCTAGATTAAAAGTTGGCACTCACTTACGATACAAAAAACTAAGCAAAACAAAAAGTTGCACAATGGTTGTATGTGAGGAAGAGATACTAAAATGCCTGGTGCATTAGTAGAAGTACATGTAGCCAGAGAGCAGCTGGGCTTAACAGTCAAGGTGAAGAGATTCATCAGAGTTTCTGGTCGGGAGAATTGTAATATATATATATATATATATATATATATATATATATATATATATATATATATACAGCTACCAGTCAAAAGTTTGAGTACACCTGCTTGAAACCAGGTTTTTCATGATTATCTATGCTTTTAACTGTATAAACTTTTCTATAAACACTTACTATTTCATTATATGATATGTGTACTTATATAAGCTGATACAACTAAGTAACACAATTTTTGTTCCTGGGTAGTAAGTGTTATTTCCTAATTGCTTATGCCTCAAAAGTATAGAAAATGGCTATTATTCCCCACAAACTTTGCTTTTGTGACCAGGACAGTGAAATTTAAAAATATCACTATTTCCAATGAGAAAACGGGCGCTTTTGTGTCTTTTCGTTCACATAAAGTCAGAAAAAAAAAACAACATATGAATCCAAATTAACATGTATTTATACTAAAGTAATACAAAAATGACTACAAAAGATTTAGAAGTGAGTAGTTTTTCGAGATTTACGATTATCCTGTAAATTTACAGGATAATCGTAAATCTCTAAAAACTACTCACTTCTAAATCTTTTGCAGTCATTTTTGTATTACTTTGTTTGTGGGGAATAATAGCTATTTTCTATACTTTTGAGGCATAAGCAATTAGGAAATAACACTTACTACCCAGGAACAAAAAAAAAAAAAAAAAAAATGTTACACGGTTTAATCATAAGTGAATTGCATTCAAAAATTTTATTTTTAAATGAGAATGTAACTCTTGTCAATTTCAATGAACTGGTCACCCAAAGCAAGGGGATTTCAGTCTGAAGGCCAAGTCAGTTAAAAGTCTGAAATGTATATAACACAGTGTTAGAACACTGGCCTAAGTATAAAAGTGTATTTGTTAGATGTTCTCTGAGTTAACTAGCATGTTACCTAATTAACCTTTTGTCACCAATTATTGTTAACAGGTGAGGGTCCATGATTACTATAAATATAGGTAGCATATGCACAAGTTTCTCATTCCTGAATGAAAGGGAGCAGAAAATGGCAAAATACGCTCAGTTTAAAAGAAAAAAGACAGTCTGTAATTACTTTAAGAAATGAAGGTCAATTTTTAAGACAAATCGCAAGAACTTTGCAAGTGTCTGTAACTGCTGTGGCCAAGACCCTCAAACGATTTGAAGAAACTGGCACTCATGAGGACCGAACAAGGTCAGGCAGGCGAAGGGTGACCTCAGAATCAGAGAACAAGTTAATTCGAGTCACAAGTCTGCGAAACCGCGATTAACTGCCCTTGAAATACAAGCTCAGCTAAATGCTACTAGAAGTACAGATGTTTCAACATCAACTGTTCAGAGGAGATTGCGTGAAGGTGGCCTAACTGGAAGAATGCTGCAAAGAAACCATTGTTAAGAGTGCAGAATAAGAGGAAGAGACCACCAAGTATTTTTAAGATGCAGAGAGAGTGAGTGCATGAGCTCTGCATGTGTGGTTCCCACTGTCAAGCATGGAGGAGGCAGTGTCATGGTCTGGGGTTGCTTTGCTGGTGACAGAGTTGGTGATCTTTACCAAGTCCATGGCAAGCTCAACCAGCATGGCTATCATAGCATACAGAGGCATGTCATTCCATCAGGATTACGACTAGTTGGGCAGTCCTTTGTTCTTCAGGAAGATAATGACCCGAAACAGAACTGAAAGTTGTGCAAGAACTATCTTGCGAAGCTGGAAAGTGAAGGATAACTCAATCTAATGACCTGGCCTGCCCAGTTACCTACAATTTCCCTACATCTCTGGGAATCAAAGGGGGGCAATTTTGAGGAATTTCAAGTATTTACAGAAACGTTTACGACATAAAGCATTGTCAATTATGAAAAAATTTATATATATATATATATATATATATATATATATATATATATATACCGAGCATCAAAAGAAAAGGATCACTATTATAACACATTTATTTAAAAAAAAAAAAAAAAGATATGTAAATGATGGACATTGACAAAATGTTTTTTTTGTTTCTTTTTATCACTCGTTCATTCATCCTTGACCATGACATGCTTGAGTGACTATGACTGAAGCATATGTACTTCCTAATTAGTGAGACAGCTGATTGGACACTGGAGTGATTTCAGCTGTTGAATTGCAAGCTTGAATAAATGCAATAAAGAAAATCACAGAAAAAAACAATATGCCATGCCTGTCAAGAGAGCAGCGCCTTCATGCAATCAACATGTTAGAGGCTGGATTAGGGAATTCGAGGGGCTCCCGAGTGGCACATCCAGTAAAGGCGCTCCACGTGGAGTGCAGGATGCACCGTATAGCCTGGAGATCGCAGGTTTGAGTCCAGGCTATGTCACAGCCAACCACGACCGGGAGTTCCCAGGGGGTGGCGCACAATTGGCCGAGCGCTGCCCGGGTGGGGAGGGCCTATGTCGGCAGGGGAATCCACGGCTCATAGCGCATCAGCGACCCCTGTGGGGCAGCGCCTGTGGTTCTGCAGCTGAGCCGCCAGATCTATGTTGTCCTCCGGCACTATAGGTTTGGTGGCCTTGCTGTGCAAAAAATGACAGATTGGCAGGAGCACATTTCAGAGGAAGCGTGCTCCAGCATCCGTTCCCCAAGTCAGCATGGGGGGGGGCGTTGCGAGCAGTGAGTCGAGGATACAGATAATAATTGGGTAACTAAATTGGGGAGAAAACCAAGGTAAGAAATTGGAGATGACTACATTTATTAAAAAAATAAAAAAATAGACATTTAGATACTGAAAGTTATTTTTAACTGTAAGCTGATCAACTCAAATTAATTTGTATTAAATGCTGCTACTCTCCAAACTGTTATGGACTGGATTGGTGGTACTGTACATGTTTTGACATTTTTCAACTTTTTATCAAGAGAGTTAAGCAATATACGTTATTGTTTTGACAGCAAAATGCAACTATTATTAAGTAGCATACTCATTTAAATGCAGATAAATATTTCATTTATGTGGATACATTTGAGATACATCTGGACGAACTTCCTATTTTTAATTCAGATAAATACATTTCACTGTGCTAATGTTCTAGTCTAAACTGTAAAAAGAAATCACCTCAGTTCCACCTAAATAGGATTATGGAGTTAAATCGAAGCATACAATCATTAAGTTATTATATATATATATATATATATATATATATATATATATATATATATATATATATATATATATATATATATATATAAATTACAGAAAAATCAATACATCTGCAACTCAGTTGTGTACAACATGCAAAGATCCTCTCTATTTTTGTTTTCAAACCGGTGGTATTTCTTTACATGGCCTTAATAATATTATAATATATATAATATATATATATATATATTATATATTATATATATAATATAGTAAAAAAACTTCCATGTTCTCCTTGTACACCAAAATTGTGAATATTGCACCATGCAGCTGTGTGTTCAGCTGCAACACTGTACAAGGGACACTTTGCATTCATAACATTTGAATTAATTGTAAGGAATAAAATACCTCCATAAAATGTATTTGCCGTACATAGATACATCTACTGACTTTTATTAGGTGCATCGTGCTGCTGCCTGACCAGAAAGAATGAAGATGAAGATGCTAATTTCGGAATGGGAGCAAGAATGTAAACACTGGTACCAAGCTTCAGGGTAGCTTTTCACAATCCCGAAAAAAAGCACTAAAACTTATTTCAAGTGATCCAGGATAACAGGAAACAAATTTAAAAGTCCAATACATTCTGCAGGTACTGTTGTAACTTGTATAGATGTGATACCTGCTCTGCATGATTTGAATGAGACTGTACACACACATTACAGGTACACATTACAGATGTCAGGAGCAGGTACAATTTGCTAATCATTATATAGTGTACTGTACATCCATAATGTGGAATCTCTTAGTTAATGCATACGCTTATTCCAAATCTTTTAATGTTGCCCAAAGCAGTAGCCAGAAATACTGCAGTAAACTTTGACAAAAAACGATTCTGCCTTTTGGATCAAACATGACAACAAGAAAAAGCTTGAATATGGGTTTCCAGCCATGAGATAAGGATCAAAGTAAAAGCCACCCACCAATTTCCCCAGATATGTTATACAATGTTTCAAGTTATTCCTGAAGAAATAAGCAATGTATTTGGAGGTGGCAGAAACAGAAACATGAGCAATCCATAGAAGTACCCATCACAGGGGATACTTCATTATCATTGTTATTAAATCCTTGAAAGAATCAGTGAACCACTTATAATGAGAATATGTGATCTGAAAAAATTTAAATATCCATCTGCTGTTGCACTGCAAAGTTCATAAATTGGGTGCAGTTATGCTGTGAATGTGTACAATCAAATTATTTTTGCCAAATGATAGATTAATAATTGTAAGCATTTTTTAAGCCAACCATATTGGTATCTCTGAATATATAATAATCTCCTCTTTCAAAATATGATATGTATTTTAATGAGCAAGACATCTCACAAGTAAGAACGACATTCCAAAATCTCCTTTTTCTAGGAAAGCAGTACAACTGGGGATGGGCAGTTTTTTGTCGAATAACTTCACTCAGGCTACTTTCTAACTACATAGCTTGGAATCTCTGAATAGATACGTTTTTTCTCTTAAAAATATTCATAGTTTTTTTTTTAGTTAGCAATCCGTCTCACAAGTTCAGTGGTACCCTAAATATGGTTAACTTACTAACAATGCTGTACAACAAGAACCAATCATGTGCAACATGTGCTGTTAGTTCAGAAAGTGATTAACTTACCCCACCCCCCAAAATGCCAATTGCAGATCTACTTATTTCAAGCCCTGAATGCCGTTGCCATTTTCACCATTTTAACTTGCTTTGCCAACTTTCAATAAATGTGCCTTGAAGTGTGCTTTTATTTTATTTTTTTATATTTTCCATCAAATACTTTAAACCTATCTGGTTATTAACCTTATATTGCCTGTTCTGTTTAAAAAAAAAAAAAAAAAAAAAAAAAGAAAAAAAAAACAGCTGAAAAAAATTTCACAAAATCATTTTTTTTAAGTTCCCAAACCCTTAAATTGTTGTACAAAGTCTTACAGGATCCCTGTACAGCTCTACCAAAAGTTAACAAGGCAGTCCAGAATTTGTCAAAAGTGTAATATTGAAAGGCGAACTCCTCTATTAACTTTAATTAAAAAAAAAAAAAATACAAAAACGCAAGTCCTGCTGCTGATGTGAATCTGTTTCCAGACCTCATTATTCCCAAGCGAGCCTCATTATACTGCATTTTCACAATGATCCCGTCATATGAGAATAATCTATATCTTGTTTCAGTTGGGAGTAGCTGGCACACATTACCATACTGTTTTCCCTTGGCTGTTGGCTGTGTTTTAATAAAACAGATCAGTCTTAATGCTAATGTTGTGTGCAAGATTGTTCAAATGATCATGCAGCTTTTGATTTAGGTTTAGTGACTGTCAAGCCTATTTTTTTTACTTTTGCATTCTATAATGTAAAGATGGTGTAGTTTATTTTTACATTTAAGTAACTTTGGATGCCACATGTCTACAGCAAAGGAATCAATCTCTCTCTCTCTTTCTCTCTCTCTCTCTCTCTCTGTACACACGCACACACTGAAACACAGATGCCCAACATCCATCAAATGCTAAACTAAACTACTATTAACACAAAGGCTAATAAACTTTAGGGATGTGTATTTTGGTACATTTTTATGAACGTTTAAACTCTGTACCATATAGTAGTTTTAACAATCTGTGTATGTGAATAGATGTACATATGGACACAGACACTTTTTTCTTTCTTTACTAACACTAGACCGTTTGTTTGACAATGAGATGGGATTCTAAGCACTGTATGTTGCCTTCATCTTCGTGTGTTTTCACATAGATGAACTTGCTATCAGTGTACACTCTGCAGTAAGTATTCATTTTTATTTAAAAAAAAATCATGTTAAACTATTGCAGAAAATAACAAAAGCACAACGTTAAATTACGCGACTGCAAAAATGAAATGTGAGTTAAAAGTAGGATCAAGGATGAACAATTGAAGTAATTTGTCAGCTCTGTTTGAAATAGAATTAAGCAAAATATGTACGCATTACACCTGACTAAACATGAAACGGTACTTCAGTGTGGACGCTAAAGTTTGAGCTGGATTAATTTAAACGGTTTCGAGTACTGTTCTCAAGATCGGTTATGTAGTGTGGACAGGGCCTAAAGTAAATATCCTTAATATTGCAGCGTAAGCCAAATATGGTGCTTATTGCTGCCACCTACAGGACTGGAGTGTACCTCAGTAAATGCTGTTATACTGCAGAACAGTTTTTTTTCTTTTTTTTTTTAAACAAGATTGCTTCCATTTTATGTTATTTTATTTATTTACTTATTTATTTTTGTACTGCTGCCATTATTATTATTTAAACAGAATATTGATTCTTTGAATTAATATAACATAACTAGTTATTGTCTCTTTTATGTACAGTAAGCAATATGTATTTTAGCACTGTTTGAATAATCAGACTGCATAACATTTCTGTAATAATGCAATTAATGCTTGTCCTCTAATCAAAACAGACCATTTTTCTCCTGCTGTCGAGACCGGTTTTCTCCTGCTGTCAAGACCGCACATCAGGCTTCTTAACATTTAAACTAGAT
The DNA here is from genome assembly GCF_017654505.1 of Polyodon spathula. Classification (NCBI taxonomy): domain Eukaryota; kingdom Metazoa; phylum Chordata; class Actinopteri; order Acipenseriformes; family Polyodontidae; genus Polyodon; species Polyodon spathula. The sequence goes on along the minus strand of NC_054536.1, from coordinate 61,257,934 downwards.
CTTTGTAAAAGTTTAAACGTTTATTAAATTAACCGGAATCTAGCACCCTTATTTCAAACCCATCATGATATGTTGGATCATTATATTGGCAGATTGGCTCATCACATCCTACTGTTTAGTGTTAGTTACACATTTCTGATTGACAATTGATACACAATTTAGCAGTATCCTTACTTTGTTATGCAATAATACATGACGGTATGAGTTATCACAGAATATCACTAAGCCTTGGGTGCGTTGTGTGTCACAAGACACAGCTGAGTGTCTTCGGTCTTCTGAGACTCTGCGATATCCCATGATAACTCACATCCTGGAGTGTATTGCTGCTGCTATTAAATAGATGGATGTGTTTTAAAATTGGGAAAACAAACATTTTTAAAGATTAATAGATTATTTGTATAACATTGAGAACTTCTACATTTGTTGAACATTTGGAACAAGAAACAGAAGGGCTTGTAGCATTTGAGGTCTGGAGTTTGACAGTCATGCTCTGCATGGTTTCACTATGCTTTTTCATTTTATTTTATTTTTCAGAAAGACGCTTATACACTTAACGATATCAAAATAGACGATTAGGAGATGTTCAGCAAGACCATGGGTTTCAAGATTGCGAATCATTTGTATTTTCTTTTAAAGCTTTGTGAATCTCCTCTAGTCCAGTCCCGTAAGAATAAATACGGATACTGTCAAAAATATAGACAAAAATAAATGGGGGGCAGGGACAAGGTTAAATTCCTCCCTGCAAAAACATGTTGGAATGTGGTTGGAACCAAAAATTCAATAACACAGGTGATCACAGGTGTTAATACTTTTAGTTTTTGAGTTAATGTCAGTGTTGGTAAAGGTGTATGTCCGTGAGTGTAGACCATTTGATTTGATGGTTCTGCCTTTTGAGGAGGCAGTGTGGTCCAGTGGTTAAAGTCCAAGCGTTGTAACCAGTAGGTTACTGGTTCAAATCCCACCTCTGCCACTGACTGACTCAGTGTGTGACCATGAGCAACTCAGTTAACTTCTTTGTGCTCCATCCTGCAGATGAGATGTTAAATCAATGTTCTAGTGTAAGTGACATAAAATGCACAGTTCACAGCCTACCTCTTTAAAGTGATTTGTGATGGTGGTCCACTATGAAAGGTGCTGTATAAAGATATTATTATTTTGTTAATGTGTTTTTTTTTAGTGTATGTTGTTATTAAACGTGCACACTAGCACTTCACTGTAGCTTTCTTGTCTGAGTCTCTATTCCTGCTGGTAACAGCTTGGCCATGATGCTACCCTGTCACAGGTCATAACACATATCTTAAATCTGGATGGAGTGTTGACTGTGAAAAAGACCTTTAATACAAGGAGGCTGCATGGATACATATGCTCCAGACTGAAAGCCCTTAATTGTGAACTGCTTGTTAAATGAGTTTGATAACAGAACAAACGTTCCACTCAACACACCAAACACATCCACCCACTCGCCATTAATAGACCTATGAACATAGCAATTTACCAGGATATCACTAGTCGGGTGCAGGTCATACAGTACTGAGGAATAAAATGTCACTGGATTACAGTTAATGTCTATGTCATCCAAATGAGAAGGTTGCTTTTTAGTTAAGTGTCATTCTCTACAGTTAAGAAAAATCCAACACGTATGCCGATTAAATCATAACTATGCTGTAAAGTTGTATTAGTGCAACTGTCTTTTGAACTGTGATACTGTAACTTCTTGAGAAAGTATTCAAAATGCAGACACTGGGTGCAATATTCCGATTTCAGAATCATGCTGAAAACTAATGGAATCTAAAAAATATCCATTTGGTTTCTGGCAGATTTCCAGTGAAAAAAAAACATCAGTTTTTGGCATCCTGAAAAGGAGTGCTTGCCTAAATGTTTCAACAGAAAGAACCAGTGGACATGTTCAATTACCAGTGGCCTTTTGACAATATATTGAAAACAGCTGTATTTATGCACTTTGTACTGTGTATTTAATAATGGAGATTTACAGTAATTTTATGTCGTGGCTAAAGTCTAAGTTTAATTAATTAACTCACACAAAACATTCCCTATTAAGAAATAACATTTCACTCATATAAAGGGAGAATACATGTTTTTGTAGATTTGTTGCTGTTTCAACTGCTAATATCTCATTCTTTTAAGGCCATCGTGGTGATGAGTCTATTTATCAGTTTATTTTCCTTTATTGTTCTACATTGTACATGATATAATTGTAATTCTTCTAAAACTACAAATTGTAAAGTGGAAAGTGTTGAACTATTGGTGCATTTTCTTGTTTTATTTCTTAAGTTTGAGAGGTGAGTCTGTATTATTTTATATAATTCTGTGCTTGTCTCTCCTACATATTTTATATTCAGTCTAAAGCAAAAAAAAAGAGAAACTAACCGGGTGGTGCTCAGAACACTGATAGGGACACCCTTTTCTTATCATTGAACGGCTACAATCTAGTGTTATCATACATAATCCTGGTAATTTTGCAAAGATATTCAAATTCTAAAACCAATGATACAAGGAGCCATTAACAACCTTTAAAAAGTAGGAATCCCACACACTGCACTAATAATTATAGCAGAACAAAAATACATTAGTCTACAGAAAATGGAGGGCAACACTTGATTAATCTATCTTTGGGAAGCATGTACTGCAAAGCTTAATCATTAATTGTGATAAAAGATGAAATTCATCTCTTTTAAGGTGAACTACTGTATGGAAAAAGGTCTGGAAATAGTAGATATTGACTTTAAACACACGAATGTAATCCTAAGCTTAGCATCTAAAAAAAAAAATAGTTCCTTTGAAATCAATTCTAAATAAATTCGAAAAGGGAGTTTAATCAAAGATACTGACATTTGAAATATGTTAATGCCTGTCTTTGGAAAACAGTTACCTATAAGTGGGGGAGCATAGAGGTTAGCCATGTTAATGGTGCTCATGAGGATTCCTGTGGTATGAGGGATATTTGTCATCTTTATGGACTTTATGCTTCAGAAAAGGGGGCAACCCTAAATGCATATAGAGAATAATGCATGGCGTATTGTGTGATATGAGAATTTAATGCCCATCTGAGGGATGGGATGCTACATAAATCCGGAGTGCGAAGCCCGAGGTGTTTATCCAAGCATCCCACGCAAGGGTGGGCATTAAATTCTCATTTATCCCACTCTACACCATGCAGTATTTTTAAGAATCTCTTGTGAGCAATTTTTTTTTTTTCCCAGCTAAGAATCAAGTGCGAGAAGACAGCAACTACTGTATGTGAGGTATTGTTGAAATTCCTCTCAGTTTGACAGCTTGCACTAGGGTTTACATCAACTGGTGAAAAAAAAATGCTCACCAGTTATTATAAACGAATATATGCATCGCAGTTATTGAACTAACAAAAAGTTAGACACATGTGGGCTGTTATAGCATCTTTAAATTGATATCTAAAGTAGCCAGTGGATTCTGTTAACAGGGAACTTTGACTGAAAAAGTCCTGTCATGAAAAACCCCAGCCAATCTTTAGGCCTCTGAGAGAAACTGTCTTTGGAGAGTGGAGAGACTGAGATCGGATATACAACTGGACCACACTGAACAGATAACAAGAAAGCGGAAGGCCTTAACAATTCCAGATAAACGGCACACACGCTATTATGGTATCAGAAGCAATTGGTATTGAATGTAAGGATTCCAAGTGAAATAAATGGCATAATATTAAAAGAAAGCAAAAATTGATCCCTGTACATAGATAGATACATAGATATTGAAGATTAATTGTAATTGAAGGTGAATCTCATTTTAATATTGGTTGTTTAAGTTTGTCTATCCACGTAGCAGCATGTACTACCAAACATGGGGTATTGAAAACCGGCACACTCTCAAGATTACAACACTCCTACAACACAACAACAGAAACCTTGGACCAATTTTGAGGAATACAAAGGCAAATGCAAATTTCTGGAAAACAAAAAAAATCTTCTCAGAATAATAAATCAACTTTGTGCTGGAGTTTCCCCGCTTTCAATGTGTCTAAGTAACGTATTTCGTCAGCAGCATTTTGTATTGCAAATGCGCTTTTGACATTTACTGGTTTTTACTAATTTACTAATAAACTTCAGTAATGTGCATGTTGGTAAATTTTTATGAACGTTTAAACTCTATGGCATATACTAGTTTAAACAATCTCTGTCTGTGTATAGATATACATATGAACACAGATACATTTTTTCTTGGTTATATAGTAACAGTAGACCGTTCGCATGGCAACGACACAGGATTCTAAGCACTGTTGCCTTCATCTACGTGTTTTCATATTTTTCTGCATTCCAATAACAGTAACTGCATAGCTGTGTCTGTGTCATAAGCAAAGACTCTTGAAAATCTATACATCCGCGTGTATTTGCTTTTTTGGTTTTCTTTCACACACACTACAGTACATCTTGCCGTCTCGATAAACAAGGAAAGGAAAGGAAAAATGGCTTTGAGATCTGTGACAACACTGCTTTTATGTCCTCGGGGGCGGGCCATGCCTGCGGCTGTACAAGCAGCTTTGATATATCTTATTCAGGTTTTGGGTCTTTAAGAGGTAAATGGTTAAATTTCATACTTAAAGGAAAAAAAAGATGCAGTATGGTCAGTTTGTCATCTGCATTATTATCAGAACATGCTGCTAAGCGAAAATGTCCAAGACAGTCCATTATGATAAATATATATTGTAAAAGATCCTTTCACTTTTCACGTTCGTTGCCCCTTTCAAAGTAGACCCAGGACACAGAAATGGAATTGATTTAAGTGCTGACGCACACTTTTAATAAACACCAATCAAATAAATTAAACAAAACAAACAAACACCTAGCTCCTTCTTGGAGCACTAACTATACAGTCTGGAACCTAACTCAACCAGGACAGCTAAGCTGTTTACCTGTAACCCAAACACAACTCACAAGGTTTAACACAGCACTTTACCTTGACTGCTTGGAAGCAGACCACACCTTCTGCCTCCCTACGCACAGCAGCCCTGAACAGACTGGCTGCCTCTCTTAAATACCCTGCACCTGGCTCTAATTTACAACTACCATCAGGTGCAGGGGATTACTAAACAATTAAACAATTACACAATTAAACCCCATAATACCCAAATGTGCATTCTCACAAGGTTTTTAGCAGGGAAGGATTTTAACCCCCTCCCTGGTACCTTACAATATATATATATATATATATATATATATATATATATATATATATATATATATATATATATATATATATATATATATAATAATCTTAAGGCAGATTTCTTATAGGAATATTGTAGTAGTCCTACATGAATTCTGTAGCAAGCCAGTATTATTCTATAGTATTGATATTATAGAATATTTTGGGACATACTTTGGAATAGTATTAAACATTCTTGTATTTTAATAGTAACATTCATACAGCCCAGGGATTTGTTGGGGTTGGAGGAGCCAGCCTTGGAGCCGTCAGCCTTTCCACTGATAGCACAGCCACTGGTAGCATCGCCGCTGCCAGAATCGCCTCAGCTGGAGGAGCCAGCCTTAGAGCTGCCAACACATCTGCTTATAGTCTCACCGTTGGCAGTTTTTATGCTTTCAGGACTCCCACAGCTGAAGGCACTATCAGCAGGTCCGCTGATAGCATTGACCCTGGCAGTCTTTCCGCTGCCAGGGGTGCTACGGGAGGAAGCAGCCTTTCCGCTGCCACGGCCAACCTTGGCATTTACAGCACGTCTGCTGACAGCATTGGCAATAGTATCATTTCTGCTGCCAGAGTGTGGGCCCCCGCTGTCAGCTTTCCGCGGCAAGCGGGGCTACGGGACGAGGACCTCAGTTCGCTGACTGCCTTTCCGCTGTCGGCAGTTATGCTGACAGCAGTGCCCATAGTAGCATTTCTGCTGCTGGAGTGTGGGCACCAGCCTTCAGCTTTCAATTTAGCTTGTGCAGACTGGCTAAGGGATAATAAGATGATTACTAGTTAGTTAACCCCTTGGCCAGAATATAAAAGACTTGCAGATTGGCTGCAGGGAGAATAGAGTGTTCAGGGAGTAATTAATTGGAGTTAAGGAGAGGAGAAATAAAAAGGTAAAAGAGAAACTAGAACAACTACTATTGTGCTGGAACCACCAGCACAATAGTTTAGTATAATTGTTTGTTTGTTTGGCCAACATGCCCTTTTGTTTTGTGTCTTTTTGATTTGTATAAATCTTTTATTTTTTGTTTGTTTAATAAAGCACTGAGCACCACTGTGCCTGAGTTTCACCAGTCAGTATTGCCTATCTGTGTGTTCCTTTCTGGTCTGACGTCACCACCAAAGCCATCTTGTCACAGTGCTATAATATTTCTATGAAGGCTAAAGTAGTCTATCTTTTATACAGTAGGATGATACAGTTGTATATAACTACTGATACTGTAGAAGGTATAGTACTTTTGGAGTCCTCATAACAGTGTTTACAATCATCAGCTTTCTTGATCCTCCAGTCTTTCTTGATCCTTTCATAGCAGTGGTGTCAAACTCATTTTGTTTGGCAGACCTTGTCTGATACCCTGGCACATATATAATTACATTCCCCTAAATAGCACATATTGATTATTTCACTTCCCGTCACCTTTGAGAACACATGTGCAAACATGCCTCCAGCAAGTTCCTTTGCATGAGCAACACAAACATTGTCATGTTGCTGTGATTGCTGTCAGTCGCCGACCAGGTAGGTGAGACGACAGTGCGTCAGCTGGTTCGAGTTACAACACCAGTGATACCAGAACAATGTTTTCAGTTCTGATTTGTAAGTTCTATAGTGACAAGTGTCATCATGTATTTAACCACGAAGAGAAAGTGGACCAAGAGTGCTGTGTTTTTCAAGAGAAATGGGAAATTTCCTATTTCTTTGTGGACATGAATTGAAAGCCAGCGTACTTAATTTGTAAGCAACGTGTGGCTGTTATGAAATAATACATTAAAATACACTATGGAAAGAAATATGACCAGTGCCGGTGTAATAAGTTAGTCGTGAAATAAGATAACGTTTGCCTTTTTGAGCCTTTCTGCGCTCGCGCGGATTTTAAAACTTAAAGGCAAGGTTCTGTGGAAATATATCCATGATTTTACAGATGCCGTTTGTATGTTTTAAGAAACGAAAACAGGTATTGCAGACCGTATTTTTTTTTTTTTTTTTTTTTAAATGTGACGTTTTACATCATATTTATCGAAATGTATTGCAGACATTATTTTTCTGTTTAAAAAAGTAACATTGGTCGTCTTATTTATCGTTCTGTAAATGTTCGTTTAAGAGATTTATATATATATATATATATATATATATATATATATATATATATATATATATATATATATATACACACATTTTATTGAAAGTAAATCGCTTGCTGTGTTTGGATGTGCAATGTGGTTTTTAGCAAAAATAAATATTTTAAAAACATTATCTTGTCAGTATAATTTATGTTTATGTAGAGTTAAAATCACTACTTGCCAAATGTTTATTTCCTTTAAAAATGTCGTGTCATATACTGTGGAGTAAGTAAATATAACCGTTTATTTTATGTAGGCTCAAGTTTAACAAAGTTATTATTTTCACGGTTATTTATTTATTTATTTTTTAAAATAAATGTTATGGGGAAGTGGGTACAAACACTTTATTGATACAGAGAATACTTTTTTTTTTTTTTTACATTTTAATCAAGTCTACGTGTGGGAATATCGAAACCTGTTTTAATATATACAGAAAACATATACGTTTTTAGTGAAAGATGGTGTTTTAATGAGATATATAGTTAGATCATTTGAGAAATGCACAAAGCAATTGGCTTCCTATACATACTTTTATAAGATGCAGTTAAATTATTTATATGAACATCTGTAGTAGTCCTAGTTGGCATGATGGGTGTACTCACACTCCTGCAAATACAGTATTAATTAAGATAGCTTTCCAATTTAATGTACAATAAAAGTCCCCAGTTGTTGTATTTCAGGAAAGATAAAACCTCAAAATACAGGTTATGCTTTTTACTTCTAAGTTTTTATGTAAAGCTGCATGTGATAACTCGCTCTTAATGTTTTCTTAATTATAATTATGTCTATATACATTTCTTAATTGCAAAAATAATTTTAAAATATATTTTTATTCAAACAAAACAATATGTACAATACAATGCAAAATATAAAACGCAAAACAACATATACAATAAAAATAGGTGTAAGAGTGGGTATGGGAAGAAAAGGATATATTTACAGGTGTGGTTTAATTTCATTTTGGAGTGGTTTTGTTTTTTTTTTTTTTTTTTTTTTTTGGAATATATCATTACCAGTGTCATTCATATGGACAACATTCCCCCAAAAAGCCCTACCTGGTCATATTTAATTTCAGGGTGCCCCATACAAAATCTGAAATTACATTGATCACTCATGTACGTGCTTTGTTTATTTTTGGAGATGCCTTTACATCTTTCCAAATAGGTCGCTGGGTAATGCACGAGAAAATTATTTTTGTATTTGGAAATAGCTTGTGCAGATTTGTTGAATCTTTTTTCATTTTTCTATTTTAATACAAAACATACATGTGGCTTAACACGTAATATAGCACAGTGTACTCAACATTCACACATGCAGTTTAGGTACACACATTCAGATTAGGCAATGGAAATGCTATACATTTGTCAGACGTCTTAAATATACAAACACGTACACAGACTAATGTAATGATCCGGTACAGCTATGTAACTGGATATGTTCTGGATGGGCACAATCAGTTAACATGCATTACCAACACTGCCAGTGCAGCTGTTTGGGATTTTCCTGTTTCAATTTGTAGAGGTAAGAAACCAGTACTATTTGTTATACTACAGTGAATTCTTGCATTCAGTTATTAAAGTGACACCATAAGAAGTAGACTAATGTTTTCTTCCAGGAACCGGACTAGAGCCATTATAAGCGATAAATATATGTGGTTTACTTGCATGCCACTAGGAAAAAAATAAAATTGGTAACATGATGGCAAAAAATGAGTATGGCCACAGGTTTGAGCTGGCGCTACACAAACTGATTATAATACTGTGATAAAGGTGGTAAGATCACTTAGTTAAATACAATGTGGCGAACCTCGGTTACCGCAAGCAGCGGCTTCTCACAGGCGGAGGTCGGACGTGAACCCGGGACTTCCCACCTTGAAGCATAGCGCCGATACCGCTGTTCAAAAGAGTTGGGCTCCCTTGCAGGAGTAGACATGTTTAGACTGTGTCACCGACCGGCCCTTACCCCTACCCCCATGCTAGAATAAATCAAATCAAATCAAATTTTATTTATCTAGCACATTTGATACAAAATGTATTTCAAAGCTCAAAGCTGTACAAGACAAAACAAAATAAATTCAAAATAAAATATATTTATATAGATAAATAGAGTAAAACATTAAAACAGTGTGATATTATATAATTATGGCCTCTGGTTTTCGGTGTTTTCCAACGACCATTCTGTTCTCCTGTATCTCAAGCACAACTAAGAAACGTGTTAATAGTAAAATTAATTTAATTTACGTTTTTTGTTTTTTTTTGTTTTTTTTTCTGTGAAGCAACGAAATGGGCTTTTAAACCCTAAGTCTTACTTTTTCATTTCAAAGCAGAAGCGACTCCTCTTTATTAATGTAAATATAGTCACGCAGAACAATTGTGATAAAGTGTGTCCAGCATAAAATACTTGTATTTTTCATTACAGCTTTTATAAAAATGTGTTGCTTATTAACATGTTGCGATCTTGTTTGTACGTTCTGCTTGTTAATCAAAGATTAAGGCATGGCCAATTTAAAAGAAGTGTACACAAGAAAAAAACAGAAGTGTACACATTTTAAAACACAGTTTAAATGTTCATTTAAAAATATTTCTCTACTCCCTCTCCCTGGGTCCCCACATCTCCTCCCATGGGTTCTCGTATCATTTCTATGCTGATGATGCCCATATCTTCCTCTTTTTTCCCCCTCCAACCCTGACATTTCCTCCTGTATCTCTACCTGCATCTCGGGCAGCTAGTCCTGGATGCTCTCGCAATCATCTTAACCTCTGCAAATCAGATCTTTTTTTCCCCCCTCTTCCTCCACACCACTGATCTCTCTATCTCTATTCCTCTTGAATCCACCACCCTCTGTCCCTGCTCATCCACCAGTAACTTTGGTGTCACCCTCGACCCCCTCCTTCTCCTACTCTCAGCTTGTCTATTCTGGCACGTTCCTGTCTCTTCTTCCTCAGCAGCATATGTAGAGTTCGCCCATTCCTCACCGACTACTCCACTCAGCTCCTTGTTTAGGCCCTGGTACTGTTCCGCCTTGACTGCTGCAACTCCCTCCTGGCTGACCTCCCTGCTTTTGCTCTCCGTCCTCTGGCTCATCAAAAAATCCGCCTACCTTGTCTTTTCCCTTCCTCGTTTCTCCCACACTACACCTCTGCTCTGCTCTCACCACTGGCTCCCTATCGCTGCTCACATCCAATTCAAAACTCTTGTACTCGACTTTTGCTGTCTCGACCTTTCTGCTCCCTCCTATCTCCAGAATATTATTTGTCCCTTCACCCCCTCTCACCCCCCTCCGCTGTTCCGCCATTGGCAGATTAGCTGTACCCCCCCCCCCTCCACTCCCCCACTTCCAGAGCCAGAGCAACAATTTTTACTATAAGTTAATTAGTCGAACTCGCTCTTAAATGTAATTATTTACTCTATTCTTTACTTTGCTCTTATTTGAATTTGATCTTACTTTTTTACTAATTTTATTGTACCTTAAAACTGCTCTTAACTGTAATGTGGTATTCTGTAATGTGTTTTTCTGCACTTTGATATTTTGTAATGTGATACTTTGTAATAATTGTAAGTCGTCTTTGATAAGGGCATCTGCTAATAAATAATAATAATAATAATAATAATAATAATAATAATAATAATAATAATAATAATAATAATAATACAACAATTAGTTTTACTATTAAATTATCTCGCTTGACCCGGGTCAAAGCGTGTCGACCCACATCCTGAGGTGGGTCACTGTTAACCAGGTACTATGAGTGATTTTGACCCCGGTAGCCAGAACCCGGTTCAGGACCCGTGTAGGAATCACCAGTGTGAAAGGGACTTAGGAAAAAGTTATTAACTTTCTACTACAACCATTGTAACTTATTTGTTTCTGAAGCAAGAGATAATACAAGGATGATACTGAAGAGTGTTGTTCTTGCCTTGCGCACAACACGTATACTCCTTTAGATTTACAAGTATTTTTCCAATGTACTTAAGTCCTGCCCTGAGCAACCAGCCCTGACCCCATATGTTGGATTCCTATCACATTAGTGTTATTTCACCACCAGCCTCATTTAAACTGCACATAATTAATATGTTTAATTAGGAATATCCCTCATATCACAATCACCCACTATATAAACATGGTGAAACGTGCATTAGCGTTAATTCCTTTTTTCAAAGCTAGAACACATGGATGTTTTCCATTGCTAATAAAATAGGACCTTGGTCTTTTATTCTCTATCACTTTAGCTATGCTGATGGCCAGAGAGAGTATCTCCTAATTACAATTTCCATTCCCAACATCTGAGTTGTAATTAAAATGATGAAATAACTTCCTTCCACTCTTAATTTAATTATTTGGTAATTTAACAAGGTTGAGCTTGACACGAAGTTAATATATTCTTTTTTTTTTTTTTTCCCTGCAGAATTACAAAGCAGTTCTTGTGGAAATCCTGGTGTTCCCCCGAAAGGTATTCTTTATGGGATGAAGTTTGATGTCGGCGATACGATCCGGTACAGCTGTGTAACTGGATATGTTCTGGATGGGCACAATCAGTTAACATGCATTACCAACACTGCCAGTGCAGCTGTTTGGGATTTTCCTGTTCCAATTTGTAGAGGTAAGAAACCAGTACTATTTGTTATACTACAATGAATTCTTGCATTCAGTTATTAAAGTGACACCATAAGAAATAGACTAATGTTTTCTTCCAGGAACCGGACTAGATCCATTGTAAGCGATAAATATATGTGGTTTACTTGCATGCCACTAGGAAAAAAATAAAATTGGTAACATGATGGCAAAAAATGAGTATGGCCACAGGTTTGAGCCGGCGCTACACAAATCATTCAACACACATCCTGGTCACGCATTGTGTCTGCTGCAGGAGACGTTCAGTCACCATTTTCAGCAAGTAGCACCACTTTAATGGTCACACTCCTTCTACTGTCCAATAACAAGGCAACTTTCCCAGAAGTTACCAAGGAAAAAAAACAAAAAAACTACTACCACTACTACTACTACTACTACTACTACTAATAATAATAATAAATAATAAACACTAAGTTTATTCAAATAAAAGTATACAATTTTAAAAACGCTGTTTTATATGCTACTTTTATAGAAACGCTCATAGGCGGCACTGTAATGAAGGTCTGTAGTTTGTAGAACGTTCATTTTAGACTGACACAGAACCAATGAACAAGGAACCGGCAAACAGTACAGTTCTGTAAGCAGAGAGCACACTTAACAATCACAGTGAGGCAGAGCAACTAGACAAATAAATACATGCTGTTATACATAATAAGGGCCTGGGTGAGCAAATCCATCATTTTGAACAAGACAAGTTGCCTCCACAACTGCCGCTGCAGAACTAAGCTTCAAAAAGACCCTACTCCCACAACCCCTGGCCTCGCCTCCAGGAAACAAGAGTACCAATCAAATGAAAGTTCCTTCAGACATACAACCAATAGTAAGAGCCTGACATACCAATAGATCAGTGTAGACTGCAGAAGGACAAAACAGTCCCAATTTAATCTAAAGAAATAACAAAACAAACAGAGTGGGGAGAGAGGGAGGGGCAAACACAGGAAAGCAAACAGGTTAACCAAAATAAATACCTTTTTGATGCATAACAAGTGTTATAAAATCCTGCAATTGATTAATTTGCCATAACCAAATGTAATATAATAATCACATGTTTTAGTAATCAACAGAACAGTTCATACCACTTCTGTTTACTCAGCTTCTGGTAATTCTTTACTGTAGTGGGGATGAAGGCTCTAGTGTCCATTCTGAGCTCAACAAATCTCACAACTGTTAATCCTTATTAACAATACTCAGTTTTTTCCCTTCATCTAGCACATACAGCTTTAAACTCCCTGATAAACTGTAGCATACATATTTTATCCAATGTTCTTCACTATATACTGTATGTGTGTGTGTGTGTGTGTGTGTGTGTGTGTATATATATATATATATATATATATATATATATATATATATATATATATATATATATATAGATATATATATATATATATATATATTATATATATATGTCAAATGATACATGTATTTACATTTTAAATAACAATTTATATTTATTTTATAAAAAGAAAATCTATTGCCTTAGTGGGTTTTTTTTAGAAAAAAATGTGTCAGGACTGCTTTACATTTGTACAAATTGATTTTAGGAATTGTTCTCTCAACAGTAAAATGTAATTCTATTGTAGCTGTCCTACTGTACTGTACCATGAAATTACAATTTTAAAAGTAAGTAGTGTGTCATGTATAGCTGCATGCACAATTCAAAAAGTTATCTAGATAACTTTCCCCTTTTGTGTATTTTTTTAATTTTTTTTTTTTTTTTATCCTGTCAAAGAAGAAATTATTAATTTAAACTCAAGGGAGTTTGTACAATGCAATTCAACCAAAAAACATGAAGTAAATGAATAGAATATTTATCGAGAACTTTTTTGGTTTGAAAAGTCAAGCACTGAGTTTCTATTCACATTGGCAGTCAAAAAGTCAAGCATATTTTCTCTAGAAGTTTTGAGGAATTTCATACTTAAGTTTATCATTTTATGTGACATGTCTGCATGCAAGGGTAGCAATACTATTTTGGTGCTGTATGGTGTATATGGTAAACTAGTCGAGCTTATATTAGTTATTAACACTCAAGACAGTACAGTGAAAATAGTTTGATATGAAAAGCTTGGCAGATTCAGTGTACTGTTTATAGGGTTTAAACTGAGATAGCATGTTGCTTAAAAAAAACAACAACAACAATAATAATGCTAACAATTAATATCAGAGCATATATCACTGGTTCACATGTTCATTCTACACTATATAGAGAATATTCAAAGAGGAGGTAAAATTTCAAAGAGATACGAATGGCAAAATCATAGGTGAAGAGAAAAAATAGCAAATATATTAAATAATTACTTTTCACAAGTGTTTAGAAAGGACTAAAAGGACTAGGAGCTCTTAAAATAAACAAATCCCCTGGGCTGGATGAGATCCTCCCAATAGTACTCAAAGAAATGAAAGAAGTTATTTACTGCTAACCAAGATCATGCAACTGTCTCTTGAAACGGGTTGTACTGACAGACTGTATAATTGCAAACATAATAATGATCCATAAAAAGGGAGACACAACCAAACCAGGTAACTACAGACCAATAAGCCTGACTTCTATTATATGAAAACTTATGGAAACTGTAATAAGATCCAAAATGGAAACCTGCAAAGCATATGACATGGTTTATTTACATTTCCAGAAAACTTTTGACAAAGTCACGCATAAAAGATTAATTCTCAAACTGAACACAGTGGGGATTCAAGGAAATGCCTGCACATGGATTAGGGAGTGGTTAACATGTAGAAAACAGAAAATAATGATTAGAGGAGAGACCTCAAAATGGAGCAAGGTAACCAGTGGACTACCACAGAGATCAGTATTAGGTCCTCTGCTATTCCTAATCTACATTAATGACTTAGATTCTGGTATAGTAAGCAAACATGTTAAATTTGCAGACAACACATAAATAGAAGGAGTGGCAAACATTGTTGCAGCAGCAAAGGTAATTGGAAATGATCTAGACAGCATTCACAACTGGGCAGACACATGGCAAAGGACATTTAATAGAGAAAAGTGTAAGGTACTGCACACAGGCAATAAAAACGTGCATTATAAATATCATATGAGAGATAATGAAATTGAAGAAGGAATCTATGAAAAAAACCTTAGAGTTTATGTTGACTTAGAAATGTCTTCATCTAGACAATGTGGGGAAGCTATAAAAAAGTTCAACAAGATGCTTGGATACATAATGAAAAGTGTTGAATTGAAATCAAAGGAAGTAATATTAAAACTTTACAGTGTGTTAGTAAGACCTCACCTAGAATATTGTGTATATTTCTGGTCACCTCGCTACAAAATATATTGCTGCTCTAGAAATAGTGACCAGAATTAGTCTGTGTTTAAAAGGCATGTCATATGCAGACAGGCTTAAAGAATTGAATCTATTCAGTCTTGAGCAAAGAAGACTACACAGCGATCTGATTCAAGCATTCAAAATTCTAAAAGGTATTGACAATGTTGACCCAAGGGACTTTTTCAACCTGAAAAAAGAAACAAGCACCAGGGGTTACAAACGGAGATTAGATAAAGGGGCATTCAGAACAGAAAATAGGAGGCACTTTTTTTACACAGCTCCCCTGTAATGTTGTTGAAGCTGACACCCTGGGAACCTTCAAGAAACTGCTTGATGAGATTCTTGGATCAATAAGCTACTAACAACCAAACGAGCAAGATGGGCCGAATGGCCTCCTCTCATTTGTAAACTTTCTTATGTTCTAGTAGTCCTTTTAAGTGAAACTATCGAAAACAGATATGTGATACACAAATCATAACAACTGTGAACAAGCTCTTAGGTAGATGGGTTTTGATAAAAGATTATGAAATGTACCACTTTGAATTCAGTTTTAGTTGATTCTTACAGTATGACCATTCAAGGTTATGGTGACATTCAGTCAGCAGGTATGTCTGTGTCAAACACTGATTTAGTCAAATTGGCTACATTAATGCTCAGGTTTTTATTCATAGATATATAGCTAGACAGCTAGACAGACAGATGGATAATATCACAGTTCTGTTTGCAATAGGTTTGAATTTTAAAAGCAAAAATTTGCAGCTCAAACTGTATGTAACAACAAAAAGCCATGTAATTGCATTGTAATAACTTGATAACTACCAAAGGTTCATATACTTACATAACTACTGGTCGAATATGTATTTAATTGTATTAATTGCATTATTGCTGTATGTAATTACATTAGGCAACTTTACTGGTCTATTTCCAACACAGTAATTACAGTAATTACCATGTAAGAGCTAGAACATTTGGTAGTTATCCAGTTATTACAAGGTAATTACACTAAGCTTCATCAAGCTCTATGGGAGATTACAACTCTCCATATATACTACTAATAATAATATTGTTTGATGTGTTATGTTTATTTGACATAATTCTAGAGTTCAGGTTTGAGCTCTTAAATTTAGTTTTAATAAAATGGTAACAGTGTGTCAGTATTTATATCAACTATCAAACATAGACATACAATCACTGTAGAGATACATGCTATTTCTCTTTTAATTTAGCTCCTACATTTTGGGCCCAACCGTTATAACACGCCTCTTTATAGTACGGAATCGATTATAACACGGTAGGGTTGTGGCTCCCATTTGCTCCATAAATCCATTACTCTAGTTCTTAGAAAATTAAGAAAGGTAAGGTGAGTTGACACTTAATTCTCTCCAAGTGTGCAATATAGCAAAGGTACTCCTTCAGTTCTTTCAAATAAGACAACATCTCAAAATGACCACAATATATCCTACACACTAATAGTCATCCAAACGAATAAATATGATTGCTGCATCCTAAGCCGTAAAAAAAAAAAAGACCAGGAAACTGCAGGGCTCAAATAGACGGATCTTCCTCCGTCATCTACAGACGGAAGATACATAGTTTGCGTCACTTGTGTTGTGCTGTAGTTTATTTAAACAAGGTTTCTTTTTTTCTGTCTGTACTTGTCCGTTATGCATTGGCCCCTAAAAGAGGTGAATTTCGCGGTGACCCCTCAATTTCCCGATTTCCGCGAAATCCACAAAATCGCGATTTAGGTAGACCCCTAAATGTAGTATCCCAAAGCTGTTACAATAAAACATATAAAGACCATACAGACTTCACAGAAATAAGAAACAAACAATAAAATCCATACAATTAAAAAATAGCTGGTCACAAATTGAAAATTAACCCAACAAATGTATACAGTCAAATAAAGAACGGAAGGCTTATTATTATAGACTAATAAAAACAGGTGTGTTGTGTATTGTTAACACTGCTATGATATTAAACATATTTTGCTTTGTAGTATAAACTTTCAAGGTTATTTTCAGCAAATCGAGAGATTATGCTAGGAACGCAGGATTGATGAGGAAGGCAGTGCCTGTTGTGTGCTGTTTTTCATTGAGTTGTCGGATAGTGTTTAGTTTGTCAGTTTTGGAAGGAAAACAAAACAAGGTTAGCTATTGTACTCATTTTTACTTTGTTTATTTTAGAAATGTCATAACTGAGTCAACACATGTTGTATGATAACATTCTTTAAAAAAAAATTAAATGCAGTCGCCTTGTAAAAACCAGTTGCCACGTGAAATTCAGTTCCCAATGCCGCTTGTCAATTTCAGTTGGTTTATCCAGAGAGCACATACAGACACAGTTCAAGGAAAACATGCATCGGGAACATTAAACATTAAAAGTATTGGTGAGAAATAAAACAGGCTACTATCACTCTCACAGCCTTATTAACCTATACGTAAATTACGCTGTAGTGTAGGGCCCCCAGCAGAATTGGGGCCCCCACGAGGTCGCCCTTTGTTTCGGACATTTTACAAAAACTGCATGTGGGCGGACGGGCCCACACACACAGGAGGAGAGGCGCACAGAAGCTTGTTCTTGGTTAATTTTGTTCTTTTATGATGGCTATGCATTTCTTCAATAGGCAGAGCGCTCTGCCATGGTGCTATGTAACATAAGTTAGCTCTTATTGAACACTAGCTCTGTTTTTTGATGAATTTATGGAAGATTGTGCAGAACATCTGCTGTTTAATGTCTCTACTGCACTTGCATCGAGAGCCAACACCATGGCTTTAGCGGCACTGAATTCAAACACATGGAAGAGTCCTGTACGGATTGAAAACTACGTTGGGAGCATTGTTCCTCAGTACTGTGATTGTTATATTGCATGTTTTATTTACAGATGGCTACAGTTAATTTACGCTCAGACCACAACATTTGATATGAATTGAAGATCTTCTTTACCATGTAGCTTCCGGAAAATCACATGAGCAAAAACGCAGCTGCGTACAGATTGATAATGAAACGTGTAGCCCATTATCAGCAAAAAATATTTAGGGTTGGTTGGGAAACCGGAATGTGCTGCTGTTTACAAAAATGCTGGCTGGTTTGTGGAGTTGGGGGTTACAGCCCGTAAGTGATTTAAATAACTAACTGTGAATTACTACCTACAGTAGTTAACATACTCACGTACACACACAGTCTTCACTAAAGTCCCAATTTAAAGACAGCACGTTTCACTGTAGACCTCGGGATGAAGTTGTTAGCAAGGCGACAACAAACACATATATATATATATATATATATATATATATATATATATATATATATATATATATATATATATATATATATATATTTTTTTTATTTATTTATTTATTTTTTAAATGTATTTTTTTTTTTTTTTTAATTAGCAGTTGGAGAAAACCGCTTCAGCAAGTACAGTAGAATCCGTCAGAACGGACTGACGCTGAATCTTCTAGGTTGGATAGTAATGAGAGCAAAACAAATACAAAAGAAAAAACGAGGGAAATGCAGAGCTTTTCAAGAGAGCTGGGAGACTTTGTATAAATGGATTTGAGTATGTGAAGGATCGCCTTCCGGTTTGTCAGAGCAGCCAGTGAATGTTTTACTTTTTAAACTCTGCAATAATAGTCCTAATTGTGAAGCAACCACACTATAATTTGACAGAAGAGGTGATTTATTTGCACTATGTGGGACCTCATTTTCACCCATTGGTGCTTGAGCCCCGGAGCACTCAAGGAAACGCTGCCTAGGCACCTATTATCAGTAATCAAAAAGCCTGGTTTTCAAACAAACTGATTATTGCTTACCAGTACGGTATTGGTATAAGAAAAGTGTTGTTTTTTTTTTTTTGTTGTTGTTTTAAAAAATAATTTCAGCTTCCAACCCCTTAAAATATGCTGACGATAATGTAAACAACACCAAGCTACAGGCAGCGAGTCCCAAAATTTAAACATGCTACTGTTGTTTTATAGGTAAGAACTCAACTTTATCATGAATATATTATGTTATTATGTTTTAAGCAACATATTGCAAAAATGTGGCCTATTTTGTGACCTCATTAGTACAACCAGCCCCCTTTGATAATGACACCTTCGTCTTTTTTTCTTTTCTTTTGTGATGGGGGTCGCAACCAGGTATAAATCGCCACATTTTTCAAAATGTTCAGGCGTTAATTTGCCGCAGTCAGACAGTAGGCTATCTGAAAGGAAAGGTGATGTGGGAGGCTTGTCTGCAACAAGAAGGAGACATTGTTTTCAAGGACAAAGAAACGTTTAATAACATTTTGCAAAGAGCTCATTTTTTAACCATTCTGATTAAGTCAGTTTGTAAATTGTGGTTTATAATACCATATTGTTTTACAAACTTTTCAATACATAGCTCACATGACAAAAAAGAAAGTCTGCAAATAGAGAATATCGGCACAGTGGCAAAGCAAGGTTCTAACGAGAGCCTTTACTTCTAGAGTGCAGGCATTATTATAAGAATAGTGGAGGAGATTAAGAAAAGATGGAACGATATTCCGAGGCACACTAAAGAAAAAGTCTCATATACATGTAACACAATGAGGGCTCATCCTCCATCGTTATTTTAGTAATGTCTACAGAATTTATGTGTTGTAATATGGGATTCTGGTATTTAACAATACTGGTTCAGGCAGTATTGTTAAATTCAAGTTTGAAAGAAAACAGTAAAAAAAATAGGACAGTTGACGCAGTTAGTTTGTAGCTAGAGCAAGTACAGTACGGTTGTAGGCACATCTGAATAATGTAGCTATATTACAGACCATACAAATATGCTTTAAAATCATACATAGAGTCAAAATACAGACATACATAAGAAATAGGAGAGTTGTAACTGCATAGTAAGATATAAGTTGTAGTTAAACTGAAGACTGTTCGTATGAAGCTGTATGGAGTTATTGTTGTTGAACATATTGCTGTACAATGGAAGGATTTTCCACCCGTCTGACTGCCATGGATGTAAGTAAATAAAACTTATTGTTTCTGAAGTTTGAAAAGTATACACCTGGAATGATCATATACGAAATAAGAAACTGAACTAATATGCGAAGCACAGTAACTGGATGATGCGTCGTAATGTATAAGCAACCTAGACTACAAACTCTGAAGTGGTACATTTGTTCATTAAGAAGCCACCACACCTTCCATATTTTATTCTTTTGTCCTGGTGATGTATATCTTCATGTGTTACAAGTACTGCTTGTACCAAAATCTCCACTTCCATATTGGTAAATTAGAGTTTTTGCTTCCAATCATCCTCATCACCACGGCTAGTACCAGGCTGTGGTCTTTGTGTGCCATTCATTTTCTTTTGGAATGTGTAGCCTACACACTGAGGGTTGACCTAAACCCACTATTTATTGTGAGAGGTGTGTAATTCTCCACCACTAATTGCGGTTAGGAGTGTTTAAATTGTTTGATTGCGGCATCGCCTGCTTCACATAATTAATCTTATAAAATAGATTGTTATTTTGACAATGAGTGCGGCTGTACTGAAGACGCACATTACATCATTACATGGCTTTCTGCGGTCGGTTTTTCCCCTTTATAAATTTGGGCCTCAATATTCTGTTTATACCCCAAGTATATATTTTAAATAAATAGCAATAAAATGTGACATTATTTTATGTTAAATCAATTAATTCAAGGATTATTTTACCTGGCAGTTCTTTACTTTCACTGCTAACAGACTATGCTTCCACACAGGTTAATTTTGAACCCTGTTTATGGCCTCTTCGCAGCTGTGTTTTTGGTAGAACATTGAGGTCGGTCTCTGTTGTTTCCTACCATTACCAGTGTTAACGAAGGGACTATAGCTGTTCAGAGAAGACAGACAGGGGTAGATTGGTAACTGGCATTTGATGACTAAGCTCTTCCTCAAGGAAATCGGAGTTACAATCAAAACAACAGTAAAAATTGGAAATTATTTCAGACTTTTTAAAGTTGTTATGAAACACGCATCAGGGGCAGTATTGTTTGAACTACTGAAGCGCATCTTGAATTTAAGCAGTATACCACTGGATTGGAATGTAAACAAAGACACATTCGAAACTAGCCCTGGTAAGCATGTGTAGAATAACAGAAATTATTTCTTGCTAGATATACCCATGCTTGTGGTATAAAGATTGACTTAAAGATCTCAAAACACTGTTATCTTGCTTTACCAAATCTGCAAACAGACCCTGTATATTCTACTATAGAGTACTGTACTAACACACATTTTGTTATTTGGTTTTATTTTATTGTCCACTCCAATAGTTGGGGCAGACCACCTACCTGGGTAGATGCCACACTCTCCTTGTATATGCTGGAATACCTAGGTAGAACATGTCTCAGTTAAGATTTCTGTGGTGTAAAAATGTAACCCCAATTTCCTTAGTTTTGTGGGTTTGTGTTTTACAATGACTATTGAAATCGTCTTGGTTCTATACAAACCTTGAAGACAAATTGAAAACAGGATAACATTGACTATGACTAATAATAATAATAATAAATAATAATAATAAATAATAATAATAATAATACAATGTTAATAATTTATGATACATTTGATCAACAATCATCAATAACATTTGAATAAAACATACAGAAACAGTTAAAAACACATCACAGAATTATGAAATGTGCTTTCTACATCTGCTATCAGAATGCATTACATTATTATAGCATGGTTTAGATTATAGGTTGGTTCAGAATAGCCAGATACGGATTAGCGAGTGTCTACTGTACTGTTGTGATAAGTAATACAATTTCCTAATATTATTGATATTAAAACAATGTATTAAACAACAACATTGTGTGTGTGTGTGTATATATATATATATATATATATATATATATATATATATATATATATATATATATATATATATATATACAATATTAAAGACTATTGTACATTTTGTGTCATAAAGAAGGATTTATGGTAGATATTCAATGGCACAGGTATGAAGTGCCATGAGTGCTAGTACATTTATATAGCCTTATACAGCCTTTCTGTAGGCATAAAAATTCTGTGTGTGCATTTTTTTTATATTTATGAATACTTCAAAGGGAATTACAAACATCTTGAAGACATTACTTGCCAGTGTCTGAAAGTCTGTGTAACAGGTTTTGATGGAAATAACACATTTAATACAGGTCAGTCTTCTGTGTCCATGCCTAAACCTGCAACGATGCAAGAGTGAAGAAAAAAAAAATACCACAGGCTTAATCATTTAGCATATCAACTACTGAACAGTAACCATGTGGCCACAATTTAGATAAAGCGTTCATTCAAAAATATCACTGCAGATTATGAATTGTAATAATAAAAATATTTCTGTTTATTTCTTGAAAATAATAATTCCAGTCTTCATGTGATTTTTAATAAAAACAGTTTAATTCTGAGACAAAAAGGAAATCCAATGATACACAGTACTGAATATAACCACATCCAAACTGCACAAACAAATTGTCAAACAAAACAATACTGTAGGTTAAACCCTACAGAATCCGTCTGTTCAGCTTGATGAAAGAGAGTAAAGAGTACAGAAATACACAGATTTAAATAGAAGGCAAAAACCAGCCCCTCTTCTTGGAGTCTCCCAGCAAAAGTCTTTGGAGACTTGTACCTGTGATAGTAATCAGTATTTTAATTAGCAAAGCAATTCATACATAATCAAGGGTACTCACTCCGAGGCAACAACCGCTGTCTATGCCATAAAATAAACATGTTTGTTATCTTGTCTATGTGATAGAAGCAGGCACCAGCCTCAGTTGTCTGTTTGTGAGAACCAGTCTTTCATTGGGTGTGATAAACCCTATGTTAAACAACAGTTGAGAAACAAAAGGGTCCTTTGAAGAACGATGTTGTCCTGTTTTCTCTGTCTACAAAGCTACTCAGGGAGAGGGCATTTAATGATTAGGTTTTTATATGAAACTTTAAATCTTAATTATGATAATATTTGATTTATAGCTATATTTTTTATTTTATAATATATTTTTATTTTTAACTTTATTTAAATTAGCAAGCCACAGTTCACAGGATATCAGCACCCCTATCATAGATAGGGGTACTGATACTTGCGTGGGTAAAACTAGCGATGAACCTAATGATCCTTGCAACCCCGGTCAGGCGAACCAGTGTAAGAGAGAAAAGAACCTCAACGGGCACAAGCCTGGAGTTAAATGGCCAAGAGCTTGTGAGAAAACTGTGTGGGACACAGTAAACATGGATCTCTGTTTTACTTTGGAAAGGTTAAATGGAACAGTTGAAAAGAAGCTGGATAAATTTGGGGACATAATTTACGCATATGGAAGCAAGAGGTTTGGAATTGAAAAAAGGAAGGAAAAAGTACAAACTATTCCTGGAAAGTCTAGACGGCAGTAGGAGATTGAACACTTAGTTAGTGAAAGGAGGCAGTTGAGGAAGCAATGGAGAAAAGCAGAACAAAGTCAAGAGGGACTCAATCTGTTACAAAGGGTCATAAAACATTGCGCAGAGCTGAGCGCCTACGGAAACGCTACAAAAAGAAAGAGTGTGCGAGAACTAACTTTTATAAAGATCCATTCAAATTTGTAAAGAAGATATTCACCAGTGAGAAAATGGCACACTAAAATCATCTAAGTTTGAGCTGGAGAGATATTTGGAGGAAACATACAGATTCAAAAAGGCAGGAGCCTATGTCAATTCCTTCAGATATCCCACCTATCAATCCACCCGAATACCAAATGGAGGGCTGTGCATCTAAGTGGAAAGAAGTAGAGCAAGTTGTGAAAAAAGCAAGGGCATCATCATCTCCAGGGCCTAATGGAGTTCCATACAGAGTGTACAAGAGTGCTTCTGCAGTTCTACGAATCCTGTGGAAATTGATGAAAGTGGCATGGGAAAAACAGGTTGTACCAAGAGCATGGCGCCGAGCAGGTGGAGTCTTTATACCAAGAAAAGCACTCTACAAGCATCGGTCAGTTTTGTCCTATTTCCCTATTAAACTGAGAAGACAAGAGGTTTTTTTTACCTATTGATTTATTGATTACCTATTAAAGAACTGCTTCATTGACACTTCAGTACAAAAAACAGGCATTCCTAGTTTCCCAGAGTGCTTAGAACAATTCAGCCTAATCTGGCAACAAATTCAATCAGCTAAAAAAGGAGAGGAAGGAGTTCCATGTGATATTCCTGGATTTGGTGAATGCATATGGTTCAGTGCCACATGAACTTCTTTGGGCAGCATTTGATTTTTTCAGCGTACCGATGACAATAACAAATTTAGTGAAAGCCTACTTTGGAGATTTTCAATTTAGTTTTTCAACTTCAGAATTCAGCACTACATGGCAATGCCTAGAAGTTGGAATAATAGCAGGATGTACCATTTCTCCACTGACTTTTACCATGGCAATGGAAGTAATTATAAGGGCATCAAAATGGGTAGTGGGAGGAGAGCGCCTGGCTTCTGGAATGCGACTACCACCAATTCAAGCATACATGGATGACATTGCAACCATTGACTACAACAGTGGCCTGCACTAATCAATTATTGGGAATATTAACCAATAACATTGAATGGGCACGAATGCAATTCAAGCCCACTAAATCAATGAGCATCTCTATAATTAAAGGTAAAGTAGTAGATACAAGGTTCTACATTAATGGTGAGGCAATACCAACAGTGTCTGAGAAGCCAGTGAAAAGTCTTGGGAGATGGTACGACGGGGATCTAAAGGACACAGTTTGTGTGGGAGAAGTTAGACAACAAGTAGTAGAAGGGTTGAAGAGCACAGACAGCAGCTCTTTACCGGGCAAACTGAAACTGGGGCTTTCAGTTTGGTCTACTGCCATGGCTACTGTGGCCACTGACTGTGTACAAGTTTTCCTTGACAACAGTTGAGAAGCTGGAAGCTTTAATCAGTTCATACGTCAGGAAACAGTTGGGAGTTCCACGCTGCCTCAGCAGAGTGGGACTTTATGGTAAAGGAATACTGCAGCTACCAGTCTCTGCTCTAACCGAGGAGTTTAAGTGCGCCAGTCCGACTGGAAATGACATTAGTATATTCACGCAACAAATGCGTAAGGGAGGCAGCTCCTGTATTGAAATCTGGAAGCAAATGGACGGCAAAGAAAGCTGTGGAAGATGCTAAGGCTTCCCTTTGAATTGGAGATATTATGGGGTAAGGTCACAATGGAAAAGGAGGTTTTGGTCTCAGTTCAGCTCCTCCTACATGGCACAAAGCAACCCATGCTCAATGGAGGAATCTGGTAGTCAATGAGGTGCAAAAGCAGGAGGAGAGGATCAGGTGTGTAAAGGCCATTTCCCAGGCCAAGCAGAGAGAATTGATGAGATGGAAGAGTATAGAACAACGCAAGATTGGCTTGTAAGACCTATGGACAATGGAACAGAGCAAGATCAGTTTCTTCATCAGATCAGCATATGATGTTCTCCCATCACCACAGAACCTAAACCTCTGGGTGGGTGAGGATCCCTCATGTCCTTTGTGTTGTGGAGGTGGGTTGTCGGGGATTTGTGGTACAACCCGGTTTCTCAGAGACGTCAGACTCAGTGGCCAAGAGATGTGTCGCACAGTGAAGAACTTATCTGAAGCAGCAGAAAGGAGCAGCAACTGGCTGTGGTTGAGACGGAAAGATTCTGGATGGGGATCCCAAGCACAATAGAAAGAAAGCAACGCTGATGTACAGGTAAGTAAGCTGGGCCTAGCTGAGAGGGGGATGGAGGGGGGTGATGGTGGGATGCCGGAATCACTGTTGAGCCCTCTTGAGGTGTCATGGGCTAGACAACGAAACACTGAGGATGGAAGGTGCCCACTTGAACACCCCAGAGATTATCCCTATTTAGCTCAATCCAGATGGTTGTCAAGCTGATGCGCTGAGGAGACCGCACTGGGTTGATTCCCGCAGCCAGCATGGCAGCCGTTGTGTGTGCTGATGCGCTGGGGAGGCAACACACTCTGATCCCTGGAGCCAGCATTACACTTCCATCAATCAAGCAATCAACACCAGACAGAAGGATATCTACATCATCAGTTGAAAAACAACGCAAATGGATGGAGATGCAGATGGATCACATTAGTTTACTGCAAAGCTACGTCTTAGTTGGTGCTTATCTTGGTGAGAGCCGAGTTAAAATCAGCATGAAGTTCAACATCTACTCTCATGTAATGGAAATCTTAAATCATTTATCCTTAGCATAAAGCCCATCTCACACCTTACACGAGCGAATGATATATGATAACAGTCACACATAATATATTTTTCTGGGAAAGGAATGTGGTGCAGAAAAAAAACCCCAAAAATTGTAAATAACAGTTTTATAGCCCATGTAACAAATGTATAATATTTTTACACCCCCCCTCTCTCCCCTAACACGCAAAATAAATAAAAAATAAAAAATGAAAGGTTGCTACGACTGCCCAACACACTCACCCACCCCATCCACTGCTACCATGCTTATATGTATTGTAATGTAAGGAATTGTATAAACACAGAAAAAAAAAAAAAAAACACATTGTTGGTGTTTGACCTCCTTTAAACAAAACATGTTGCATTATAGTTATCATTTATTTTCTAAATGCTTCATGCCAATTCAGAAGCTTGAGTATCACAGTAAAAAAAAAAAACTGCTGTTTTGCAGAGCCAGTGATGATACAATTGCAGGTTAATTAAATGATTTTCAATGATAATGGAGAAGGTGCTCAATACTATTGCTGTCAGTTTTAGACATGCAGCTGCTTGACTAAGTGCATTTGCATCCATTGTTGCTCTTGACATTTGAAGAAGACATATCTACATTTTTAGATTTCTAGAGAATCAACTGTATTTAAATTTTGCTTTAACGTTCAGCGCGGTTTTGAAAGTCTAATGACATGCCTACTAAACCACCAATTCCTGATTGTTTACACTAATGAAGGTGCTGTTGTTTGCACAAACTATTTTATAAATATTTTCAAGAATGTATTTATTTATTTTAAAACTGTGTTTTACTGACGCTGTGTGCGTGTGTGAATAATATTACAGGAGCCACAGATTTTTAAAAAATAAATAAAACTGTCAGGGTGGTGTATGCAATGTATGTAGGTGTTCAGAGTCCATTGCACTTTGGTAATTTAAATCTATTTTAACATTTGAGTATGAGTTTCTTGGCAGTTAGATGTTTTTTCTGTGATTTCTTTGTTTTTATAAAACAATATCCTTTATTCTCCTGGTTGAAGTCATTGTATTGTATACTGTAACTGTAATTTAATTTGCTGTTGCTTCAAAGAATGAAGGAAAAATGCTCACAAAGAATCCATCACAAAGAAAACTTACTCTATTCATTAAAGAAAGCATCAATGCTATGAAACCGAGTCCACGACATTTGCTCGTACAGCAATTATTAAAACGGAGGGGTTTCATCTTAACCCAATTTTCTTTTTTGTTTTTAAGAACAGTCATTTGTTGTCCAGTCACCTTTCAGATTTGTACTAATTGAGTGCATTACTATACAATCTAATAGAATAGATGTTTGGTAAATTTGTACTGATCAGATTTTCTAAGACTACAAATAGGAATTATCATGCAAAACAGCACGTGATTTAGCATTCAGATAATTAAAAGCAATAGTGCAGGGGTTGACAAATGAAACTGTAGTTTTTTGATTAGGTGGCTTTAATCCATAAGGACTAACATGATGGAGTTCAACGTTATGCTGCGTTCATAATGAGTTTTTGGGAGGGTTGGTTTTGAACTCGGTATCGTTCGGTTCTTATGAAGTGCAGTGTGAACAACAAAGTTTACTTGATAAACAAATGGAACTGAGACCTCCTTGTTTGGAAAATAAAATGAGTTTGTTTAACTTGTTTACCTTCAATATGAACAACAGGCAGTGGCAGAGGAAGAGGAAAATGGGCCTCGCTGCAGCATCCCCCCCCCCCCCCCAAACGTTAATTTAACCCTTATTTATAAACATCAAACATACCAAATCAAGTGTTCATTATTGAACTGTGTTTAATTGTCAGAATATTCACATGCTGAAACAGTACGTAATAAGAATGTTTTCCACTCACTTACTTTATTTTATTTTACGTACATCTTTACATCCAACACTACACTATTTTTTAATCATAAACAAACAGGTTTAATCACTAACCCTACCAGGATTCCCCAATTCTGCGATCACAGAAATTATTACCGAAACCTTTTTTAAAAAAAAAAAAAAAATCAGAAGTACAGGCATGTTGATTTGCTGTAGTTTATTTTGCCCTTGGCACCACCCAACAGCTTCCATCTAAACTACAGGATGAATCTTGCACACAGACTATAACTGCAAATGTCTGTGCTGAACTCCAAAACCTTCCAATGAAGACGTCCTTCGCACCAGCCTCCGTGGTAAAAAAGTTAGGATAATTAAGACAATCACAAAACCTGTTGAAGTGAGGGAGGATACAATCTGAATTACTGGCATCGCACACCGGCAGCTACAGTGATACAAATGTGTAACATGTAAATATAAATGCAAAGGATATTATCATTGTTAAAAAATAAATCAATAAATACAGAGATTCGAACCCCTCTGGGGCCGTCTGTTTGCGCGGGCCAGAGAGCAGCTGCACCTGCTGCACCAGCTATTGATGTAACTACTAGCTGATTATGTTGTTCACATCCACTTTATGAGGAAAAAAAATCTAACATATCCAAAAAAAGCTATTTCTATTTACAGTCGTGTTCTTTTATTATAAAGCCGTTCATCTTTCCTCAACCATTTTCATCAGGTCAAAAATTATATATTGTGGTATCTGTATACTTTTCTCTAAAACAATCAGGGTTCATAAAAATAGTCATCATCCTGCTTTGTACGTCTTTTCACAAACTTACACGTATAGCGTCCGGCAACCACCTTAGTTTACAAACCCTTTTTTGTACTGCTATGTACCGGATGTTAGCTACTGTATCTATGACACAGTTGCTTGTTGACTGTAGGTATTGACTGATGTACTGTATATGCGGTTTGCCCTCACCATCTTCCACTTCAGTTTTGGTCAAGGCAATTTCTCGGAATGTCCCATCATGATGGAAAACTGTAATGACACCATAGTGCTCCCAGTGCAATTTACAGAGGATCTTTCCAGAACAAATCTGTAGCCTAGTGTCAGCTCAGAGATTGAGATAAATAAAGCAGTTTGAGCAGTACTGTTTGTTGGAGGAAGGTCAGACAGCACTAACTGTTAGAAACTTTGGGAATGAAGTTTGCCCTCGTTCATTTCACGGAAGAATGAACATATTACTAAATGTTGAGATCTGTGGTACAGTAAATGTTCAGTGATCGTAAGTTAATGCAGACCAAAAGCTACATGTAGCTACATCATGTTACTGGTTTAAGAGAGACTATGATTCTCTCTTCATTGTCGTGAGAATGTGACGTAGGATGCACATTCTTCACGCTATAGGAAGGGTGCGGCCAAACCATGGTACAGCCTTCTCATGCTGAAAAGCTGCACAAATTGACCAAAAACAAAAGGTTTTTTTTAAAAAAAAATTTCCAGCATCAAGTTCAAAAGCCATGCTATATGTTCTTGAGACATCAGCAGTGAAGATCCAGTTTGTGATTAAACCTCACACAACTTTGTACTATAACTAAAGAACAACAATTACTTTTTAATAATGCAGATTAGCAGAAAGTAGCTCTGGCAAGATTCTTTAACCAAATAGAAAAGACTAAGAATACAAGGTGTTTATTCAGCTTTTCAAATTGTTTCCATTTGCAGGTGACTAAAATAATAGTGCTTTATAATTGTGTTGTTTTATAAGCAATGTTTTGAAAAAATACTGAAGCCACTTCAAAGTAATATATATATATTGTGGGCGGGTAGGTGCACACGAAGAAAACAGGCAGTAGTTTCCAAAACAAAGCAAGTCTTTATTCCAGTATTCTATACAGCTGGCTCTTATATTGCAATGACCAAAAGAAAATAAACAGTTCAAACAAGGTTTCAAACAAAAAAACCAAATCACCAAAGCAAAATTGCTGATGTAAACCAACCGGACCAATAACCCCGTCCAGTTGGTGAATAGGTAATTCCACCTGGGTTTTAGGTTTCTTCTTTAGGAACCCTTCTCCTACCCTTATTCCGCAGTCCAGTCCCTTTGCGAATCTCAGCAGCGGACAGGCCGTTCCTCATAGCCCCTGCAGAGAACAGGGAATTGCAGATGCAAAAGACCACCACGTTATCCCGTTCCGATCTTATTGTAGATAGTCCTCAGAAGTTCTCAGGCAGGCAAACCAAACAAACAACCCAACAGACTAGCGGCACATGCTCCCTTTTACCAGCCAGGCATTTGGCCGTTACAGGCTACAGGTGTGGGCCAATTAAGGCCAATGATAGTCTAACAATAGTCAAACCCTAATTGCCTACCTAACCACACCTGCAGCCTGTCGGTCCGTTAACTCCTTGACATCATGGCAGGCATGTATGCTGCCCACAGGTCCATCTGATCATTTCTGGCAACCTCTGTGGGCTCACACCAAACCTGCCATGAATGACTCCTGGTGGTAAACTTGTGAGCTGGCTCACAATATATATATATATACAGCCTTATAGGAGTATCCCTATCATGGGTTCCTAAAGATATTTTTATCCTTTACACTCTTGGTATGCAGTAAGATGCAATAATGTTACACTAGCCTGGAGTATCTATCATGGGTTCCTACCAAGAATTCTCCAAAAATATATTAAATTAGCATTGCTGGGAATTCGCACCATTGGTCTTCTATATTATTGTCGCAGGCTACCGGCCTCAGCACTAGGCTTGCTGCAAGATCTTGCTGCAAGATGTACAGAACAAAGTTCCAGAATCTGTTGAACTTGTATGTGCTACTGGTATACTGGGTCCCCAATAACAAAAAACATGACATTCTAATAATGGGAGCCTTGCACTGTCCCTGCGGGATTTGGATTCAGGTATGTATGTATGTATGTATGATTATTATTATTATTATTATTATTATTATTATTATTATTATTATTATTATTATTAACAGTATACAGTGGGAAATGTAGGAGAGTAGGGTAACCCATTGTACCAGTAGAACATTTACTCTACTAAACATTTGTTAAACCACTAGCCTGGATTTTAGCTCCATTTGTAGACTACTATAATGATCAGAACTGCTGAAGCTATCCTTCTGAAGGAAACCTAGTATATATTATCTACCTATGTGTAAAATATGTATAGAAATATATATGCCGTCAACAATGTTTTGCAAATAATGCATGGATAATGCACAGCACTGTTATGGAATGTTGGTATTTTTTTAGTCTTTGTGTAAAGATTTGTCTAGGTTTTGTTTTGTTTGCTTTGCTTGTATTTATTTCAGGTTAAGAATGTTGCACCATACATTGACAGAAACTATTTAAATATACCCTCAGAGATTTTAAGATTAATAAGGTAATTTTAATTTTGAAGGATAATTTATCTCCCTAAAAGAAAACTACATGTAAACTACAATTGCCTGAATGGTACAACCAAAATAGTATGACACTGTAAACCAAGCCTATTTTACTCCAGTACTAACTACCCAACTCATTACATGTTACTGGTCAGGGTCAAAAGAGAAACTCAACCAAATTGGAGGTACAATTAGCCTGATAGTCATTCTTTTTGCACCAATGCAAATTTTGTCTGCATTTAGACAAATTTAACAAATAAAACTAGCATAAAACCTTTTGGGG
This sequence comes from Polyodon spathula, assembly GCF_017654505.1. Classification (NCBI taxonomy): domain Eukaryota; kingdom Metazoa; phylum Chordata; class Actinopteri; order Acipenseriformes; family Polyodontidae; genus Polyodon; species Polyodon spathula. The sequence goes on along the minus strand of NC_054536.1, from coordinate 61,225,976 downwards.
TTAGGTTGAAGCAGTTTATTTCCAAGTTTTCTCTTACTAGCTGTATACAGTTTACATTACATGCATATTTTCTTTCCAGAACAATCCCAAGGTTAGCATGTGAAGTGCAGCACTTGTTTGCACTGCTTACTAGAGGTGTCAAAGCCTCGCAGGTCTTTAAGAAATTAAGGGGTATCTGCAACACATGATTCCAGGAATCTAATTAAGAAAAAAATCATCATAAATCATACATTTAGAAAATATCTCTGGTGTAGATATAACATTGCAAAATTATACTCAAGAAAGCTGGACTACTAACTGAAATTTGCTCTAAATAACCCCATTGACATGCCAAGCTTAATAACATAATGCACATTTTGAACACTGCCAACAACCTACTGTGATCAATATACCATGTGGATCTATATAACCTTTTATGTTGTAGCATATAAAACGGGTAGAGTTGATGCATGCATGTCACCAGACACATCACTTCCACTAGAATTGCCATTCCTCTTTAACAGAAACACCTAAACCCAATTTGCACAATATCCACTAAAAAAGTGGATGTCAAAGTTCTGTAACAATCATAGTTTGATTTTACTTTCTGTAAACAGGATACTAGTTGCACCTGGAATAAAGAAAGACTTTGACAAATCTCTCCCTTTGTTTTTAAAAAGATGAGCGTATGAGCTGATCAGATGGATGGATGGATGCAAAGCAGATTTTTATAAGCTGCTTGGCCAGTATGAAAAAAAAAAAATGAAAATCAAGTTATTGCTGAAGGCTGGTGTATTTAACCTGTGCTTATTTGTTTTGAATATTAATTTCCAGTGATAATTAATTATGACTTGCTGTACATACACATGTATAGCTATAGCCAAACATTTTACATCACCCAAAAGAATGAACTAATTTTGCTTCACAAAGTCAATCGAAACGCGCTGTATAGTAATGTTAACGTATTGGAATACATACTGCTTTGTAGTTTTCCATATACTTAATAAAAAATTGAAATGTGACATTTCAAAATCTAACATTAACTACTGCACTGCTATTATGGCTTCTGGGGCACCTTTGCAATAACATGTTGTAGCTTCTTTGATTTCATGATGCAAAATAAACATTATGTCTCAATCCTAACATTCTAGGTGGTGCAAAACTTTTGGCTGTACATAGAAAATAATATTGCATTATTATTTGCCAATTCAATAATATTTAAACAAGCACCACACTAATTACTTTATTTATAGGGCCGCTCACCAAATGGTACTTTCCTCTGGTACAGGTCCAGATGTTAGCTGAATAGATCAATAGATAATGTACTCTGGTATCAAGAACAGAATTAATATTGCATTTAACTTACCAGAGCAAAACCTATTATTTTTAGTTTTTAAATGTGAAACTAAAGCTAAGTAGATAAATGCTGTGCTTCCTACATTTCATTTTTGGCCGATGCTTAAATGTTAAATTTTGCAAATTTTGGGTCAATAGTTAGTTATAGTAATCCATTTATAAATTAATAAAATAAGGGTATACAGTGATAATATCAATCCTGGTCTCATTTGCTAAACATTTTTTAAAGAGCCTGACCCCATTTCAATGATGTCATTGACTACAAGTTGATAAGAAGGTTTCAGATGTTTTCTGAACATTTTGATCTGACCCTATATTTAGTTATACATATGTTACTAATATATTAATGAACCATTACCAACACAGTTGATGGTATTTGTTTGTTAGCTAGTAGTCCACAGTTGTTAAACAAAAAAAATGCCCCTTAATAAAACAATCTAAGAGAAAATGGGCTCAGAAAACCGATCGTTATTTCATTGGCATTGTGTAGATATCGCATACTGTTGTTTAAATACTTCTCTGATCCATTGTTGGCAAAGTTCTCATGGAACGTGTGCTTTAACCCTATTGGGGTTTTTTTTGGTAAATTTTCCTAATGAACTAAGGAAGTGTTTTATTCCAACATTACAGTTGAGTTATTTAGGAAATAAACAAGCATTACTAAAAAAAAAAAATAATTAAACGTTCAAAAAAACTGGAAAATAACTAATAGAAGCATTATTAGCAAGTCATTTCTCAGTCAATGTTGTTCTTCAACCTCCTCACATCTACTTGTAATGTTGTTTATTTGTGCCCATTTCCAAAATCCTGCTGCTGTGGTCTGTTTTTCATTTTAATTAAGTTATTATTGCAAAGTGCACACCATTTTTAACCAAACTAACAGTAAAACATAATGTGTGTGTGTGTGTCTATATATATATATATATATATATATATATATATATATATACACACACACACACACAATCTCAGAATCAGCTTGTTAACACATTTACTTCCATAACTGATGTTAGCTGAGGCTTTTCCAAACAACTCTGTTTCATGCTGAGTGATCTCAGCCATCAGGACTCCCAGCGCCTTCTCGGAGGAATATGTTATTTTGTTTTGTATTTTCGTGCTCCACAAATGTCATACAGCACCCACTGCTCTCTGTACTTCTAACTCTGCAATTGCAGCCATTAAATAGACCGATGCTCTCATTGAGACCCTCATTATCATAATTGTGGATCTTAAACTTACACAAGGCACAGTGCAATATAATTGGCCGCAATTCAATTTGAATTTTGCATCTGCAATTATTTGCACTGCATCTATACTTACATCTACCCCTTGGTACAATAAAAGTACTGTACTGCTGCAGTTGCTTTCCTTGACCACACTAAGAATGTTGTGTTAAATGTGAGTGAAGGTAGCGTTTGAGTAGGGGAAATATGTAGAAGAGTAGCGTGAAAGTAGCATGTAGTGAGAGTGAAAGCAACTTTCACATTTCATGTAGTGTAGTCACATGACATTCAGCAATTGTATGTGTTACTGGCATCACTTACCAGAATTCACAGCCTGTGCAGTATATATGGTACCCTTCAAGCCAGTGTTCAGAAGGATTATGGTAGAACACAAACATTCTTAAGAAACTCTCTAAAAGGCTTGATCTGATACCCGTAATGATGGGCTGATACCTCCCATGGGTCTTGGAAATATACGATGCACAACGCAGGTACTCCAGACAAATAACCATCAGTCAGAATTCAGAATATTACTAAAGGATCATGTCTTGATTTTTCTGTGCATAGTATGTGACCTGCTCTACTCTTACGTTCTAGGTTTATTCAAAACTATTGTAAGTACAGTACTGGTTTGCTTGTTCTTTGTTTTTATGTTATACAGGATCAATGCCTGGTACACACAATAAATGTAGCTGCCACTGAATAAACTAAAACCTGATTATCCAGAGAACAGTCATGCTGCCCTATACACTAAGTGCATTTTCAATACGACAGTTCTGTGGCAGAAGACTAGTTTGCTCAATAGAATGTACTTAAGACAGGTAGCAATTAAACTGACTTGTGATACACTTAAACAACATTGACAACTATGGTTTACACATTTACTAGAATACCAAGCCAATGAAAAGAGAAAGGGAGTCCTCTTGTCAATAGTTCGAAAGTGCTGCATGTAATCACACTTCCAAACAATTTTCCAAAGCCATCCAACTTCAGAGATCAAAAGGATGAAGCCAGTGGAGGGTTGTTTTCTTTATACAAAATCTGTACTTTATCATGATGTTCATTTGTTCACTTAAAAATACACATTTTAAAAACATGATTCTGGACTGTCATCTTCAGTAGACCACAAAGAAGATACTCAAGATATTTCTTATATTGGACTGATTTAACTGAATTACATTTGATTTTGTTTCAGAAATAATAACTTACAGCGGGGAGAGGGTGAGTATTTTACTCACTGCAAGGAACAAAGACTATTACAAATGTGACAGGACTAAGCGCTTGATGTAGCACAACACAACTGATAATAATAGAGCTGATATTTAGGCAGGAGATGAATGAGCTGCGTAAAGGACATGAGGTAGATGCCACCACACCGATCTGCTACATAATGTATAAGACTTTATAAGAATGTATAAGACTCCCATTGCATAGCGGTTTGATTCATTTTTGGTTTTATTAGAGTTTAATAGAACACACCTGAACTTGTCACCTATACTCAGAGTCTAATCAAGCTCATAGTAAAAGTAGGAATAGGTGAAACTGCTACGCAAATAGGAGTCTTATTTCCATCCCTGCTTTATGTTACCGTACCTTGTTACAGCAGGACATTAATACAGAGAGCAGAGTCATGATGAACTGGTATATTAACTGAGAGAGGATTTATTTCCAGTCTTTGAATACCAACTCGAAAATTCGAGCAGAATCTTGGTGATTTTTTCATTTTTTTATCCTTCTCTAATTCTTAGAGTACAGGTTTTATATATCTGTGTCCGAGATATTTCCATTCTTGTCAGGATAAACATGGCTGTTATAAATATCACAATTGTACTGTTGCAAAAGAATAAGTTACAGTTCTTTTGCAAATCTGCAACTAACATATTATAGACATACTGGACTTGATCCAAATCGTTATTTGCAGATTTATTTTTCAAATAGTAAAAGCAAAAAAGTAACCAAACCAAAAAAAAAAAAAAAAAAAGCAACTCATTTTGCCAGTAGAGATACAGTCAATAGTATAGCTAATCCAAAAATCCATAACATTGCTTTTTTTTTTTGTTTTTTTGGGGGGGGGGGGGGGGGGGGGGGGGGGGGGTGGAATTGGGCGGGGGTGGGGGGTAAGGCGACGGGGGGGGGGGGGGGTGGGGGGGGGGGTGGAATTAGTATATCCGCTCTTATAACAAAGATTACTAAGGAGTACAACTTTTCAGAAAATCCAATAACAAGCTCACAGTCTGTCAATACAAACCTCATCAAGGGCATAAAAATAATGGGATTAGTTGCCAGCAATAAAATATCAACTGTATGCATAGCTAATTTGTGCTGAATCCCTCATACTGTCATGCCTCTGATACTGAAGGTGACCTTACTGCTATTGTGAGTGGTTTGATCACTTGTCCAGAAACTAATGGAACATGCATTATTTGTGGCATTGTTGAAGTTTCAATTGTATGTCTCCCTAAACAACATGTTGATAATGATTTTAAGAAAAATGTGGTGTCAATTTAAAGTCATAAATATAAAAGTGCCATACTAAAAAGTGTGTGCACTGTGACTCAAAAACATAACAAATAATAATTTATTCTGGGCCATTCAGGGTTTTTTTGTGTGTGTGTGTGTGTGTGTGGGGGGGGTTAATAATATTTTAATTGAGACAGTATTTAGATTCATCACTATTTAGATTAATTTAGTAGACCTCATAGTCCTCTATAAAGTGATAACAGCAATGATTCCATAAACATTCATTGTAGGTCTCATGATTACAGTCTTTTTTTAAAACATGCACTAAACCTATAATACTAAATAATCTAAATCTGTAATACTCTATATGTTTCCTTTTTATTTTATTTACTTTACTTGTCCTTTGGGTAATGGGCATTGCAACCTTATGGTTTAACCAAACCTACTTGTCATAGCTGAGGAATAAAGAACCTGGCTTTCAGCCCCCCTTTATCCATGTGACCAGACCCTAATTAGCAGTCAATTAATCAGTATGGGTATGGCCACAGTCCGCATCTGTTTTTAACCCCATCCTTGCTGAATTTTCTAAAATCTTATAATTGAAACAAACTCTGTTTATAATAAAGTTAAACAAACACAACTCATGGTCCCTGCCACAGAAACCTATATAGTGTCTGAAAGTGCATGACAGGTAAGATTTATGACTTTTTCATAACGTGAAATGAACACCTGAGGCGTGCAGCCTCATTCACTTGTTCAGTGTTCCCTTCTGGAAATATCTGCTTTTTTAGCAAAATGATTTTTGAGACATCACTCTTCTTTACAGGATATACTCGATCATTTTGCTGAGAATCATTTTCAAGTGAAAGACTTCAAATAAAAAGAATACTTGTCTGTAAAGAGGCTTTTTGCCGTGATACAATTTCTGTGAAAAGTTTGCAATGCTGTTGTGATGTGATGTGGTTTTCATGCAGTTTAGAAACTTAATTCTCTCTCCATTATCATGATAGTGTGATGTATCACTGTGACAGAGACAGAGACAGAATGATTCTTGGTGATAAATCTCCCTCACGACCTGTGAGGCCTCTGTGTAAAGGGAACGGAGTGCCCTGGATTGGATGGCTAGACAATTCAATCCCAGGGTTAGGTGGAAGTCAAATATCTAAAAAGTGGGCGGAGCTACGGTACACCAAGTCATCGACCCTGAAAGGAAGCGATGTGACAGCCGCGAATTGGAGGAGCGGTTGCAATCGTTAACCAAGAGGGTGTGATCAGGGTTGCCAGTTCTGCTTTAAAACCGTGCAGTTGGGCTTCTATTTCCACGGAGTCGATTAGAATTTTAGCTTGCTGCTTTTTACTATATTTTGGGCTTCTTTTCATGCTTGGTCGCTTATGTTGAAAATGGTTAACACTGAAGAAGTCTGTTCAATTAAATATCGTTCTTGTATACAAAAGCAAAACACATTAACTAGCAGGTTTTTATTTTCTCTGTAAGACATAGGGGGTCGATTGCAGCGTAGCAAAGTTTGTCCACTTGATGCGTCTAACTAGTGGATCAAGCAGTTTTAGTCCACTTGCTTGGACTAAAGTTAGTACACTTGTTAATCCCAATTGCAGCGTACCAGACGATAATCACCACAGGTGGATCATCCGCTAAATCGAACTAAACAAGATCCTCATTGCAGCATACCAAATCGGACGTGAGATGATCTAACTGGACTAACTTATGAAGTATAAGACTAACTAGTATGCTTGCTCGTCCTATGTTTATACAGCAGATTTTAAAACAAAGACAGCTACATTATTCTCTGAAATGACATCTGAAAATTATTGAAATAGAAAGTGAAGCCTTTTGAAGCATTTTGTTCAGTAAGGTTCGCTCGCCGATCCCCAGTCGAATGAAGAGCTTCATGCTCAGTGCAAGGTACTGTATACCCGCATAACCCAGTTTCTCAAGTGAAAGGCATAACTAAAATGTAACAGAATACATAACTATATATAATATTATAAATTATTATAGAAAATTGACAATTGCACTGTGCATATTGTATCATTACCTTGTGTCGTTGATACACAATATTAAGCAATTATACATTTTATAGGTAGACTAGAATGTAGCCTATAATTTAAATATGCTGCACCTTTTAATTTTGTTTTTCTCATTTGTCTACCTTATTAAAAAAGCAGTATACTGCAAGTATGCCCGGGTCAAAATGGTTTTACTATTACAGCTATTATGCAATACTATTTTACTTTCAGTATTACCAATATTTTTATCAAGGTTGTCACATATTGCCCAGCAATTTTTTATTTTTTTTTATTTAGTCATCGCCAATTTTTTACCCCAGTTTTCTCCCCAATTTTGTTTGCCCAATTATTATCTGTATCCTCGGCTCAATGCTCGCAACCCCCCTGCCGACTCAGGAAACGGTGTCTGGAACAGGCGTCCTCTGAAATGTGCTCCTGCCAATGCGTCATTTTTCGCACTCCGGATCCAAGGTGAGGCCACCAGACCTATAGTGCCGGAGGATAACACAGATCTGGCGGCTCCACTGCAGAATCACAGGCGCCCTATCGACCACAGGGGTCGCTGGTGCACGGTGAATCGTGGATTCCCCTGCCGACCTAAGCCCTCCCTACCCAGGCGGCGCTCGACCAATTGTGCACAGCCCCCTAGGAACCCCCGGTCACGGTTGGCTGACATAGCCTGGATTCGAACCTGAGATCTCCAGGCTATAGGGCAAGTTTTTAAAGCAAGTTGAATAACTTAATATAGACAATTTCAAGTCCAGTTGGATTTTTTTCCCCACAGAGATCTGGCAACCCTGGGCATGATTGACAGCACATAAGGGGACATAGCAAGGTGTTCCATTGTGTGGTTAACGCTGAACCAGAAGGAGAAAGTAATTGTTATCATGAGTGTTTTGTTTGTTTTGTCTTGTCTAAAATCTACTTGTTTGTTGTTTTTAGACAGCTAACACGATCCAGAGCTGTCTCTAAAGGCCACCACAAAACACAACACTGCACTTGTTCACGATAAATTGTATTTTCACCATGAGCACTACAACACTCACTTTTAACTTGTAACCGTGTTTGTATTAACTGTGTGTGTTTAAATAAGGTGTTTATTGTTTCAGGACTGAACCCGTGGATTTAACTGAGGAATACACGTTGTTGTGTATTGCCAGTTCTTATTATTCTTTACTGTTGTCATTAGACTTTGGATTATAAATAAAAATCCTTTCACCAATACTTTGTTTTTTGTCATTGTCTTGAGCACTGCATCGCCTCTACACCTGTGCACTGCAAACCACTTTGCCACAATCACACACATATTTAACACTTTTGTTATCTTTGTGTTGGATTATCGGATTGCTGATTGCTTTAAGCCAAAATTTTTCTTTTGGGCTCATCTCACCACTACCACCCCCACGCTGACTCGGGTGCGGCGAAGACAAACATACGCTGTCCTCCGAAATGTGTGCCGTCAGCCGATTGTTTCTTTTCACTCTGCAGGCCTGCCATGCAGCCACCTCAGAGCTACGGCGTTGGAAGACAATGCTGCTCTGGGAAGCTTATAGGCAAGCCCGCAGGCTCCTGGCCAGCTTACAGGGGTCACTGGTGAGCAGTGAGCCGAGGACACGTTGGCCGACCTATGACCCCCACCTGGGCGATGCTCGGCCAATTGTCCACCGCCCCTAGGGAACGCTCATTCACGGTTGGAAGAGGAATAGCCTGGACTTGAACCGACGACCTCCAGGCTATAGGGCACATCCTACACTCCACGTGGAGCGCATTTACCAGATGCACCACTCGGGAGCCCCAAGCCTAGACTTTTCTGTCCCTTAGCAGTGTTTTTCAACCCCGGTCCAAAAGTTAGCTAGAACAGTAACCTGAACTCTGCAACTGTTTAAGAGCTGAAAACAATTAAAAAGGTCTAATTAAGCAAATTATCATTTCAATTAAGGGTCTAATTAAGTAATTGAGAGCTCAGTTGGAGTGAAAATCAACAGATGCAGTGGGTCCCCAGGACTGGGTTGAAAACCACTGCTTTAACAATAAGATGCAATTTATTGTACACTAGCCTAAAGTAGCGTCTATCATGGGTGCCTACCAAGGACACGTTTGTACCCCAAAATGAAATTTGCATAGCTGGGAATTGGTGCTCGTGGTCTCCTGTATTATTGCTGTGGGCTACAGGCAACACCAGGCTTGAGCAACTGTGTAAAGAGTCGAAGTAAACTCTCTTCAACCTAATTCATTGAACAATATTTATTTAGAAGAACAAAAACATGAAAAAGAAAACAAAAATGGTTGTTTCCACAGATTTGTTGAAAAAGACTTATACGGGACTTAACATTAGCTTGCTGCAAAACTTACATAATGAAGTTCCAGAAAGTTAAAAAAATGTCCGGGTGGATTACAAACTATTGAGTAATGTGTTGAACTCGTATGGACAACCAGTGTACTGGATCTCCAATAACAACAATGAAAACAACAACAACAAAAGAAAAAATGTACCGCTTTCTACTGGTGAGAGACTTGCACTGTCCCTATTCTTCTTCTTCTTCTTCTTCTTCTTCTTCTTCTTCTTCTTCTTCTTCTTCTTCTTCTTATTATGTAGTGGTAAATGTGGGTCAGTAGGGTAGCCTATTGCAGATTTACTACCAGTATTTTGAAAATGTACTGCACTAAACATTTGACTGGATAATTTTTATACCATTAACCTAGTGTTGGATTTAAGCTCTGTTCGTAGACTACCATTTGTCAATTGACAGTCCCCATCATGTACTGTTATGATAATCTCTTTTCACATAAATGTTTCAGATAATCTGGATTTGGCAAATTTCAGAACCATACAAATATTAACAGAGAACAGTCCACCTGCCTAACTTGTTTTGGATCGTGTTAGTCAGTCTCAGTTCAGGTATAAAAATTATTGATAACTGCAGCCCATAGAAAAAAAAAAAAATAGGTGATCGTTCATTAAGTCGTACAAGTGTATATTATTCAAATATATACTGTATGCGGCCAAAAAAAAAGGAAAAGAAAACATAAACATATTATAAAAAGCTGTGCTTTCCATATGCGTCTCAAAGTTTACAAACTAAATTTCAGGAGGGACGGCCCCTACACATTACGTCACCTCAGTGTAATCTTTCAGAATCAAAGAAATACCCATGTAACTCACCCGTCTCTTGCGTTTGATAAATTCACATTCACTCTTCATCATGGAAGGAATCCTTGACTGCTCTTCAGGTGGTGGTGTGTTCGCTCTGTCCTCCAAGTGGTGCCATTTACACCAAACCCCATTGTTCTCGGTGCTTCTGTCTCTGCGGCTGCAGCTTTGTTTTCAGATCAGCATTCATCTTGGTGCCTTGGCGCTGCACTGGCCTGGGGTGTGAAATTATGGCTGCTGGTTATACTTGAAAAAAGAGCTTGACCAATATATCACCTTGCCAGAACTATTGGCAGCTATTTGGGTTTTATGCATATACTGTTATCGGTAAAATAATCAACTTTATTACCATTTACATGTATTGTCTGCAAAATGGAGACCAGTTTTGCTCTTCTTGTGGTAAAAAGCAAAACGCTGTTTTCTTTAACTTAAGGTTAAGTTGTTTTACATTACAGAAAGCAAATATATGAACATACCGAAAAAGTAAACAATACATTCTGCATTCCGCTATCGTACAACTAGTCAGTCTAAGTTCAGGTATAAAAATATCATTGTTAATACAATGAAGTATAAAAATAATATTATGGCAAGTCATTTTAACGTTTGATCAACAATTATATTTCAGATATTAATGATTCTGTTTTTGATATCACTAATACTATGTTGGATATCAATAATTCTATTTTTGATGTCAGTAATTTATTCCCAGTTTTGGGATCAAAAATAGAATTATTGATATCCAAAATATAACATTTGATATCAAAAATAGAATTGTTGATATCAAAAATTTAGATTTTTCTATCAACAATTAATATTTTTTATATAAAACATGCATACTAATGCGATAACAAAATCCGGTCTCTACTTCTTCTCTTGTACATACATCTTTTGCAAACATCTGAAAACACTAGCTTTGCAAGCAATCTATAGGAAACGCACTTCCATCGGACAAGCATTAGAAATACAATCTGCAGGACAACTGCGCATTCTCCATAACTGGCTATTTAAAATTTAACAGAAATGTAGCTTTGTTGTTGTTCGACATTTCTGTACTAGCTCTTTGGACGAAATAGACACCAGAGTTGCCGCCATATGGCGTCACCATCAGTCTTATTTGGTAAATGCCAAGCTAACCTATAAAATACAGGAACTGCCATGAGAGAGTTTAAATGGCCAACTGCCGCCATAGAGAGTTCCAAAGAGTTGGAGCCATAAAGCTAAATGAGCATTCTCCAAGTGTGGTGCACTTTTACTTGGAGATAACAAGGAGGCCAGAGTCTGAGGACCTCAGCTTGTGGGCAGGGACATAGCAGGTCAGCAGGTTGAGGAGGTACTTGGGACCTGTGTGATGAAGTGCATTGTAGGTGAGCAGGAGAGTTTATAAAATAATCCTGAACTGTACAGTTCGCCAGTGCAGCTGGGTTAGACGACGGGGGGAGGGGGTGGGGGGGCTGAGATCACGTTTTTTAGATCTGGTAAGGTTTATGGTGCGTGCCAGGAGGAAACCACCATATAGAGAGTTGCAGTAGTCGAGTCGAGAGGAGACAAATGCAGGACAAAGTATATCCGCATCTGGGAGGGAAAGGTAGGGACGGATTTTGGAGATGTTTTGAAGGTGGTAGAAGGAAGATTTGACCATGAAGGAGATGTGGGCATCAAAGGAGAGGTTGCTGTCAAGAAGTACACCAAGGCTTCGTACTGTGGCGGAAGGCAGCAGCAGACAGTTTCCGAGGTTCAGGGCAGCTATATTTGGAGTCTTAGGTTGAGTTTTAGATCCTACTAGAAGGGGTTCAGATTTTCTAGTGTTCAGCTGAAGAAAATTGGCAGACATCCAGGCCTCAATGTCTTGAATGCAGGCAGAGAGCCGGATCATAGCAGAGAGGCTACCAGGGTCGAGTTTTAAGTAGGGAAAAATGCTAAAGCATTATTGTCTCACTCCCCAGGTCATTCTAGACCTAATAGTTGAACTGAGGAATGAACTAGATTCCAGCGTCAATCTAGGGACTGCTATCCCTGCACATGTGAAAGTGCTGTGTTCTCTGCACTACATAGCCTCTGGTTCTTTTCAGACCACAGTTGTAATGTCTGGAGAGATAGCCCAATCCCAGAGTGCTTGGCAAATTTCTTGATGTCATGTCAAGAATAATAGCAAAACTGATGTTGACTGAGGCTTTTCCAAACAACTCTGTTTCATGCTGAGTGACCTCCTCCATAAGGACTCTCAGCTCCTTCCCAGAAAACTTTTGTACCAGAAGACTTTGCTGCCCTTCTGCTGACATTTTTTTGGTTTGTATTTTCTTGCTCCACAGGTGTCATACAATGACTACTGCTGTACTCTTAACTCTGCAAGTGCGGCCGCTAAATAGATAGATGCACGCAATGAGACTCTCATTGTCAGAATTTACATTGTTCTTAAGCTTACATAGGGCACAGTGCAAAATAATTTTTGCCTGGCCGCAGTACAGCCTACCATTATTTGCACTGTATCTTGGTATCAAAAAAGGTACTACTGATATCAGCAACATATTACTGATCTCAGTAATATAATTTTTGATATCAGAAATTGAGGATTACATTTTAAAATGGCTTGCCACAGAATATCACTTTTTATACCAGTGTGCCACAGTAGACTTGCAATTACTATGGGTGTGGGGCTGTACTCCCATTGTAATTCTGATTTGATCACAAAACAAAATTTGAACAAAAACTGGACCAAGAATGCACAAAAAATGTAAATACAAACTTTGAGAACCAATAATCATTGCCTAACCATTTGTAGTTAGTAAATATATTCCTATAGTCGGCCTAGGATCAAATGATTCAGAAAGACAACCAATATCTGGAGTCACCTGAAAGTTCATCACCCAGAAAAATATTTGGAAGCATCGGCTATTAGATTTTCTGTTATATGAATCCATATCGATATCAACAAAATCAATATCAGTTGATATCAGCATTGATTTATCCCTTTTCTTTGAATTTCAGAAAAATTTCGTTCAATTACTTGCTTGAGTGTGTTTATTCATTTTACAGGAAACTTACTCTCAATACAGAGTTAAAATATTCTCAGTATTGGGTCATAAAGTGACAGCTGATATAAATGTGACACAACCAGGCTTCAGAAATATCTTTTGTATCTTACTTTGTTATACCTGCCATTACCGTAGGTTGACCTGGTCATATTTGGAGAAGGGAAGGATAGAAAAGAAAGTGCCTACTTGATTTAGGGGCATATTTTCAACGCTTAATAGTGTGCTCGAGAGTTGAATGAAGTCTTTTTGTTTTTCTTTTTAAAAAAAATTTTTTTCTTAATTTTATAAAGGGGAAGACATTTTTTTTTATTATTATTATTTTTACAAGTATCAAATAAAGAAAAGAAAAAAGCTGCACTAAACCATCTGCAGAGAAAATAACTTAAAATACAGCATGTTTAACACAGTCCCAAGGAAACCACAGAATATTTTTTATAATGCACTGTGTGATGGAGTCTAAAAAACCAAAACACATCTACTTCAGATGACTGCAGGCACAGTTGTTTTGTATTCAATTTTCCTTCAGCCTGACTATCTCTTGGCACAAACTGTCTCATCTCTTTGTTCTAATCTAAGATATAAGATACAATCTCTTAATAAACTTTAACATATATAACAGTATAATTCTGGAAACAAGCTGAAGTTTTTCTCTCTGGCTACTTTTAGTGATGATTCCAAATTGTATTACATAATAATCACTTTGCACAATGAAACTGATTGACAGCTCCTTACAGGCTGATGTGAATTTAGTGAACAAACAAAAATGACCAAAATAGGCCAGTTAAAGCTAGGTTTAAATAAGTAGTCAGACTGGAGCTTCACAAGAGGCCTCTAGAATGATAGATGCATCCCTGAGTTATTCATCTTTGACCTTTTTTTTTTATTTTAGTGGAATATCACTGGAAAAAACTACCTCATGGAAGGTGTCCAGAACTTTCAGACCATGACAGGACACAGCTTCAGGGTTTATGCACCACAGAATCCGGGGCAAACGCTGTTCACACTTGCACTCACATTTGTGCTGTGATCAGAATACAGCCCTAAGAGTTTTAGTTTATAGACAATAAGAGTTTAAGATGTTTGTGTTAATAAAAGGTTTTTAAAACATTATGTCTGTTGCTTGAGAAACTGTATAAAATAGGTAGTAAATGAAAAAAATGATTTAAATCATTTTTTTTTAATCAAGTAATTTCAATTATGATTTTAATCGACTTGATTTAAATGAGCCAGCCCTGCACAGCTTCAATGGGTTGTGACTTGAAACAGGCATGCACCAGCAGAAATAGTGACTGTAGAGTTGAATACTGATGTCTGTATCTTATTTTGACCAAAAACCATCTACAGGGAGACAAGTGCAGTAGAATTGCAAGCCCAAGTGGCTATTAAGAAACCATCCTTCAACAGAACAGATGTCTTTTTTGGTACAAGAAACAATGATGTGGTCAATTGATGTTTCACTTTTGTGATAGAGTGACGGCACATCTGTGATTGTGAGTACAAAGCATATAATCTCCAGCATTATGCCATCAGTTCAGGTGAAAGAGTCCATGAGTTGTTGGTTTTGTATTGATCATTATGACAGTAACTTGGCCGACCAGGTCCAGGTGCCAGCCCAAACATGTTTTATTTTGGTGTTCCTCCTTGATAAAAAATAACCATCTAAACAGCTTTGATGGAGATGACAGCAATATATAGTATCTACACAGTAGATACATATGTATTAAAAAAAAAAAAAAAAAAAAAAAAAAAAAACTTTAACATTGTAAAGTTCTGAGGTAAAAAAAATAATAAAAAAATAGGCATCAAGTGTAAGATATGTCACTGGGGCAATTTCCACGGACAAAGATAAATAAGTCACCTTTATCTCACTGTATTTTAGTAGTACTTTCTGGTTTTCTTTTAGCCAGAGAAATTCTCGTTCCAATTGCAAATAACCTAATTAATTTTAAAATACAGGAGGGTATATTTAAATGTTTGTGCCTACACTTCCAATTTGTTCTTGTGCGGCGACTCCATTAACTTTTTAGGATGTATTAAAGGAAAGTGCAGCCTGCCTTATTTGGCAAAATCCTTTTTTTCTTTTTTTAATAAAAAAACACAGGGGAAGAAAATCCCAGACACAGCATTACACAAATAATAATAAAAAAAAAAAAAAGTTCCATAAGAAAGCACTGTGTAGGGGCTCCCGAGTGGCGAATCCACAGGGCATGCAGTTAGTCATGAAGGCAATGCCAATGTTGCCTTCGTTGGGCGTGAAATTCAGGGGCACCAAGGCAGTTCTAGGGGCAAAAAGGCAAAACATAAATCCAACCCAAGGGCACCAAGGCGATTTTCATACTCATTCATAAAACAACAAAAAAGAGAGAGCCTATTATGTTGATTAAATTTTAATTCACACACAAAAATAAAACATAGATCACTTTTCCATTGTAAAAATAAAATGGTATAACTATACCTTGGAGACCACCAGTTTGAATCCAGGCTATGCCATTGCTGACCGCGGTCAGCTGGGGAATCCTTGGCTCACCGTGCACCAGTGACCCCTGTGGCTGGCCAGGCGCCTGCAGGCCTGCCTGTGTGCAATTCAGAATTGCGTGGTCCTCCAATGCTGTAGTTCTGTAATGGTTTCATGGCAGGCTTGCAGTACCAAAAAAAGCGGGTGGCTGACGGCACACGTTTCGGAGGAAGCAAGTGCCCTACTTAGTATGGGAGTTGCAGCGGTGAGCCGATTCCAAATTAATAAAAAAAATTAATAATTTAAAAGCGCTGTGTACTATCCTTATATTATTTTTATTTTATAATTTAAAATATATAATATTATATATATATATATTATATATATATATATATATATATATATATATATATATATGAAATAAACCTATTATACACGTTATTAGTATTATATATGTCACTTAGCAGACTCTTTTATCCAAAACTGCAGAGAGGGGGTCTCGTCTGAAGGATTCCTATACTGAGATTTATACTGAGAGAGAGAGAGAGAGAGAGAGAGAGAGAGAGGGAGAGAATCTAGACTGGAGAGGAGGGCTATAGTGGAAGTGGAACAATAGTGAAGACTATTGTTAATGAGGTCACTGCACCCTGGAGGTAACAATAGTCTTCCCGAGGGGCATTTCATTTTCCTCTATGGCTGAGTCTGCAGTACATATTTAGTATATGAATCAGTCAAGAAAATAAGTGAGGCAAGGTTGGATAGTAAATCCAACTTTATATATTTTGTTTAAATATAGCTGATACAGCATAAATAAATAAATAAATAAATAACAGAGCATTTGTTTCTCAAAGTTTTTATCTATTTCTGTCTGGTTTGCTGACTGCTACATAATCCATATATCTGTGTTCGTCATTTTGTCTTTTTGTGAGGAGTGTAGATGAAAGGTGTTCCTTTGAAAAGGGATGGGAATGGCAGTGATGTAAACCAATCACATGACAGATTGAGACTATTGCCCAGTGGCGTAAGAATGTTAGGGCAAAAGTTCAATCTATTTTTGACATGTGATGAGGATTTAACCAAATACAGGCTAGAATTTCCAATCACTGTGTGTGTGTGTGTGTCTATATATATATATATATATATATATATATATATATATATATATATATATATATATATATATATATATATCAGCTTCGCGAAGTCGTTTAGACTAGGATAGTCAGATGTTTGTCAGATTTTAAAATACCAGCACAGCCAATTAATGATATAAAAAATTTTATCCAGGTCAGTTTGTGTAGGCCGTACATTTTTTAAAAAATATTGGTTAGTAAATGGGATGAACGTACCTACTTGTGATGTATCACTAAATATTATTTATTCAATAATAATAATAATAATAATAATAAATAATAACAACAACAACAACAACAACAAATACCTGAGTCCGAATCCCACAGTGACAGTAGTGCAAGGCTCTCACCAGTAGAATATATAGTTATTGGGGCCATGTACTAAGAGTTGTGCATTGTGATATACAGTATGTACGAATGTGAATTGCCCAGTGCATCTCTAAAAATGTGCATGCGCAAATTTGTAAGGCAACTTTACGCCACCACAGCAAGATGCTCCAGGGAATATTCAGATAGCTCCTTAGCATCTCATGGACCTCTGAGATGCTCCTGATTCCATATACAGAAAGGAAGCGCCAATGCATAATGATACACACATGCTTAACTTAAGTGTACTTAGGACTTAGCATAAATGCCATGACATACGGTATTTCTGTGCAGATGTGGCAATAACATAAAAATGATGCATGTCATGGCCTATAAAGAGATATCTTGTTTATACCAAGAATGCATACATCAATAATTTACTGTATATACATATTTAGATATTTAAACACATGCCCCTTTTGGGTGGGTGGGGGGCTGCTGACTCAGTGCCTGCATCTGTGTGGTTTAATTAGTTTATGTTTATGCTATAGAAATAAAAATATTTTAATGTATTGCAGACAGTATTTTTGCTGTCACTCGTCACTCTCCAATTTCAAATGTTTTTTGACAGTGACAAAAAAATAGATCAGCTCAGTAGTTGCTAGTGATGACTGCTTCTGTTTTCTATAATTTGTTTAATTTCTCAATAATTGTTTAATAGGATTAGTAGTTAAAACACAACCACACAATATGATAGAGAGACAGATAAAGCAGAAGATCAGTTAGTCAAAAAATTATTTTTAGATAAACATTAAAAAATTAAAAAATAAATACTCCAAAGCGGTTAACTTTCTTGTTTATTGTTCATGTGACAATGCTAGCTTATCAGTGTGTTTGTACTGTACAGTAGGGGGTAGGACAAAGTCAGTGTTGCATTGTTATATTGATTTATGTTGCTAAAATCTAGTTTTCAGCATTGGAGGTAAAATACCAAAAATGGATGACAAAGCAAAAAAAAGCAAAGTATATTTCAGCTGAGGATCGTGTCAAGAAATTTCCCAAAGAAACTTTACATGAAGATGGAGGTAAATTGTTTTGCACATCTTGTAATATACGATCAATCTCTATTTAGCTTCAGAATCACACATTAAACGAAAGGCTACAACAGAGGCTGCTGAACGGAATGTAAAATAAATAACAGCTTTCAGAAAACAAACTTGAAAGTTAGCACAGATAAAAGTATTCCTGTCGGTTGTAGCCAAGTTAAATCAGTACTACAGCTACGATCTAGCACAGTTTCCTCTCTTAAAACAACCTGCTGCTATTTTTTTTTTTTTAATTAGACCTGAATAGGCATGCTTTCTTTCTTTTGACTTGGTACTAATAAAATACATTCCTGGATGGGACAAACAACATGGCAACGAATGTGCTGCATATATTAAGGAATACCAGGTGCCCTTGGGACTAGTTTTTTGGGACTGTTTCTAATCAATTTCCACATCCGTCTAACTTGGCAAAGCTGTGCCTTACACTTTCAACCAGTCCAGTGGATTGCAGAACATGTCTCAATCTCAATGTATGAGCAAGTCAGCACACCACAGAGACAAGGATGTTGGCAGCAACTGCTGGGGGATGTTGCATGCTTGCCTTTAACAAATGACAGTATTCCATTTTATTAAGGAAGTGCCACTATTTTTAGGCTTTTATAGTCCTCTGAAATATTATCTACTTTGGTTTATTTAATGTTTAAACAGGTCTGAGAAATGTCAGCGAAATTCTAATTGTATTCCACGACCTACCCAAGAAAAAAAAAAAAAATATATATATATATATATATATATATATATATATATATATATATATATATATATATATATATATATATATATTAAAAACTTGACACTGTCGAAATCCAAGGTTGTAAATAATTTTATGGTGAAATATAATTATATTACGAAAGGCATTCTGTAAGACAAATACACTCTTACATTTGTGACAATCTAAAACTTACAGACTTGAACTACTTGTTTTTGATTATTTTCTAATCATAGTATAAAAGTATACTATAAAATAAACATATGTCACCATTTTCCAATCCATGGATCTTTGGGTTGCTAGGCAAACGTGCTAACCTCTACACTACAGGTACCAGCTTCATACCCACCCCTTATTATTAGCCAAATGCCCAGCGGCAATTAATTATTATTATTATTTTTTTGGGGGGTTTTCACTGGAGAAAACAAATAAACCAGTTCCATATTCCAGTAGAGGGAGAGCAAAAGAACAAAACGAGGGGTCTCTTGCATTTCTAACTTGAATAGAGGCTGAGATATCAGCACTTAAAATGTAAGGGAGGTACCTCACACTGCTGCCCGGGAAGTGTGGTCTGTCTCTGGGGGGAAAATAAAATTAGACCCTCGCAAAAAAAAATGAAATTTTGTCGTGAGGCCAATTCCTTTTTCGGGATGAAAACTCTAACTGCAAGAGCTGTACTGCAAGAGCTGTGCTCAGATCCAAAATTTCAGGAACAGTAAGAGATTAATATTTTTTCACCAAACTGGAAAAAGGCACTATCTGGACCTTGGTATCTGCATATTATTAAAGTTCAGAAATTGGGATTTAACATTTAACTGCCTACCCAAGCTATTCTCATATCTCTCTCTCTCTCTCTCTCTCTCTCTCTCTCTCTCTCTCTCTCTCTCTCTCTCTCTCTCTCTCTCTATATATATATATATATATATATATATATATATATATATATATATCAGAGAAGTGGTTCGAAGCTTTAGGCCCGGACACTGACCAAAAACCTCATCCTCTGGGCAAAAATAGATTTAACTATTGCCCTGACATCCTTACACCACCAGCAGTAGTCTGAATTCCCGTCCGGTTATGTATAGTATAAGAATTCCTATGAAGGATTGACTACAACCGATTCCGGCTAAGGGATTGTTGAAAATACAACTCACCGGGAGTCGGCCTCAGCCGTAGAGGATCTTAAGAGTCTTTTGAAAGAAAAAAAAAATCGTTTTAAAAGCAAAATATTTGCGTTACGTTAAAACTTTGCAAAAATTTTGCCTCCACAATTATTTGCACTGTGCCTATGCTTACATCACCCCCTAAATGTGCACCCGCATCTACTTGAGCTTGTCGGTTCTTAGTACATAGGGCCCTGTGTTGTTAGATGAACCATATAGCGGTAGTCCATATGAGTTCAACAAATAATAGAGCTACGCTAATTTAATACATATTTTGGTACAAACTTGACTCTCTTTTCCTTCATAGGTAAGTACCCATTATATATGCTACTTAAAGCTAGTGTACAATGAAATATTTCGCGACATCTGGTACTGGAAAAGCAAACAAGCCCTTTGGTACACTGTCATTGAGCATAGTCCTGAAATGCATGGTACTGTTATTTTAGCAAGAGTGCAAAGCCAGAAAGGTAATCATTTTAATTACACAGTTGTTCATCAAACAGTAAAACCATCCTGGGAAATAAAAATTGTGCTTTTGGCAATAGAATAAATGGCTTATCACTCCCATTGTTTATCACGATCTTTCTGATTTCTTTTCTCTCATTTTTTAATTTAATGTATTTGATTGCTGAATAACTGTCCTTCTTAGAAGTCCAAGTTGTAGCAATAATATGAACAGCTGCTATTGTTTGATAATTAGCATCTGGTGTCATTACAAAAATGATAAGACACAGGCAAAACATGCAAGTCACCTAAATGGAAATCCCTTTTACAGCTACTATTGGTTAAAATACTAAAACCACACATTAAAAATGTAAGATTTATGGAGGTTTTGGTTTTCAAAATGTAGAAAGTAAAAATCTTGTACTTCAGAGCAATGAGTTATAGACTCCAGCATCAACCTTCTGAAGAACGTGTGTTTCCAGTATTCATTATCTCCATCTCCCAGACCCGTCACAGCTGAGATGACTGGCTTAGTGGCAGTTCTGTGTAGTTTTGTGATGTCTATTGATGTAGGTCAGACCACCTGAACTCATTCCACATGAGACTTGCACAGTTGTCAGATATAAATGATTTTCTGCCACTTCAGTCAGTTAGAGTCTGATCAAGGTCTCAGATGTGAAATCCTATATGTTATTTATTGATTTATTGATGCATTTATTATTTACAAAAATGCAGTGTAAGAGCATGTGGAACAGGGATAAATGATGTAATACTAAATATAGGAACATAAGATTAACCCCTGTAGGATCAAACATTGCCCAGCTCTATTGATTTCCTCACTATTTGTATTTAATTAACTCATTATAATTTAAAGAACTTCTACTTTGAATGAATAGAACTTGCTGAATTTCCCAGCCTTTTAATATTTAATAAAATTCCATTCAATGTTATTTCTTGTATGTAACACAAACTTATTACTTTCCTTGCCAAATTCAATAACAATGCAGCAACACAAACATGGTAACAAGGTGACTCTACTTTATATTATGCTAGACTGGAACTGTACCACAAGGGCAGCTACACTCATTGATAGATACCATAGTGGTAATGTATTCTACCAATGGTATATGAAAATACAGTTCCCTTTCAAGTTGAAAATAACCATCAAGTAGGGATTGGCTGAGCTTTGTAGCAAAGCTGCCGATAGGCCTCTGTGCGAGCTGACGTGTAAGCCCGCCCCCCTGGGAGCTTACTATACGCAGCACTCTCTTCCTCTTTTGTCTTCAGCATCGGTAGCGGTAGGTACTAGAGCTTGGCACTGACTGTACTTATTAAGCTTAGGCTTGAGAAGCTGTTTTTTTACCCATTCTCCGAGTTTATTTCAGTTGCACTTTATTGGTATTTTTGGTTTATATAATTGTGTATATATAATTATATATTACTTTATATATTCCTTCATGCTTTGCTTCAGCATCGCGTTTTTGTTTACTCTCATGGTCTTTGTCTTTTCTTATTAATATATTATTATAAATAATTAATTGTGTGTTTCTGGGTTCTGTATATATATTATATTTTGTTGTATATATTTGATTAGGACGCGCGTTGTTGGCTTGGACATGCGTGCACTGCAGCCTCGGTCTTGCCTCTGGCTAGACTGCGTGTGTGTGGAGTCTGCTCTGCAGCCCTATATAAATCTTTCCACTGCTGTGTGTTTCCCCACGGCGTGGTAGCTGTACGGCCTGCCCTACAGTCACTCCTACAGTCATTAAGCACTTGCTGCAACGTCCCAAAATCCCTTTTTTCACCATTAAGAAGACAACCACCAAACATATACTCCCTTAAGCACCAAGGTAAGTATTCATCAATTAGACACTGTACCAGCACTAGTGTCTCCGCTCTGTGGGTCAGCTGATGCTTAGGCATCTCTTGCTAGCGTTCAATGCTTGGTACTCGCACTCCGCGTGGTGTCAGCGCTTTGGATCTTGGTGCAGTGCTTCCACGCTTGGGACTTGGTGCTCGACGATTTGGCGCTCAGCGCTCGACACGCGCACCTCGGTGCTTGACGCTCGGCGTGTCGCTGATCGGCGTTTCGGCGCTCGACGCATGTACCTCGGCGCATCAGTGCTCTACGCTCGGCGCTTCGACGCTCGGTGCTTCAAAGCAACACGCTCGACGGTCGGCGCTTTGATGCTACACGCTCGATGCGTCAGTGCTTTGACGCTCGGCACTTCGACGCTATACGCTCGACGCTTCGACTCTTCGGCGCTAGACACTTGACGCTCGGTGCTTCGGTTCTCGACGCTCGTTGATTGCATGGCATGTGTCGGACCAAAGCACGCCGCATCAGCGCTGGTGGATAGGGCCTTTTGCCACCTTTGTGCTGGCTTCCAGACACGCACCCTTCGACAAAGGGCTAAGAAATCAGTGGGTGGGCACTCTCCTTCCTCGGGATCTTCCAAAAACCATTTCAGCCCCGCTGTCGTCTGCAGTGACGCTGTCAGGGTGGCTGCAGCTTTCCACAAGTCTAGCCTCCCAGAGTACAGCTGGTCAGAGGTCCCCCACCAGAAGCGCTCGGGCACGCAGCCCCTCTCCTTCTAGGGTACACCCTCGTCAGGAGTCTAGGTCGCCCACGCAGAGGATGCTCTCGCTTCCCTCGTCGCAATAGGCGATACAGAGACAGGTCGGGGGTGGTGGAGTTAACCTCCAAGGTGTCTCAGTTCATGGAGGTTATGATGGGGCAGCAGTCCATCCTCATGTCCCTAGCCAGTGCGGTGCCCCGAGCTCCAGAACAACCAACTGGGTCCGTTGTTAGCCAGCCTGTGGCTCCTCCACAACCTCCACCGGTCGCCTCCCTTCCAGTGCAACCTCAGAAGGACTGGGATATCGATGCGGTTTCCAGGGATGCATCTGACATCCTGGAAGGGGACAGAATAGAGGCTGAGGTAGCCTCCCAGCACTCGGATCAGGATACTGAGTCCGAGGTGCTGGATACAGATGACCCTATGTGGTCTTTGGTGGAGAGAGCAACCCGCCACTTGGGCATCGATTGGCCTAAGACAGAGCTTCCCCGGCGATCTCTGTTTGAGTCGCCTTCAGCCCAGTCCCATCAGTCCAGGATGCTTCTGGCATTCCCGGACTTTGTTAAGGAGGTGCAGTCTACTTGGGGGGCTCCGGCCTCTGCTCCTGCGACTTCTCGCAAAACTTCGGCCTTTACTATGCAGGGGGTTTAGCGTCCTTTCCACCGGTGGACGCTGCGTTCGCCGCATTAGTAAAGACTCTGACATTATCCGGGCTTACAAAAGACCCTGCATGCCCCAATAAATAGTGCAGGACCACAGAGGTACACCTGTAGAAGGGGTACTCTGCGGCAACGGAGGCAGTCAGACTGTCTAATATAGCCAGTTTACTGACAGTTGCCAGGCGGCACTCCTTCGAGACCTACCTGAGTGCCCTTCTGCGGCCCTCAGAAGTGAGCTAGTCACGGTCAGTCAGCTGTTGGTGAAGCTAGCCCAGCTCAACGCGCAGGCAGGAGCATCATGTCTCTGGTGGTGGCCAGAAGACAGCTTTGGCTCTCGCAGGCACAAGGCCCCTTTGCTGGATGCCCCAATTACACCCGGACACACATTTGGTCCGGCGGTGGAGGAGATACTGCAACGCTCCGTCAAGGTGTGGGAGGCGTCGCAGCAAATGGCTAAAATGTGGCCGAATAAGTCGTTCCAGCCAAAGCATCCTCAGGAACAGCCATGGCGCAGGACACCGCCACAGCAGCAGGCGCAACCACGGGGTAGTAGGACCTCCCCCATAGGTCCAGCAGCACGCGGCCAACCTGTGTTTGCAAGACTCCAGAGACCTCTACAGGCCTGGTTCAGTGCCTTCGCCAGGGTGTGTGCTTGGGTCCCATCTTCCGGAGGGAGGTGGCTTTAGCCCACCCTTACACTGTTGGGTCCCTCCTTTCTGGCAACAATGCACCAACGACATCTGGGTGCGCAAGACTTCTAACCAAGGTTAGGGAGCAGTCTGGAACTGCTCTGGGACCCGCGGAGTGTGGTCAGGACCCTGGAGGTCAGCCCACATCAATCCTCTGGAACTCAAAGCAGTGGACCTCGCCCTCCGGCACTTCTTGCCAGGGGTTCTATTCCAAATACTTCCTAGTGCCCAAAAAGGACGTGCTTCTAGACAAGCACGTGTTGGTGCGGTCGGACAACACCACGGTTGTGGCGTATATCAACCGCCAGGGCAGCCTACGGTCCCCCCGCCTTCACCGAATGGTAGCACGACTGCTGCTATGGGCACAGCCGCATTTGACCTCTCTGCGCACAGTTCACCTACCGGGCAGAGTCAATTACGCAGCAGACCTCCTATCCAG
The DNA here is from genome assembly GCF_017654505.1 of Polyodon spathula. Lineage (NCBI taxonomy): Eukaryota > Metazoa > Chordata > Actinopteri > Acipenseriformes > Polyodontidae > Polyodon > Polyodon spathula. The sequence continues at coordinate 61,201,065 of NC_054536.1, read as the reverse complement.
AGGAGGCCCTCTTGCAGGGGAATGGCGTCTCCACCCTCAGGTGGTAGAGCACATCTGGGAATGGTTCGGCATAGCGCGAGTAGATCTCTTCACTTCGCGAGAGACCAGCCCCCTAGGAGTCAATGCACTGGCTCACGCTTGGCAGGGCTCCTATGATGCTTTAACCACCGTTTCCGAGCAGTCTGGAACGGCTCAGGGACCCGCGGAGTGTGGTCAGGACCCTGGAGGTCACATCAATGCTGGACCTATATTCTAGAACAAGCACGTGTTGGTGCGGTCGGACAACACACAGTTGTGGCGTATTCAACCGCCAGGGCAGCCTACGGTCCCCCCACCTTCACCGAATCATGTACACAGCTGCAGTTGCCTCGCCCTGGATGGGGTTGAGAGAAACAATCAGCCTTGTGGCGTTTATCAACCGCCAGGGCAGACCTCTCTGCCCTTCACTGAATGGTATCACGGCCGTTGCTATGGGCACTACTCTCTGCGCGCAGTTCAGGCAGAGTCAATTACGCAGCAGACCTCCTATCCAGAGGAGGCCCTCTTGCAGCAAATGGCGTCTCCACCCTCAGGTGGTAGAGCACATGCTGCGCGAGTAGATCTCTTCACTTCGCGAGAGACCAGCCCCCTAGGAGTCAATGCACTGGCTCACGCTTGGCCGCCAGGGCTCCTATATGCATTTCCACCAATTCCGATGCTCCCCACCTTCTTAGAGAAGGTCAGGGTAGAGCAAACGACAGTGATCCTGGTCGCTCCTCGTGGCCTCGGAGGATATGGTTTCCAAGCTTGGTGCAGTTGCTGCATGGTCAACCGCGGGAGCTTCCCCTGCTAGCAGACCTATTATCCCAGGCCGAAGGACGGCTTTGGCACCCGAACCCCAAACTCATGAAGCTATGGGCTTGGCCCCTGAACGGGAGCACCTGTCAGCCTTAAGGCTCTCGACGGCGGTGATTTCGACAATTCAGAGCACTAGAGCGCCCTCTACTAGGTCGCAGTACACGTACAAGTGGCAGTTGTTCCAAGATTGGTGTCTGGCGGGGGGGGCCATGACCTAATATCTTGTCCTATGGCAGTGATATTACAGTTTCTACAGAAACTGTTAGATGAAGGGAAATCTCCCTCTACACTTAAAGTGTATTTAGCCGCTTGATGAGATTTTGGGATCAATAAGCTACTAACAACCAAACGAGCAAGATGGGCCAAATGGCCTCCTCTCGTTTGTAAACTTTCTTATGTTCTTATGTTCTTATATCGGCTTGCCATGCACGCATTGACAGGTTATCACCAAGTTTCCATTTTCTGGCATCGCAGTTCCTCAAGGGCACAAGACGTTTGCGACCCCCAAGAACGACCAGTTTACCATCATGGAGCCTTGACGTGGTGCTAGAAGCCCTTACCAAGGCACCATTCGAGCCTCTCCACACTGTGGATATGAAGCTCCTGTCTATTAAAACCGCATTTCTGCTGTCAGTGGTGTCAGTCAAGCGTGTCAGCGAATTACATGCACTGCCAGTGCATCCCTCGTGTACTCGTTTCGCAGGAGACCTAAGGTCTAAGATCTAAGGTCTCCATGTAAAAAGGCCCAAATCCAGCCTTTTTACCAAAGGTCATATGAACCAGCCAGTCGAGTTGATGGTGTTCCGTCCTCCTCCTTTTTCTTCCCCAGAGGAAGAACGGTTACACATGCTCTGCCCTGTGCGGTCATTGAGGTGTTATATTGACCGTACAACGACTGTGAGGCAAACAGAACAATTGTTGATATGCCATGGTTCCAAGACCTTGGGTCAGCCGTTGTCTAAACAATGCCTTTCCCATTGGATAGTGGATGCTATTAAGTTAGCTTATGAATCTGCAGGCCTTCCACCACCAGGGCAGTTGGGGGACTTGTTCCTGAAGACTTGCATGAAGAAATTTATTTCCCTTTTTTGCATTTCATCCGTGTTTGTTGCGTAATGCTTGAGACGGAATTTGCTCTGAAAGAATCTGTCTTCAACTCCAGCATCAACTAAAACTTGGCAACAAGTGACACAAACACAGTGGTTGGTGTATATTGTAGAGAGAGCAGCTTCTACGGAGATTTTGTAAGTCTGTTCACGGTAATATTTATGCAAAAGAGGATTGATTTGCGTGGTTTATTTATTTATTTTAGTCAAAATGTTGTGCTGGAAATGAGTTCGTCATGCCTCTAGACTAGCGCATCTGTCTGAAACTGGCTAATATCTAACAGTGCATGCGAGTCTGTTAAGTGTATAAAAATATATTATATTCTAGGGAACAGTCTTGTTTGAATTATTTTAACACCTAAAATCACCCTAACAAATTTTAAACATCAATACACTCCTTCTCCAAACTACTTGACATTTTTAAGTGAATTACTAAAGTTTTTTCAGGCAAAATATTGGTTATATATCTTTTTCAGTTTGTAAAACATAGAATCTAATTAAATAACAGAGCATTGCTTGACATCAATAAAAGCCATGCAAACTCGGGTTGCCTTTTTTACATCAAAATTAAGTACTAATGTCTTTTTTACGTTGTGGCTACAAAGAACATTTATCATGGAATCTAATGCTATCGGCTATTCTTGCCATAGAATATTAGATTCTTGATGGAAAGCTTGTTTTTGTGAAGTACAAAAGGTCCCCTATTATTTTCTATTTCCAAGCAAGCTCTTTATATTCTGGGCATGTTCTATGTTTTGCATGTATATCTACACAGATGTTTGCTCAAATAAAATAATTAACGTGGGTAAAGAAGTGACTACTTTTTTATGACCTTTACTAAATGTTAGTTAGCACTGTAAGTAGAAATAAAGCACACTATAGCTGCCCTATGCTAATTGCTGAATTCCCTTTAGACGTGATTTCAGCAATATTAAGGACTATTAATTGGCCCTATGTAGCAGTGTGGTAGGAAAGCCCTGCTGTTTAATCATATTGTTTGTTTATTTTTAGAACAGGGTCTCCCCCTCTGCCCCTGTGTTATTTTGTATTTGTTTATTTGTTTATTGTATTATGTTTTATTTTGTTTATTGTATGACGGCGTAGCTGTGTTTAGTTTTATTATGTTTTGCAGCGTGGATGGGAAACCCCATCCACATTATAAAACTCGTGTAGAAGGTGGCCATCTCCCCAATTAATTAAGTGATTAATTTGTTGCTAATCAGTCACCTGCATAAATACCTGCAGCTCTCTACACTCCGGGTGGGTGTTTTGAAGTGGAGTGCGAGGAGCGAGAATAATTTAAAAATGAAACTGAAAGGATCCATGAAGGTTGCTGCCCAGCCAGACCTTAACTTATTATTTGTGTTAGTGATTTGTTTTTGTTCATCTTTTTATTTTGCTCTGTGAGCAGTGTTTATTTTTGTTTAAACCTTTCAATTTAGTTTTTTGTTAAAAAATAAAACGGCGCTTGCGCCATTCCACCGTACCCATCTGTTGTTCCTCCTTCTGGTCTGACGTCAACGCAACACCATTTCCTGCCACACCCTATAATTAGCCTCTTCTCACAGCCTACCAAATTGGTGAAAAAGTTATTTTTTAAAGTTATTTTAAATTACTGATTTTCAACATTTTTTTTTTTTTTTTTTTGCACAACAAGCTTCAGGCACACAGATATGGAACTGTTCCTATTCTTGAAATTCAAACTTGCAACTTTTTTGATCAAAGCCTAAAAGGTCCTTAAAAGATGAAGGCTCGCCACATGGTACCAAGCAGCAAACACAGCACAATAAAACAAAATATAGTACAGAAAATGTAGCCTTGCATTGTAAGAGAATAGTTATTTATTCAATGTTGTATTTTGTATGTTGTCTGTGTTAAATGAGAGTAGACAATGGAGGAGTTTCCACAGAGAGAGATAAGGTAAATCTCATTTACTTGTGAGCATGATGTAAATGTTCATATGCTCATAATAAAAATAATCTCTATATATTACAAAACAACAACAACAGTAAACAGAGAGTCACATTCTAGTTGTAAGAAAATAAATAAAACACAGAACTAGGTGGAGGCTGACTCAAGGAGTGAGAGGACGCTGGAGTTGATCAAATAATGTTAGAAAGGGTTGCCATGATGTATAAAATTTGCCTGTGTTTCCCCGAATGGTAAATTACATTTTTCCAGCCTAAGGAAATGCATGACATCCATAACCCATGTATATATGATGGTGGAGCGGCTTGCTTTCAGTTAAACAAGATTAAGCGCCAGGGAGTCTGACTGCAGTTTGGTCAGAGGGATGTCTTCTGGCACGACACCAAAAAGGGGCAATAAGTGGGGAGGGATCAATTATTGTTTCTGTAATTTGAGAAAAAGTTTAAAAAATAAAGGTCGAAAAAGGAGCCATCCTGGGACAAGACCAAAACATATGAATAAGGGATGCGGCGCTTGTTTACATCTGCTGCAGGTTTGATCCAAATCTGGGAAGATCTTAACTAATTTAGTCTTACACAGGTGGATACGGTGTAAAATTTTAAATTGGATCAGTCCATTTCTGGCACATACAGAGGAGGAATGAACTCGAGATAGGATTCGCTCCCAATCTTCATCTGAAAAATATAAACCTAAATCAGCTTCCCACAACGATTTCATCATGGAAACTGAAGGGCACTGCAGGGTGAAAATGATGTTATATAATTTTGAAGTCGTAATTAGTTGAAATATTATTCATTACTAACGATATGCCACCCCACCAATGGCCATTTGAAAAGCAATTTGGGCAAGAGCAGTAAAACACATTATTAAACAACCAGGCACGAGACATTTACAAAACACAGCTTTACTAAATAAGCTTAACAATGGCTTAAAGCTTCACTCAAACAAGATGTCACCTGACAACCATAAATTTCAGTATTAGTTTTTTTCTTCGTCTAGTTTTTTTGTTTTTGCCAGACGGTAGCTAACAGCCTTTTCACAGGGAATGCACTTGGGGGTTAATTCAGTTGATCCAAATACCGCCATTGTTTAAATCATTGAAAGAATTGGACTTCATGAAAGCCACATGATATATTTGTTGCCAGATTTGGTCTTTTTTTTATTTAATTTTTTAAATGTAATAGAATAGAGTGATTTAAAGTCTTGGCAATATTCTAGGGACATTGCCAAAGGAAAAATCAGCCTTGTACTTCCAACCTTATCTTCTTCATTGCTTTCTCCCACCTGTTTTTAAAGATCTCCTCTTGAGGGCAGTACCATGTTCCAACAATGAATAACTTGTATTGAAATATGCTGTTGTCTCATTATATGGGTCGTTTTTTTTAAGATAGAAATTATAGTAATCTAAGCTTTTCACCTGTGTCGTCATTTTGTTATAAAGTACTTAATTTAATTGAGAAGCTATACTTTGAAATGTGCACTTAAAAATGGCTTAGCTTTCATTTTAAAAAAAAAGCATTTTATGTAACATTATAAGCATTGATCCATTGAAATGATTAAGTTAAAAAGGTTAAGTTATGAAAAGGTTTTGCTGTTATAGGGAACCCGATGCTTGTTCTAAGACTTTACAAAATAAATCACTGTTATATATGATTTCAGCTATTTTCAATGTAGCACATTTTAAAGGGCATTTCATTTCTGAAATGAAGCAAAAACTGACAACTTAGATGATACCATTTCATGGTTTTGGCTCCTGAGTCGGAATTGGGAAATGACATTACATGCAGCCATATATTCAGTTACCATGACAATGTGAACTGGCTGAACTTCAGTAATACATTTTTGTTCCATATTTAAAAAGTGCTATAGCTTACAATTGATTGTAAAGTATTGGTGTCATTCAAATAATGCTGCACTGTCCACATTTTCATAATATTTGATTTTTTACATGCTGAATAATCTATCATGTGTGTTCTCTATCAGTCTTATTTTTTTTTCTTCATAGATCATTATTTATTACTACAGGTGTTGCTTATTTTTCCTGCCATGAAAAAAGTATTTGCCCCCTGTCTGATTTTCTGCATTTTTGTACATTTTTCACATTGAATTTGGTCAGATCTTTTTGTAGGTTGTCGTAGTATATAGAGGGAGTCTGAGAGAAAAATGACACCAAAGTTTGGTGCTTCTTTCATTTGTTTGGTGTGCAAGGTAATCAAACATGTTATCTTCAGGTGTGAGAGAGTTATTACCCCCTAGTTAACTCAACACAATTAAAGGGATAGTTAGAGTCAGCTGTTTGAATACTTTGGTTAACAATCAGGCCTGATTTGGGCCAGCCCTGCCTGATATACATCTGACTAACTTTGGCCCTTACCATCAGAGTGAAGTTGTCAACACACAGGTTCTAGAGGCACATCGTGCCACGATCAAAAGAAATTCCTGAAGGCCTCTTTAAAAAAGTTGTTGATACTTATCAGTCTGGAAAGGGTTACAAAGCCATTTCTAAGGCTCTGGGGCTCCATCAAACCACAGTCAGAACCATATTGTCCAAATTGAGAAAGTTTGGGACAGTAGTGAATCTTCCCAGGAGTGGTCATCGTGCCAAAATCTCTCCAAGAGAAAGGCGTAAAATCGTTCAGGAAGTCACAAAGAACCCTAGAACAACATCCAGGGATCTGCAGGTCTCTCTCGCCTCAGCTAAGGTCAGTGTTCATAACTGCACCATCAGAAAGACACTGGGCAAAAATGGGATTCATGGCATGGTAGCAAGGCAGAAACCACTGCTCATTAAGAAGAACATGAATGCTCATCTCAAGTTTGCCAAAAAGCACCTGGATGATCCTCAAGAGTTCTGGAACAATGTTATATGGACAGATGAGTCAAAAGGGGAACTTTTTGGCCAACATTGGCCCCGTTATGACTGGCAAAAACCAAACACTGCATTCCACAGTAAGAACCTCATACCAACGGTCAAGCATGGTGGTGGTAGTGTCACGATTTGGGGATGCTTTGCTGCATCAGAACCTGGACGACTTGCCATCATTGAAGGAACCATGAATTCTGCTCTGTATCAGAGAATTCTACAGGAGAACGTCAGGCCATCCGTCCGTGAGCTGAAGCTGAAGCGCAGCTGGGTCATGCATCAAGACAATGATCCAAAACACACAAGCAAGTCTAGACCAGAATGGTTGAAGAACAAGAAATTTAAAGTTTTGGAATGGCCTAGTCAAAGTCTAGACCTAAACCCCATTGAGATGTTGTGGCAGTGCCTGAAACAAGTAGTTTATGCTCAAAAACCCACAAATGTCATTGAGTTGAAGCAGTTCTGCATGAAAGAGTGGGCCAAAATTCCTCCACTGCGCTGTGAGAGACTGATCAATGACTACAGGAAGCGTTTGGTTGCAGTTATGGCTGCTAAAGGTGGCGTAACCAGTTATTGAGTCTAAGAGGGCGATTACTTTTTCACACAGGGGCATTGGGTGTTTGTATAACTTTCTTTAATAAATAAATGAATTAAATATAAAAAATGTGTGCTATTTGTTCACTCAGGGTTCTTTTTATCTAATGTTAGATTTTGTTTGAAGATCTGATAACATTCAGTATCAAAAAAATATATATATATATATATATATATATATGTAAAATAGATGGGCTTCAGTGAGTTACAGGAAAATAATTCTATCTAGGGTTTCTGTGATGTCATAAACTATCACAGAATACTGAGTTGGAATGATTTTCCTGTAATTCGCTGAAGCCCATGTATTATTATTATTTATTTATTTATTTTATAATACATGTGTGGCAGACTGGCGAGTGGCTAGAGGCCCAGAGACAGTCTGTAGTTCAAAAAAATAACTATTTTATTATAAATAAACACAAAAATGAAAGGGCACAAGTGCCAAAATAAAGGGATTTAAACACAAATTAAAAACAAAAAAAGCAAGACAAAAAGGGCAAAAATAACAATTTCAAGGCTGGGCAAAACAAACCTTCACAAACCAAAACAAACCAAAACAAACCAAAACAAACCAACATGCTTTCTCAGCTCCCTCTCTCTAAATGAGAAGCAGAGGCCTCCTTTTATGTCAGGTGGCTGGGCGCTGATTGATTGTTAATTAAACTAATCATCTAATCAACCCCAGCCACCTGAACACAATGAACCCAGGCAGGTAGGGGAATTTAACCCCACCCCTGCCAATTTCTAAAGGGCAGAGCTGTACTTTGCAACAACATGGATATCAGTATCTGTAAAAAAATAAAAAAAAGACAATAAATGGGTTTTAAGATTCAAATTGTCAGTTAATTTAATGAATAATAATAATAATAATAATAATAATAATAATAATAATAATAATAATAATAATAATAATAATGTAAACTAAAGTTAAAATAAGTATAATATAATTTGCTTTTTGATAATTCAGGAACGGTGGAACCAATTGTTTATCTTATTATTATTGACCGGGTAGATAATGAACTGAAAGCCCTTCTAAATTAACTTTATTTTTGCTAATTTTTTAGGGGCAAAAGTTAGGTGCTGGTTCTAAAAACTTTTTTAGTCCATTTTGTTACCTATTTCTTCGGCTAGGCTATAGTTTATTGTCGTGTTTCAATGTTTCAATGTTTTGTTTTGGTTTTTTTTTTCTTGGTCTATCAAGTTGAAGATTATTTGTCTCGCTCGCTCGGTTAGTGGTCCTGTTGGTGGAGGATGATTGTAAATCTTCAGAGACAGATTTGTTAAAAGTGCCTATTGTTCCAAACCACAAATTTGTTCCAAGTTCTTACTCACTGCCATACTGCTTATTTACACAAAAGTTGAAGTTTGCCAGTTTTTTTTATGAACGTTTAAATGCTTTGCAGTGTCAGCATTTAAATGTTTAAATCATACCTACATACTGTATTTATATTACATTCCGATACTGACAGCTCTGGTTAGTATTTTCTAAGCAAATAAACCCTAAATAAGCAAATAATGTTTATATTGAAAGTTTTATATTTATGGTTGTACATAACTATATACTATATACATTTTCGGATAGTATAATGTTTTTAGAGTATTTCTTAAAGGTTCATTTAACAACAACAAAACAGGAACCTATTTTTTAAACATTTTTTGTAGTTTATTTATTTAAGTAACTTTGCCCAAAATTACATAGTTTAAAAAATAAAAATAAAAAATAGACGAACATCACCAACTCTACAGCATTAATGCAAAATGGCTACAGGAAAGCGAAAGCAAGTTGTGCTTACAATTGAAAAAAAAAAAATGGAAATACTTCTGGAAAAGGTAATTACCAGTGATAAAATAGCACCATATTTTGTAATTTTAAAGAGCACTGTGACTGATATTAAATATCAGAGATTTAAGTTTGCAGTCTCTGATAGTCGGGGTGGGGTTTTTGAGATCTATTCTTGCTCGAGACGAGTCCTTGAGCATTACAATTTCCGAGTGCTCGAATCATATGGCACTCTCCTCTACATACTGTTCTAGTGTACATGAACCTCCCAAACATTGCCACAAGTCCTATTTTAAAAGCCAAATTTATACACAATCAAGTAATATGTTAAGTAATTACTATAATGCTTGCCTTCTTGTGCAGTTAATTGTACAGTACAATGTTGCATATCTGACTCCCTGTGGACTGGGGTGTAGGTGGATAGGTGAAAAAATCAGATTTGCAATCATCTATAGAAAGTTACATTTATATATGCATCAATAGGTTAGTGAACAAAAAAAAAAAAAAAACACTTAAACTGCTTTAAACACAGATAAATTCTTTGTTTTAAAAGTAAGCAAAAGTCAGTGAGATTAGGCTACAATACACAGTGTTGCTATGCAGTTTACTATAAGCCATTTCCACGCAAAGCTTTATAAAAAAAAATACAAAACAAATGGTAAATGTACAGTAAGCTGCAACTTCTTTCTTAACTAGAAGCCCCTGCCTCCCAGGCTCTGCTTTTTTAATATCTCACGGTACTTTGCGCTCTTTCTTGATATTGCCAACAGCCGATAAGAAGCTTGGTTTAAATATGCATTTAAAAGCTACAACAACATGCTGCCAATATCTGCAACCATGCACTCCATTACATAAACACATTGCACAAAAAAAGAGTAAAGCTTTCTCGACTGGTGTATTGAAACATCACTGCTACACGCAGCTGACTGACACACGCACACAGCCCATCTCTCTCAAAGGGGAACGCACGGAAAGGCTGATTGCTATAAGGCTTTCTTTCTGTTTCCATCTCGGACGCTGCACTTGCTGCCAATGCCATCACTCTCGTAGCCTAATTTTAATATTTATTTATATGGCGAGGCAGTACTTGACCAGGGCGGTCATGTGACAGTTGGATATGTGACGTTCCAGTATATATGGAAAGAAATTGACTATTGACCCACCTTTTTAAGTCATACCATGTTTTGCCCATGTACTGCCTATAGCATGGTATGAGCATACTACATCACATTCTCACAATAATAGATAGAGAGAATTTAGTGTTTCTAAACTGCATGGAAACCCCACCAATGTTCAATCTTCAAACGGCTTTGAAAATGATTCCATGCCCATTGGATCTGACAAGCAAAGGTCATTGTACAAAACAATGTATGCATTTTGAGGAATGATTCATCTGGTTTCATCTTCTTCTGTAAGGTGAGAAAGAGGTTCATACAAAGTGTTTTTACAAAGGCTAGCCAGGAATTATGTTACTGGGTCAGGAAAATGTATGGTGGAATTGTAGATGGCCGATAGAACAATGGCAGCACCTGTCTCATTGTAGGCTACAGTTTCATGAAATGTATAGTGTTGTAGAGGTTAATTAACAAAACTGTGTGTGTGTATATATATATATATATATATATATATATATATATATATATATATATATATATATATATATATATATATATATATATAAACACTGTAATGCTTTGAGACATGTAGTCGGATCATGTATTAAAAACCTTGTGTTGGACTAACAAATTGAAAAGATGATAACAATGAACATGCTGTAACAGAGACAAATATCTATTGGCTTTTCTCATACTGTATTGATGAAGGCATCTGTGCATCATTGAAAATGAAATGCTTTTCTCACAATGAGCGTTAGTCTAATAAAAGGTAACACAACATATTCCATCTACAGTCTGCATCTGTTTAAAATGTTTTCCTCATACTCAAACAAATGAAGATTAAGCTGTTTTAATATGTTACAGTAATCACAGCCACATTGAAAAGGGCTAAAACTAAGTCATTCTTAACCAAATTCACAAACAAGTTTGCCATTAAAATCTACATTGAATCAAACTTGAATCAGCTGTTATTCTTCTATCAAAGTTTACATACTATCAAGTTATGAAGAAAGATACCTAACAGAAGTCTTTCTGTGTTTGACAGCTGAGGACACATGTGGTGGTACCCTAAGAGGTTCCAGTGGGATCATTTCAAGCCCCAATTTCCCCAGTGAATATTACAATAGTGCGGACTGTACATGGACCATTCTTGCAGACCCAGGAGACACCATCTCCATCATTTTTACAGACTTCCAGATGGAAGAGAAATATGACTACTTGGAAGTGGAAGGATCGGAACCGCCTACAATATGGTGAGTCAATTATTTATTTATTTATTATTAAAACTACTTATTATGAAGCTGTAGTAGCAGGTAATATAACCTTTCTGAACAAATTTAACACAGTGCTTAAATAGAAAGTTGGTGAATGATTACTGTTCCATAACTTTGATTATAGGTATCTGGTAAACAGACATTTTAGTTAAAAACTAGACATTTTTATAATATTTATTTTATAGAAAGCATCTAAACATCACATGAGCCTACAAATGTCAGATATATGTTTTTATTGTGTTTATTTTCTTTTCCATTGCTACCATGCAGTTGTAATTCTTGTCACTGATCATTTATATATTCTGAATAAAATGTGTCTATTCTCTGGCTTTAAGGATAATCATAATTTAAAAATCAATCCATGTTATAAAAGCACTGCTGATCTTCTTGCCACTCAGAAGATGGTGCTTCTGTTTGCAGACAGCACATGCTTACCTTGTAGCTCTATCTGGCCTTTCTTGTGACACGTGTTCCCCAGTGATGCTGCACTCATAACTAAGATGTGATTCTAAAGCCTTCATCAGAACAAACAAGAGCTTACAATAAAAAGCACACAATGTACAGTATGGTGTACCCGAAGACTAATACATATTTCTTTTTAAATGAAAAAAGCAACCACTATACAGCATAGTGACAGTGAGGCCTATTAGATAGATAGATAGATAGTTAGTTAGTTAGTAAGTAAGTACGTAAATAAATAAATAAATAAATAAATAAATAAATTAAAAAACAGGCTTCTACTCTGCAGTTCGTTGCCCCTTTAAAAACGGAGACCCAGGACACGGAGTTGCAGTTTTAGTGCTTGCGTGCACTTTTAATAACACAGAAACAAAAATAAACAAACACAAAATAAACACCTAGCTAATTCATCTAATCTAATTCAGTTAACAAACAAACACACAAATGTGCATTCACACATGTATATTAACACCCTCCCTGCCATGTTACTATATATATATATATATATATATATATATATATATATATATATATATATATATATATATATATATATATATATATAGTACCAGTCAAAAGTTTGAGTATACTTGCTGGAAAATAGGTTTTTTCATAATTGTTATATATGTTTCTGTAAATACTTCAAAATGAATACACATGTTACAATATACAAAACAAAACATAAGGAGTATAAAAGCAATGTTCAAGAAAATTGAAAATTGTCTCTAAATCTTGGATTCCTCAAAATAGCCACCCTTTGCCTTAATAACAGCCTCATAAACACGAGGCATTCGGTTAACAAACTTCAGCAGGAAATCGCCCGACATGTCTTCCCAGCTCTTCTGCAGCATTTCCCACAGATGTAGGGCACTTGTGGGTAGCTTTGCTTTGACTCTTCCATCCAGTTCCTCCCATGCAAGTTCTATGTGATTGAGGTCTGGAGACTGGACAGGCCAGGTCCTTCACTTTCCTTCTTCGCCAGGTAGCTATTGCACAACTTTGAGGTGTGTTTCGGGTCATTATCTTGCTGATGAGTGAAGGACTGCCCAACTAGTCGTAATCCTGATGGAATGGCATGCCTCTGAAGCACGCTATGATAGCCATGCTGGTTGAGCTTGCCATGGACTTGGTAAAGATCACCAACTCTGTCAACAGCAAAGCAACCCCAGACCATGACACTGCCTCTTCCGTGCTTGACAGTGGGAACCACATATGCAGAACTCATGCGCTCACCCTCTCTGCGTCGTACAAATACTGGGCGGTTGGACCCAAATATTTCAAATTTTGACTCATCGGTTCATAAGACCGACTTCCATTCCTCAAACGTCCAGTTTCTGTGTTTTTTGGCCCAGGCAAGTCTCTTCCTCTTATTCTGCACTCTTAACAGTGGATTCTTGGCAGCAATTCTTCTAGTTAGGCCAGCTTCACCCAATCTCTGAACAGTTGATGTTGAAACATCTGTACTTTAGTAGCATTTAGCTGAGCTTGTATTTCAGGGGCAGTTAATCGCCGGTTTCGCAGACTTGTGGCTCGAATGAACTTGTTCTTTGATTCTGAGGTCACCCTTGGCCTGCCTGACCTTGTTCGGTCCTCATGAGTGCCAGTTTCTTCAAATCATTTGATGGTCTTGGCCACAGCAGTTACAGACACTTACAAAGTTCTTGCGATTTGTCGTAAAGATTGACCTTCATTTCTTAAAGTAATTACAGTATTTTCTCTTTGCTTAACTGAGCGTAATTTGCCATTTTCTGCTCCCTTACATTCAGGAATGACAAACTTGTGCCTGTGCTACCTATATTTATAGTAATCATGGTCCCTCTCCTGTTAACAATAATTGGTGACAAAAGGTTAATTAGGTAACATGCTAGTTAACTCAGAGAACATCTAACAAAGACACCTTTATACTTAGGCCAGTGTTCTAACACTGTGTTATACACATTTCAGACTTTTAACTGACTTGGGCTTCAGACTGAAATCCCCTTGCTTTGGGTGACTATTTCATTGAAATTGACAAGATTTACATTTTCATTTAAAAATTACATTTTTGAATGCAATTCACTTATGATTATCAGCTTATATAAGTACACATATCATATAATGAAATATTAAGTGTTTATAGACAAGTTTATACAGTTAAAAGCATAGATAATCATGAAAAACTTGGTTTCAAGCAGGTGTACTCAAACTTTTGACTGGTACTATATATATATATATATATATATATATATATATATATATATATATATATATATATATATATATATATATATATTAGGGATGCACCGAATCCAAGTTTTTGAGATTCAGCCAAATACTGGATCAATCTCAAAAGATTTGGCCGAATACCAAACCAAATACCAAATCTACAAAAAACTGAAGAAAACTTGAATGAAAAACAGACTGGCAGCTATAACATGGGATGCACACAATCAATTGTTTTGAGCCTTTTAGTTCATAGTATTTTTATTACTGAATGCAAATACATCCCTGAATAAGATTTCAGTTTGAAACGTACACAATTTACCGCTAGTCCCCTCCCCCCACAACAGAAATGTCAAAATACAGAACTGTTTACTTTACAAGAAAGGAGAGCTGCATCTTTGCCATAACCCACTATTTTCTTTAATGACGTTTCAACCTGTGTCACCTGATCTGAGAGTAGGGTTGCCAACAGCTCCAGAATCTCGGGACACTTTAAGTAAAGTCAGGTTTTGTTTATCACCTCTCTATACTGTAGTGTATTCAATAAAGTCACTGTGAATTGTATGAACTGTCACTAAATTAATCTAATTGTTTTACTTTGTTGCTACCAAAAGCACATGCATGTCTGCGAGGATCATTTCCTTCAATCAGACCTATACAGCAGCTGATTGGCATTCTGAGTCTTTGACTGGGCGGAAAAAAAATCAAAACTTTACCATATGTCACAAGGTTAAATGACAGAGTGCAGGTGAGCACAAAGTAATCTATAATAATGTTGTTGCACTATTTTGATAGATATTGTTTACTGTATAAAAAATTCAAGCAGTACGATTAATCATTGTTATGATGCTCTCCTGATAGATTCGCCACCACAATTAAACATTTAAGTATATTTTAAAAATTGCTTGAGCAATTCACACTCATTTTACATGTCAAATACATTGCAGTTTGAGAGGTGAATTAAAAAAAAAAAAAACCTGATCTGTCAGTGTCCTGGGATTCTGGAGCTTGTTGACAACCCTAACTGAGAGCTATGAAGAAAAATTACTGGGATCAGGAACCTGAACCTCCCTGTGAAATAAAAACCCACACTGATTAAAATGCACCCTGTATGTAACACATATAAAATAGGCTACGAAATAGTTTACAAATTAAGTACTGTCTGACCATTTGCTATTTGACCAAATTTGAAAAGACCGAAATGAAATATTTTGTCAGTGTTTCAGTAAATTATTATTATACATAGCGGTACTGTGTTCATACTTCTTTGTCTTTGGACAGCAGCATTATACACAAGCTGCAAGTTAAGGACTAAGATATTCCACACTAGTGGGACAACAAAGATTAAAAGCTAAAATCCTCTAGTCACTTTATGTCAGTTGCAATGTACTTTTGAATTTAGCACAGAGCTGGGAAATAAACAGCATACTAGCTAGTACATATTATCTGAGGATCATCTCCAGTTAATCTTAATAAATTTGCCCATTATATCACCAGTTCCATTGGTACCCATGGCCAGGTATCAAAATGACATCCTTTTTTGTTGTTGGCAAAATAATATGGAACACAATGCGCATTATTAACATTAACACATTTAAATGTCAGGAGTACATGTCAGACTAGTTAACAAATACAAATTAGGTTTGGGAATCAAATTTAATTAAGTACTGTCTAATTTTCTATTGAGTTAATATTAAATTTATATGAAGAAAAGATCACTTCATCATGCATGCCTCATTTATCTATATTAAGCACTAATTAGGACTGTGATTTTTGAAGTCACATTTTAAAGTGTGTTTTGAAATTGCAAAATGTTATACAGTATGCAATGCAATGCTATCTCTCTTAGTGTGACTGTGACTCATGTGCACATGTTTGTTTTGTGTTTTGTTTATTTCTTATAAATAGTGTTGTTGTAAGTAATTATCAGAGAGCTGGACGCTCTGTCTGGAATATACTGCCTGCTGTGTTTGGTTGCAGTTAAAATCAGCCTGGTGATTGGCCAGTTACTGATCCCTAACCAGTAGGTGAATGTGTTCTGGTGGAGCATCTCATGATAAAAAGGCTCAGCTAGCACATCCCGGCGCTGCTGCAAGGCCATTAGTTAATCTTTATTATCAGTCAATCTTAATTATTTACATAGCCCCTTTCACAATAAAATTGCCCAAATCACTTAACATAGCTAACAAATATGTATACATATTAAAAGAAGTAACAATAAGCAATACAAGAGAACAAGAAATAAAAAAACGCAATAAGAATACAAAAATACAACAGTGAGTAGCAGAATATATCTATCTATCTCTCTCTCTCTCTCTCTCTCTCTCTCTCTCTCTCTCTCTCTCTCTCTCTCTATATATATATATATATATATATATATATATATATAGGTAGATTTCTCCAGACCCAACTCGCAGTGTTTTCTCGGTGTAGAATGGCAACATTCCGAGTTTAGTTTTTTTTTTTTTTTTTTCACATGGCCCATTCCATGTGACATTGATAAATTGTAAGATAAAATGCAAAGGGTTCTCATAAAGGTTAAAAACCTTTAATAGTGCATGCACATTATAATTCATTCCTATCATTTGTTGAAATGTGTTTATACTGGATCCTTGCTGACAGCTGTAAAATTCAGATTTAAGGCTGACATAAAACTGTTGACTTTACTTGACTGGCTGTTATTGATTATGAGCTCATTGCACCCCTGCTGTGCATCTCCAGATAAATGACAAGTGTCAGGGCAATTATAGCTTGGCGTCATGAAGACATTGTATATGAAATATTTTTACACAGCAGTGCAGTTACTGTTGAACACATCAACTCATACACAGTAGGTTTTTCAGGATAAAAATGTGACCTGATGCTGCATGACTGATAACAGAGAACAGTATATGATGGGATGGCCGCTCTATTCACTAACTAATTTTATGCATATATAAAGCAAGCTAAATTGTTAATTAGCAAGTTGTCACAACACTGTTTTATATTGTGTGTGTATATGTGTGTGTGTGTGTGTGTGTGTGTGTGTGTGTGTGTGTGTATATATGCATGCTTGAAAAAAACGTAAGTTCAATTCTGAGTTTGTCGCAATGACAGCGACAAAGGAGGACAGAGTGAGGAATCTAAAGTTTACAGTCCAGGAGCTAAATGTATTAGCACAAGAAGCGGTGAGGAATTATGAAAGGCTTTTTGGTGCTGAGTCAACAAGAACATTAACATTTCCATTTTACAAAAAAAATTATAAAATTTTGGCTGGGTCCGTAGGGCTCGGTACCACTGCCACCATATGTGAAAGATGTTATTCACTCGGGTTGTACAGGAGGTAAACTTTCTAGAATGCCAATAATTGTCCCTCGTAATTAGGGTGTGTTTTATAAATAGCCAGAATTTTATGGTTTGATAATGAAATTAGTCTTTGGATCAGTTTAGCTCGAGTGGCTACACGGACATCTGTAGGTTTAGGATTGAATTGCAGGTTAATCATGTCATTCTAATTCTCCAGTGAATTTCACAGGGCCCTATACATACAGTAGGTACATTTCAGTCCTGGTATACGTTCTGCTATATGAAGTCTTAGAAATAATGTTGTACAGAGTAGACGTTAGATCATAGAATGTCATTAACTAAAACTCAAGTGAAAACTACAAAAGATTTAGAAGTGAGTAGTTTTTCGAGATTTACGATTGTACTGTAAATTTACAGTATAATTGTAAATCTCGAAAAACTACTCACTTCTAAATCTTTGGTAGTCATTTTTTTATTACTTTAGTATAAATACATGTTAATTTGGATTCATATGTTGTTTTTTTCTGACTTTATGTGAACGAAAAGACACAAAATCGCCCGTTTTCTCATTGGAAATAGTGATATTTTGAAATTTACCTGTCCTGGTCACAAAAGCAAAGTTTGTGGGGAATAATAGCCATTTTCTATACTTTTGAGGCATAAGCAATTAGGAAATAACACTTACTACCCAGGAACAAAAAAAAATAAATAAAAAAAAAATTGTTACACGGTATAATGAAAATGAAGATACATTGAATTGAAATGTGTTGGATCAAGAACCTTCAGTGCTGCAAGGGAATGTACAAAATAAATGTCAATTTAAGATATGTCAGGTAGCAAACTTATCAGTTATTTCATGAAATAGCTGACAGACCATAAGAATCTGTAAATACCAATGTATTCAATAATTATTATTTAATGTGTACTGTATATAATGTCAGGTAGTATGTATTAAATTAATAGCAATGTTATTGCACATACAGGATAACTTATTGTTTTCTCTTTACAGAAACACTAGACGGATGCTGTCTAAAACATAAATCTATTGACACCTGTTTATAGGTGTCATATGAATCATGTGCAGTAAAGATTCCCAATGGCACTTTTTTTGCTAGCATTCATGACATTTAGTATATTCTGTCCCTGGTTTCTAATGAAAAGAGAATAGATGTTGGTCATTACTTTTCATTGATTTTTTTCTCTCCATTTGCAAAATGCTTTTTTTATACCTGATACAGAGTTCTGTAGGTGAATATAATTCGAATTGTGTCCTGTTATGCAAGTGCAGTGTGTGTGTGTGTGTGTCTGTTTCTTTGTTTATTTGTTGTTTGTTGAATCGATGCCGAAATGCCCGGGCAGTTCATGAAGTGCCCAGCTCTGGTGGGCAGATACCGAATTACCATTGAATTTTATGTCATTGCTGCATTTTATTGTGACCCCCCCACCCCATATCTAACCCATGATATAACCTGTGGATTAATATTTTGTGGAGTTCCATTGCTCTAAACAGAGCTAATTCAGACGTAATTCACTCTCTATTAATAGTATACTGTATCTGTTAAAAAATCTTTCTTCGCCACCGGATTGCTGTGAGAGGTTGATGAAATTACATAAAATTCAATGCTAATTCGGCATCTGCCCACCGGAGTTGGGCACTTTGCAAACTGCCTGGGTATTTTGGTATCGCTCCATAACACATAACCATAACAAAACCAACAAAACAAAACAACAAAAAAAAAAAAAAATTGAGGTAGTTAATTTCTGGTTTTCCTACTTAGATATTAAATATAATATACTTTTAAACCAGGTATGTCTTCTCTTATGTTTGGGTGCAGTGTGTTTTTGTGACACCTTTAAATGTGCAAACTTCCATTTAGTTTATAGCTAATAAACGTTTATAAAATCCACAATCTATAAACATTAAGCATCTGACAAGTATTTACTGTATTACTTATATCTAAATTCACAAACCTTTTTTACTTCAGAGTCAATACCAGCCACTTTTTTGTGAAACAAGAAAAACACCATTCCAGTCACTAAACTAGAACTACAATATTAAGTACACTATTTTTATAGCAGCCTGTAGGAGGTTAGTGGGCTGAATCAAATGGTGGTGATGATGCGACTGGCAAAACGTACACAGGAGGCTTGATATAGTTCTCCCCACAGCAGGGTTTTTATTAAGTCTGGCCGTAAAATGGCCACCGACCAGTAATTCAATCACAAAAAAATAGAACAAAAGTAATGAAATAAAAATAATCTAAATAAATTCCCCCACCAATATCAACAATGATAAAGAGTCGAAAATAAAAAGGTAATATCAACAAAGTCCCGCACACAGTAAAATATAAGTTGAAAATAAAAGACGTTTCAATAGCGCTCCCGCGCCGACCTCTAGGGGGCTCCCGGTCCTGGGTAGGATTTAGTGCCTTGGTCCCGGGCGTTCTTCCGGGAAAAACGCAGCAACACCGTCTCCAGTCTCTGCAACACAACACACTTTCACATATGATAATTAATCCAACAGCACATCTCCTTCGCTGTTCCCCAGCACTGAGCAACCAAGCTTAGATCGTACCGTCCTTTAAATACTGTTCGACCCCACCCTTAGCCTCGGCCCCGGTCGCCGCTGTACCCAATCGGTGTACATAGTAACTCTGAGGTACGTGGCGCGGCGGCCGCGGACTTCTGCGTTCGGGCGGAGCAAGCGATCTTTCTGGAATTCCCAGACGGTTCGACCTTTGTCTTTTCACCGGTCTTGTCCTGTTTTATGCAAAGCCACCAGCATCGGGAGGATCGACCACAGCTCCGACCCATTGCACCCCCGTCACACAGCCCAATTGTTTATTTGTGTTTTAAGAGTAGCGACTAGTGAATAGAATTTTATTTGGTTGTGCACAATTGCTGTTGTTTCCTATTAGCAGTATGTGCCTTGCAACAAATTGTAATTTTTTTTTCCAGTGATTGCACAATAATTATTCTTTCATTTATTGTATGTAGAGTGTAATCTTTGTTAGTGACAAGCAGCACTTGGTAAGTCATGTGTTGTGAATAGTTTTAATACAGTTTCTTAACAAACTGAATATTGCACAATTAATTATAGTATTGATTTAATTGAATGACCTTCAACTTCTAGGACCTGTGTTTTGTCCAACAATCTAAATGTGTAAAACAACATCGGTTACAAGATCAAATAATGATTTTAACTGAGATGTCTGTTCTTAGCTTTGATCATTGTGTAGTTTATCAGACAAGTTTTAGTTTAAAATCAATACAACTGTAAGGTTGTTTATGGTCTCTTCATATATTGTACATCATGTGTAGCAGGGCAGAGGCCCTGCACGCTGAAAAATGGGGCTTTTGTGGTGAAGTGTTTAACTGTTTGATTGTTTTATGGATTAATTAACACATGGAATGTGGCCAGGTGGTAACTGAATGATTAATTGTCACTTACCACTGGCCGTAGCCTATAAAAAACAGGTTTGCAATGTTTGTGGGGCTGTCTGTCATCCTCTGTGTGAGGCATGGAGGGGAAAAGGTCTGGGGGGAAAAGGTATTGTTATATTTATATGGTTGGTTACTGGTGAACAGGTTAGCCATCCAGTGTTTAGCTAAGACTGTGCTCCTAAGTGGAGTTAGGAGTTATTGTTTTACAATAATATTGCGTAAACGTCCGTCACGTATCCGCCCTAACTTTTTATCCACCATGATCAATCTCTTCAGCAACGTTAGTTTATTATTGAAGAGAAGATTATTTCAGAGATTGTACATCCTAGCAAAGTTTTCTACACAGTGTAGTATGTGCCCGTGTGCAACCATTGCTGGTAGCATCACGTGAGCTGTTCAGTGTGTTGATATGTAAATAAATTTGGTTTCTGGCTACTCTGTCACAAACATTAATACCCTGTAACTTTCTAAACAAGGGATTTAGGCAAGCTCCCTAATAAAAGCTGAATGCCAAAACGATAATTCATTTCCATTACATGAAAGTAGATCTTAAACTTCATGCTGATTTGAACTCGGCTCTCGCCAAGATAAGCACCAACTAAGACGTAGCTTTATAGTAAACTAATGTGATCCATCTGCATCTCCATCCATTTGCGTTGCTTTCCATCTGATGATGTAGATATCCTTCTGCCTGGTGCTGATGGCTGAAATGTAATGCTGGCTCCAGGGATCAGCTTATTTTGCCTCCCCAGCGCATCAGCACACACAACGGCTTTGATGCTGGCTCCAGGGATCAACCACAGTGTGGTCTCCCCAGCGCATCAGCATGACAACCGTCTGGATTGAGCTAAGTAGGGTACATCTCTGGGGTCTTCAAGTGGGCACCTTCCATCCTCTGTGTTTTGTTGACTAGCCCACAACACTGCAAGAAGGCTCAATAATGATTCTGGCATCCCAACATTACCCCCCTCCATTCCCCACTCGGAGCCCAGGTTACTTACCTGTACATCAGCGTTGCTTTCTTTTTATTGTGCTTGAGATCCCCATCCAGAATCTTTCTGTCTCAGCCAGAGCCAGTTGCTGCTTCTTTCTGCTGCTTCAGATAAGTTATTCACTGTGCGACGCAACTCTTGGCCACTGAATCCAACATCTCTGAGAAACTGGGATGTAGTGAGCCACACATCCTCGACAACCCACCTCCACTGGGTAAACTCGGAAAAAAACTCGGGTAAACTGGGTAAACCTTGCTGTTCCACTTCAGCAGCTAGCTGAGCATACCAAAGTTTCTTCCTCTCATACGCCTCATTCTGCCAGCATCTACCAGTCTCTAGCAGCTACCAGTTGTCCTTGCTTTTAACACTTTTTCTTGGTGTTTGCTCTCCTGAACAGAGGAATATTGTCTTCTGTTGGGTGTAATGCTTTGATGGAACTGGTGGCAACTTATTGGTCAGGTTACGCTTATCTTCCAATGCTAAGGCCAAACATCGCAGCACCTCAAGTAAACCGTCCTTGGCTAAGACCCACCTTACATCCTGTCAAAATGTGCCTTAATGTTGCAGGTGATGCATGAGGGATCCTCACCCACCCAAAGGTTTAGGTGTGAATAAATTAATTGTTACAGCTGTGTGTAATGGTATTTAAAACAGGATTCTTTTTACCTATCCACCCTTACTCTGGTCCCACCGCAGTCAGATACATGACGGATTACTGTATTTCGTTTTGTAAACAAATAAATATAGCATTGCCCTGTTTACACCCTATCAGTTGTTTGAGTACTTCTTTTATACCACAAGACAGTTAAAAAGGTCCCGGACGTGGCAAAAAAATCCTGGTGACGGAGACGTGCAGGCATCTCTGGGCGGTGGTGAACAGGCATCACCAGCCGATGGCAAACCAATATCTCCAAGCGATGACGAACTGGCCTCCCCAGGTGTTGCAGGCATAGCAGCCCTAGGCGGTGCAGGTGTGACAACCCTAGGTGTTGCAGGCTCGGCAGGTTTGAACACAATTGGCAACACATGAGAAAAAACGGACTGC
Organism: Polyodon spathula; assembly: GCF_017654505.1. Taxonomy (NCBI): domain Eukaryota; kingdom Metazoa; phylum Chordata; class Actinopteri; order Acipenseriformes; family Polyodontidae; genus Polyodon; species Polyodon spathula. The sequence continues at coordinate 61,178,140 of NC_054536.1, read as the reverse complement.
CAGATCAATTGCAATGATTTAAAATTTTGATTTCAAAAGTTCTTAACAAATTAATGCAATTGTAAGTGTTGCAATTGCCTGCAGTTTTCATGCACCTTATTATAATATTTGTGAACCCTCTTGTGCACTGTCTCTGCCCCTTTTTGCGAATTTAAGCAGGAATGCCCATAATTACATAGTCATCTGTGCAAAGCATTTCCGATAGTCGCAAATAGCATTGCGCTTGTCTAGTACATTTCACCCAAGACTTCTGACTTGTTTGCAACTGGTTTGCAACTATTGCGACAGGCACAACACTTTAGTAAACCTACTCCTGTAGTGTAATTCTTGAAATGTAACATAAATCCAAGTGATTTGTATATAGATCTCATACTATACCCTTCACATTTTTAAACCTCACAGAAAAATAACTCAACTTTGGTGGAAACATAATCATATATAAATACTCTGAATTCTGTTAGCAGGCTTCATTAAAAGTTCTAAAATGTTTTCTAGCTACTACAGTAATTTCTTCTTTGCTATCTAGCTCACTTTCACTCTCCAAGTGTGATTAATGTGTCCTCTTTTCTAACAGATACAGAGATGACTACCTGCTCTAACCCTTGTGTAGTATATTAACAGATGGGTCCTGTTTCTTACACAGTATACTATACATTTTCTTCTTTTAATTTTCTTTCTTGTCTTGGCAGTAAATGTAATTTAGTTGTACCAGTTTGACCGGTATAGTATTGACAATACAGTCACAGTCTAATTCTCAGACCGGGCAAGTTCAGGCCCATGAGAATTATTCTAGATTAATCCTCACAGTGTTTGGATTAGCTGGGGTGAGACTCATGCTGACATTAGCACTTAAAGGTATACCAGATCATGAGCTGTAGGTGTCAAAATGTCCAACATATCCCTAAACATGCGTACCTTTTTTTACTGCCTACCATGGGAATTGGCTTGTTTTACTTTGGGCACTCTTATGAACATGTATAACACACAGTTAGCCTCCAACCCCGGGGTTATAAAAAACACTGCCTTTCTCAAGTTAATAATGGAATTAATTGAGTATTTTAAGTAATTGTCAATCGTCTGCTGGTCTACAACAACATAGTGAAATTGACCTTCATTTGCTTATTATGCTGCAGTAGTATCAAGCCTTGGGGGTTCAGCTCCAAAGTACCTTTTTGCATTAAGTCAGTAATGTTGTGTGGAAATATTTCAGTCAAAGCGTACTGTAGTTTGCGGTCCATGTTTTATTTTATTTTTTTGGAATCCATAATCCACTGTAATCTTTTTTCATCTGTTTTAACTTTCTCGGCAAGTATTTGTCAAAATATACATTTATAAATCAACAAGTATTTTAACATACTGTAGTGTTTTTATTGTGTTCCTTTTATACTCAGATTTGTATCTTATTATACTATATTATTTCTGAGTTCTCATTTCTAATTTAATATGTTTATGTCCTCATTTGTTTACTCTGGGCTGTAAAAAGTTGTGAAATGGTGGTAATTATTATATTAGCTTTAGTGTTTTATATATAGTTTAATATATTATAAAATGGCAAGATCCTGGTCATATGTTGACCTTGTTGTTTTTGTTCTTATTCAGTAACATGATTGGTTTGTGACAAGGAGTAGTTTTTGGTTAACATATAGACTTTGAACTGTGTTGCGCTGTTTTGAAGCATGCCAAAGGCTCTCCAGTTTTTCTTTGCTATGTCTTTACTATGGCACAATAATATCAAACATATTCTCAGTTTCACAGCAGTCTCCGAAAAGACCCAGACAAACAAAAGAAAATAGTTCTTATTAAATGGTTGCTTTTACTGTAAATGGGGTATACACTGAACAATCCAACAATTGCAGCCAGACCACAGGTTTAGGGCAATACAGTGGTAAATCTGCATCTTTATTGGAACTATATTATATTTCTGGTTTTATAGATCATACTGAAAGTCAAACAGACACTGACAGCAGTATAAGCCATTGACAATTGGCATACCTTTTTCTTACGCTATTTTGGTAATAGCTTTTGGGTAATTTTGGGTTTCCTTGTAGTTTAATAATAAAAAAGTAAGGTAAACAAAACAAAAACCAAGAGATAGTGTTTCACAAATGCAGAAAAAAAACTGAAAAAACAGATACCAGCATTCCATAAGAAACTATTGCGTACTATCCATGCATTATTTACTAAACATTTAACTGCATATATATTTATTATTATAAAATGGGTATTTTAAATACTCTATCCTGATTGGTCAAAATAGGTCACATGGGGGTGTTGATATTACCCCTTATCACCATGGGTCGGTTGAACGAGCAAATCAGTGGCAGATATCCATACCGTTAGAATTTAAAAACAAAAATGGCAGACATATTGGAATTTATTGCAATAAACATGATCGAGGAGATTTGTGTAAATGTTGAATTTTTGAGAAACCGAAGTGTACATGCGATATGGAATGAATCTGTATTGAAGACCGATGATTAATTAAAGTAGTAAAAAAAGGCAAAAGTAAGTATTCAAATAAATTCAAAACTCGCCATTCTGATCGCTCTATTCTTTCTCCCTGAACTACGGCGTTTCCCTATTCCATTTTGAAAATAAATAGTTTAAAAAATATCCGTTAAACTTTCAGCTTTTCACAAAAGATTTGGGCTCTCCTCCAGAAGTTTTTTCCTCTGATCAACACAAAAAAAGTCTATAATGTCAAAGTGAAAAATAAAATCCACAAATTGTTCTAAATTAATTACAAATATAAAACAGAAAATAATCGATTGCATAAGTATTCACCCCCTTTGCTATGACACACCTAAATAAGCTCTGGTGCAACCAATTGTCTTTAGAAGTCACATAATTAGTTGGAGTCAACCTGTTTGCAATTAAGGTGTTTCACATGATTTCAGGTTAAATACACCTGTTTCTGGGAGGTCCCACAGTTGGTTAGTACATTTCCTAACAAAAACTACATCATGAAGACAAAGGAACATTCAAAGCAAATCTGGAATAAGTTTCTTCAAAAGCACCAGTCAGAGGTAGGATATAAGAACATTTCCAAGGCATTGAATATCCCCCGGAGCACAGTAGTGTCCATTACCAAGAAATGGAGAGAATATGGCACAACTCTGACTCTGTCTACAACAGGCCATCCTCAAAAACTGAGTATCCGGGCGAGAAGGGCACTAGTCAGGGAGGCAACCAAGAGGCCTATGGCAACTCTAAAGAAGTTACAGTCTTCCATGGCTGAGCTTCGAGACACTGTGCATACAGCAACAATAGCCTGGGTGCTTAACAAAACTGGCCTTTATGGGAGAGTGGCAAAAAGCCATTGTTGAAAAGAACTCACATCAAATCTCAGCTAGAGTTTGCCAGAAGGAATGTGGGAGACTGAGACCAAGTGGAAGAAGATTCTATGTCTAATGAGACCAAAATAGAGCTTTTTGGCCTCAACGCTAAGTGCTATGTTTGGCACAAGCCTAACACCGCACATCATCCTGAGAACACCATCCCTATCGTGAAGCATGATGGTTACAACATCATGCTAGGGGATGCTTCTCTGTGTCAGGGCTAGAAAGCTTGTGAAGATAGAGGGCAAAATGGATGCAGCAAAGTATAGTGAAATCCTGGAGGAAAACCTGCTGAAGTCTATAAGATACCTGGGACTTGGAAGAAGATTCATCTTCCAGCAGGACAATGACCCCAAACATACAGCCAAAGCCTTAAAAACAAAAAGGTTAATGTCATGGAGTGGCCCAGTCAAAGCCCGGACCTCAATCAAACTGAGAATATGTGGAAAGAGTTGAAAATTGCTGTTCACCAAAGGTCCCCATCCAACTTGACGGAGCTTGAGCAATTTTGCAAAGAAGAATGGGCAAAAATTGCAGTGTCCAAATGTGCAAATTTGTGACTTATCCAAATACACTCATGGCTGTAATTGCTGCCAAATATTGACTCAAGGGGGTGAATACTTTATGCAATCAATTATTTTCTGTTTTGTATTTGTAATTAATTTAGAACAATTTGTAGATTTTATTTTTCACTTTGACATTATGGACTTTTTTTTCTGTTGATCAGTGGAAAAAAAACCTCCTAATTAAATCCATTTTGATTCCATGTTGTAACACAATACCATGTGGAAAAGTCCAAGGGGGGTGAATACTTTTGAGAGCTACTGTATAATAGATAAAAATGTTCCTACAGAACCGTAGCTTCTGCAATTCTGATCCTCTGCGTACTGATCTAAAATCCAGTACTTAAGGTTAAGGATATAAAAATGATAGTCAAAATACACAGTGCATTTTTTTAAATACTGGTACATTATATTCTCCCACTACATAATATTCTTATAATAATAAAAGTAGATACCTGAAACCAGCACAAGACTCGCCAGTAGAATGTGGTTATGTTGTAGTTGTTATTGGAGATCCACTATTCTGTAGTCCATATCAGTTCAACACATTTATCAGTAGACTCTAATCCACAGGGCATTGTTGTGAATTTCTGGAACTTGGTTTTGTAAGTCTTGAACCTAGTTGATATTATGCCACATATGTGTCTTTTTGAACAAATTAATGGTACCAACAGTTTCTTTTCTTCATGTTTTCATTCTTCTAAAACAAATCTTTCTCAATGAGTTAGGTTTAAGAGATTTTACTTCAACTCTATAGGTGGTGGCTCAAGCCTGGTGCTGCTGGTAGCCTGCAGCAAAATACAGGAGACCTCTGACACCAATTCCCAGCTATTCTATTGTAATACATTTTGGGGATTTGTCCTTGGTAGGTAACCATGAGAGATGCTACTTAAGGCTAGTGTACAATTAATTGCATCTTACTGCTAAGAGACAGAAAAGTCTAGGCTTAAAGTTATCAGCTATCTGATGACCAAAATAACAAAAGTGTAAAGGATGAAAAAAACATCTTTCTGTGCTTTGCAAAGGGCTTTGTTATTTATTTATTTATTTATTGTAAAGGGCTGTATTTATTTGTAGAAGCTTCAGTATGTTTTGTAACATTGCTTATAAAATAATTAAACTATAAAGCACTATAATTTTGAGTCAAATTGCAATAATTTGAAACGTTGAATAAATAGTGTTGCATAAAAAAAAAACCCAACAAAAACACAATGAAGAAATCTGTAAACCCCTCGTACTGTATGCTTATGTTTTCCAATTTGGCCAAACCAGCTTGCCAGGGCTACTTTCAGCAGATCTAATGTTAATAAATAATTGCTTGGTATGACCTTTAGTTATAGTAGAAAGTTGTTCGAGATTGTGTCTCGAATGTGATCTTTACTACTGAAGTCGAATGAACATAAGGTATGGACATGTTTCCATGCAAAAAAAAAAAAAAAAAACTTTAGCACGAGCAGGCAGTTTTACTAACCCTTTTTAGCCGTACCATGTTTTGGCCGTGAACTTCCTATAGCGTTTCGAATGTGCGTGTCATGTAAGTGCTACGTCACATTCTCACGACAATGGAGAAAGAATTTGGAGTTTCTAAACTACATGGAAACCCCAACGTTTTGTCCTAATAAAATTGACTGCTATATTATACAAGACATATTAGAATGGAGTCCCATTTTACATACTAAGAATAAGATCATATTAATAAAAGCTGCAGGTTACCATCCTTTAAAACACAACTTATTATTAGTATTATTATTATTATTATTATTATTATTATTATTGAGCATATTTTTCATTGTTTCTATCAATGTTGTATTTTATCATAATTGTCAGATCATTTATTTTAGCCAGCCACTCCAGAAAAAAAGCACTAAAATGGTTTTAAATTAGATTATTGTATTATTGTAGTTTCTGTTAATGTGTCTGGCTCAGAAAGCTCCACATGAATGTCACATAAATCTCCAAGGTTTAAATCATTACTCTGGTTCTCAAGTTCCAGCAGTATACCACTTGTAGTGGTAATGAGTTTAGTTGTGAAATACAACTTGCCCTAAGTAGTTTGTATGTTTTTTAGGGTGTATGTGGCTCCATCATTGTGATCTAGACAGCAAAAATATATCTTTACTATACTATGGGTGCTCCGTCCTTCAGTCTTTTGATAAATGGCATAGTATTGTAGTTCCTGAGACTTCCTGAGGTACCGTTTTGCATAGCAGCCATTGTCTGATTGAGCAGCAGTGGGTTTACAGGCAGGGTGACGTTTTGGGGTTTTCCAAGGCAGCCATTGACTCAACTGGAGATAGCTTGGGACATAGCTTGTATGTGTAGGAGGGCAAACATGAGCATGACCATTGTTAAATGCATGCATCTGGAAACATATTGTAAAGAGCAAACCTCTGACTGACTTAATGAGTTATCAAAATATATATGTGGGTGCAGGTTCATTGGTTTTGCCATAACGTATACTGTTCAGAATACCTCAAAAGTTTATGTCAACTGTCACAGTATCTAAAACCATTATGGGGGACGCTAATAAATACCATTTTCTTTCATGTTTTTTTTTTTTAATCATTTGAATCATTTTTCAGGCAAACCTGAAAACAAAAGTATTGTTTTTTTTTTTTTTTTTTTTTTTTTTTTTTTTACTGTTATGGTAAAGATTATTAAATTCTAATTATTATTAATTGTTTATCATATCTGATAACGTTAACAGTATGATGGTATATGTCATGTGCAGTATGTAAGGAGTGCATGATTCAAAAAGCTGCCTGTGAAGTATGTGCAGATTACAGAAATAATAATTATCAAAATAATCATCTTAAAATAATGAGATTGAGGCCTATCTGTAATACATCAGAAAAGGTTGACTCCTACGAAAGGATGCTGCCTAATACTATACTATACCACAGATGTTTGCTTTCCAGGTGCAAATTTTAAAAGCTGTGAGAGCTTAAAGGGCTGTGAAATGGATCACTGCTTTGCAGTCAAATATATTGAGAACAGCAGGCGGTTAATAAACCATAGCCTCAGAAGTGTCTCAAAACAGTTTAGTTTTATTCTAGGGCTATCTTTTGATTTGGAAAGGAAACCAAGTGCGTCTGAACAAAAAGACTACACATGTAGAGTTTCAATTTGATCATTTCAGGTGAGATGTCAGTAATCAAAATGTCATTATTTTTCAAAAACAAATACAGATTATTTGTAATAACAATATCCCATTGCTTCTCTTATGGTATACTTAGTGTTCCGCGTTTCCAGTTTATTCTGAATTTTACCGAAAAATTCCAGGATTTTAAACTGGATGTTGGTTTTTACTGATTTAAACCCGATTTTTGTCTATTATTCAATATTTTCCCAGTACTATTTTTTTGGAAATACACAAGATGTTGTTTTATTTTGACTCTGACATTGTTATAAGCAGCCCTACACTGTATCCTACTAGTATACAGAAGACTTTTAGACGTCAGAGGACAAATAACATTAAAATATGGTTCTCTGTCACTTCACAAACACACTATCACCTGATTATGTTGGCCAATCAAAATCTGATTATTCTGGCAATTGCTGGGCATAGAAACTACTAGCTTAATCAAAAACTAAAGTGAAATACTTAAATACACAAAAATATAATATTTTAGGGGATGAGGAATGGGGAGAAAACATAAATCAAAAGAAAAAAACGAATGCTTCGAAGTATACAAAAATAAAAAATAGCAGAAGTGGGTCAGACAAGGCAGAGGGATGCATAGCGCTGCAAATACTGTTGCATTGAGGTACATGTTTGCACTGACAATAAAAGAACATACTGAAAAATAAGCGACACATTAAACTAAAACAATAACATGAACTGAGAGACAAGCAATCCATTTATGCTGCTTTTACACACGCTTTAATAAAAGATAGCGCAGAATGACTGTGTTAATGAGTTTGTCAGAGCGCTGTGCTTTGCTGGACAGCCAGTGTTTATTGCTGAGGTAGGTATCAGTGACTGTTTCCGTCAGCACAGCGATTGCCCAAATGTTCGCAAAGTACCAGCTAACTTGGGAAAATGTCATTTTCTTTCTTTTTTTTTGGGTCATTATTAATCAGAAACCAGAATTGCTACACATCATATTACACATGTAAAGTGTGTATACTGAGATTTTTACCCCACGATTAATTTATTTATTTTTATTTATTTTTACCAATTTTATCTGTATTTTAATACAAGTAAAATAAACTCTGAACTTTCCAGAACATTGTTTGTGTTTTTTTGCTGCCTCCATCTGCCCCTCTGCTTCTTGTATCAGTGTCTCCTTCTGGGGGAAGGCAAGGATTGCCAGCCAGTCTTAGTCATAGAGTGTAGACATAGAGTCGTAGTCATATCTGGACAGAGGAGAAACTCCTGAGCCAAACCTTAATACACTCCAGACTCACTGAGCAGGTATTGTCCCAGCCTAGTAAAGTTTCAGTTACATGTAATTATATACTACTTTAGGTAAAAGAAATCCTCTCAAACCTAATACAAGTTCAAGATTATTAGGTTAGAGTAGGGGTGTTCAACATATGGCCCACGGGGCAATTGGTGGAGGCACTCCCATTAGTTTCTAAAATTGCATTGATGGACTGTATTGTTTTGGACTTCTTTAAAAAACCAGTCTCTTTAATATAGCACATGCATTCAGAATGTGCAGTCTGCATTGTTTAAGTGACACTGAAGTAGTAAAATAGCCAAGTGGTGCATAGGATCTGTTTCCTCACGTGCACGTGTAACAGCGCAGCACACATAGTTTTGTTTAGGAAAGTGAAGCAAACGCTTGTTTAAACTATTTATTTTACTTCGTAAAATTTTAAATCAGTTGCCGAAAAGTAGTTGGAGATGTCACGGAAACAAAAGGAGGAGGCGGAACACAGAAGATTCCAAAATCGTTGGACAAATGATTATTTAACGGCAAGGCAATGGTGTTGAAAAGCTTTTCCGACCGCTTTTGTGGCAGGGTTTTAACTTTCTGACAGTTTTTCGTGTTAAAATAATAAAAGACTCATGGTACATCCCTATCACAAATGTTCTGGGGAGGTGAAAGGCAGCCAGTTTTCTCACATCTTGCTTCTGGAGACGAGATTCAATACTGATTCAGGCTCCTCAATCACTGTGCTGCTGCAGACTGGAGCTCTGTTTATAGTAAGCATATGTAATGGTACTGGACTGCACTTCTGCATTACCTGAATCGTAAAGGTGCACATCTGCACATCTACTATTAAGCAACATTGTATGTGTTAGTTTAACTCTATGCATGCATGCAATATGTTTATGTTTTATGTTTGCTCGCAGGATCGATCAGGGAGGAGGTGCCTGTTGTGGAGACAATGCTGTTTTTCAGCAAGTCTGTCCAATATTCATGAAAGTTAATGCTTGCTTCATAGGTCATAGGTCATAGTTCATAGGCTTGTACTTGGCAGATTTCAATAGCTTTTTATTTTGCAATAATCATGTCTGCTTTAGTATGCAGCGTGGAGGTGAATCTGTTAAAAATGTATTTATACGTAAGGCTGCATCGCCACTTACCCACTGAAATAAATTATGTATGGCTGGGGTTATTTGATTCATAGTCTTTTCTGCAGAAAAATGCATGAGGAAAAATACAAGACACTAGTTTAATGGTACTTCTAAATTAAGTTCAATACTTTAGGTTAAGAAATAGCATTTATATGTGATGTGTATGTGAAAAATTGATTCTTGATCACCAATGACAATTGTTTTCTTTGCACTGGGTAAAATCAGTCCCCTGCAAGCTTTTTAAAACATTTGGAGCTGATATGCTTTTAAGTTAATCACCAGAGAAAAAAAAAAAAAACATATAGGATGGGAACAAAAAAAAAAGCTTCTTTGTAATAAACCCCCCCCCCCCCACACACACACACACACGCACACGCACACACACTATTAAACAGTAGACAATGAACCTTTATAAACATATATTATTATTATTATTTTATTATTATTATTATTCATATTATATTATATATAAATAAATAAAAATATAGCACGTGGAAATAGTATCACCTGGTGTAAGTGTTTCACGTGACAGATGTAGGCTCCGAACACTGACACGTATTTAATTGTCAGAGTAGACGTCCTACCTAGTAAATCACAATTATTAACTAACCGCCGATCCCAATTAATTATACCTGATTAACCATTAATTAATAACTACATAGGTAATTATTCATTTAATCCTCCTTTAGATTTTTTACTTCACATTTGTTGAGCAGCTGGCTATTCTGTGTCTCTATGGCTGCCATCTGTGTTGTTTTAACATTAGTCTGTTTTAATGACTCACCGGGTTAATCAGACTAGCATCTAGCTATCCAGTTTAGATTGCTTACTGAAAAAAATAAGTTAAGTTTTAGATTGTATGATTATTGTTTTTAGTTATTTGCAGCAAACAAATTGTGTAGTATAAAAGAAACACTGAGACTGAAAAAAAAACAAAAAAAAACACGTGGTAATAAAAAACACAAGTGGTGGTGATGAACCTCTGTCATGGTAACATGCAGTAAAGATTTATTAAATATGAAGCAACCAGCATACAGTTCCCCTAATGTCAACAATATAATTAGCAATCACCAGTTTCTTACACACCCCACTAGCCTGATAAAGTCAATAACAGGTATCCCTGATTCTGTCTATAGAACTGCCATCGCCAAACAGAAACTTTAAAAATCACTGCACAGGATAAAACTTCACACAGACATTAACAATTTTTAGGTGATAGTATATGTCTACACTTCTATAAAATACAAAACGTATATTGATGAAACAAATCAGAGAGGAAAATGAGTTAAGGAAGACAGGCCCTATAAATGAAAATGAGTATGTCTTATTGATTTTACTGCTTTGCCGACTGCTACTGTTTGCAGTGTCTGTCAGTATAATACTGAATAGACTTTCTTACAGGTATCACTACACGGTGAAGAAATACATACTGTTACATGTTTAAAAAACAGGAGAATGTTGAAATATACAAAGTCTAATTTTAGTACTAAGTTGTAAGTTCACAGGGAAATTCACTAAGCCTTTTACTAAGTATTTTTAACACCTGTTAATGTTATGAAACTGAAAAAAAAAAAAAAAAAAAAATCAACAATGTGAGCCATTAAATGGCAGAGTTGTTTTTTCAGGTTTTGTAAGTTCACTGGAAGTTTTCTTCTCTCTGATTAATGTAGTTAGTTCTAATGGCACGTTGGAGTAAATGGCCTTGTGACTTTCTGCATCAATGTTGAAACAATTAAGGTGCCTATGTAACAGTGATGAGCCTGGGTGTGAACCAACAACCACTCACACCACAAGCGAGTGTCTTTACCGTTATGAAAAAGACCCGGGCTCGTCTTGTATTCTTAGGGCCTGTGACAAGACGGACCATGTCGCTGGTTCAGCTGTGCTGCTGCTTTGGTAAACAGGAAAGCTTGCTGAGCTGAGGAGGTCCTGATTGGCTTGGGGGTGGGGGGTGGGGGGTGGCGTGCCAGGGGAACTTATTACTGTTTTAAGAAGGCAGCAGTGCCATCGTTCGAGGTGACTGCAATGCCATAGCTACACAGGCGGGCACTGAGCGAAAGCTTGCTTGTTAACATCAGGAGAACATCCGCTCCACGGAAAGAATTAATGTACGAAACTCATCCTCTCCAAGACCGTGCTCGTGAAGACATTACCCAGCCGAGGCCACCAGGAGGAGGCCGGAGTCGCAGGGATGATTGTCAGATTTTTTGGAGTAAGACACATTTAGGTGGATGAAAGAGCCTTTACAAAAATAGGAATGCATCTCGTAAATGCCCTCTGCAGTCCTGGCAGTTTTTAGGAGCTTCTTGTGGGTGTTAATCTGTGAAGTGAAGAACATGAAGTGAAGATTACATTTCAAGCTAAATGAATTCAGGTAGCTAGTGTCAGCATATGCTTAATTAGAGTAATGTGTAGCAGAACCCAGAGCTATTGTGGCAAAAAACTGGCAATAGATGTTTGGCTTTGTGGAACACTTGATTGAGTGATGGACTCCTTGGAGAAATGGCTGCATCTAGATGGCATTTGGTGGCATCATTGTTAGATTAGGGTTATTTTCTCCAGACTGTGTGCAAACTGATATTGTTAGAAGTGTAAGTTTAAAAGACAACATGCCAACAACCCTCAAGTTGACTGGAACCTCCTTCGCAATAACCACAGTTCAAACACTACATATGCTTCTCAGTCTCAAAATGGGGGGAACTGTTTCCTTTATTTTGTCATCCTAATGTATCACCTTTTTTCTTGAATTTATATTTTCCTAAAGCCCATTTTCCTAGCTAAAAGTCAATTTAATTGAGGGTACCGTGCATTTAGCAGTGAAGCACAAGACGGGATGTGTTGTGAAATAAATATAAAGCCAACCGTGAACATTTTATAGCACTTTGCAATTTGCATAATTTACGGTATGTTGAATAGTTGGTATTATGACCCAAGGGTCCTGCTGTCCAGGCAGGCAAAGATAACTAATTACAGCCTGCCATCAACTAGAGATGCTTGTGTATACTGTGAAGTAAGGGAATCATATCAATGCAAGGGCATTTAGAGGTTCAACTGTGTGCTGAGACTATTCATTAGATGCCAAGCACATCCATTTAATTTGTAACTAAACTACCATCACATGAGGCTCAGATTCTTACAGATGTATTTTTTAAACATTTTGTGTGGTGCACATTCCAACTGCATTCTCCTTTGCATATCTGCCCTGGAGTTGTGTGCATGTGTGTTTGCATATTGTTTTAACTATTAGAAAATAGCAGACATGCAAACAGACCTGAACAGTGGGATGGTGGATTTTTTCACTAGTTATTTTTGTCTTCAATTAGACCATTACTACATCCATACATTTGTCAATGTCAGCAGGTTCTGTAGTATGTTTGTATTTGGTAGATATTTGATCAGAGCAGCATCATTTCATTGGTGTCCATTTTGCTGATGCATTCACTTTTCAAATTGAAGTCTGACAGAGGCGGAAACTTTCTTATGCAGTACAGTTCTTCTTATCATCGACTCCCTGTTTATATTAGTATTTATAATCCTGGGTTAATAAAATAAGGGTCTTTAATTGGGCTAACTGTATGTGTGTTGCACGTGGAGCAGCAGCTGTGCATTAGTCAAGCTTTGGTTGGTGCAAAGGGGTTCAATCCCACTACTGTGTAAACATCCTCCTTTTACACCATGCTGTTATTATTTAGTTCTCTTACCATAGTTCTACTGTATTATGTTTTTTTTTCCAAATTATATCTGTGTACAATTTGAAAAAAAGGTATTCTGCTACACTATGACATCTCTGTTGCTGATGAAAACTATCTCAAAATAATGTAATATACATACAACATAACATCTAGTAATAATTCAGTAATTATTTGTGAAATAATACTATATTATCTCGTAGCGCTGTCAATATTAGTTTTTTTTTTTTGTTTTTCCTGTGGCAGTAGGCAATGATTTCACTATGTAACACAATTTTTGTTCCTGGGTAGTAAGTGTTATTTCCTATTTGCTTATGCCTCAAAAGTATAGAAAATGGCTATTGTTCCCCACAAACTTTGCTTTTGTGTCCAGGACAGGTAAATTTCAAAATATCACTATTTCCAATGAGAAAACGGGCACTTTTGTGTCTTTTCATTCACATAGTCAGAAAAAAACAATATATGAATCCAAATTAACATGTATTTATACTAAAGTAATACAAAAATGCCTACAAAAGATTTAGAAGTGAGTAGTTTTTCGAGATTTACGATTATACTGTAAATCGAAAAACTACTCACTTCACCAAGATAAAACTACTCACTTTCACCAAGATAAAATTTGATTGTAGTGATGTGGACCAACCAAGACATGGCTTCAATGTAATATATGAGCTTTCATTGGTTTTCCTCCGCCAGATAACATGGATTTCCTTTTGGCCCAGTGTTGATGGCTGATGTGTAGTGTTGGCTCTAGGGATCAGCCTATTTGCATCCTCCCTGGCACATCAGCACGCACAACGCCAGTGATGTTGGCTCCAGGGATCAACTAAAGTGCGCCCTACAGTGTCTCAGCATGGAAACCATCTGTAATGGGCTGGGTGGGGCACTTCTCCTCCATCCCCCACCAAACCCAGACCTGTTTACTTCCCTTAGCCACCATTCCTTTTCATTACTTCCTCCATCACCTGTCTTTTGAGGCCTCAACTGGTCTCTTTCCTCCTCAACCAGAGCCAGTTGCTACTTCTCTCTGACACCTCTACTGGATGAACCCAGACTCTCCACCCCTGCTGTTCCACCTCAGCAGCTAACTCAACATACCAGAGTTTATTCCTTTCGTATGCCTTATCCATGGAATCCTCCAATGGCATTGTTAGCTTCACCAGGAGAACAAGACTTGCTGAGACTAACCACAGGACAATGTCAGCTTGAAGGGTAATTGTAGAAATCTCGGGTGGGAAAATAAGATGCTGACCAACATCTGCTTGCACTCTCCAGTCTCTATCAGTCCAATTGTCCCAGGTGAATCCTAGTTCTAATAACTGTTCCTCTTGGTTGCTCTCCCGGAAGGGGGAATGTTGTTCTCTGTGTGCAAGCTATTGCTGATATTGGCTGCAAGCTGTTGATCTTATTACACGTGAGACTATTTGTTGTAGCACTTAAGATCCCAAGGTTTAAATGAATGAGCTATGAATATTTAGTTTTAGCCTAGAACAAAGAATTAGGGGGGACTTTACTGAAGTCTTTAAATTCTAAAAAGAGAAGCACAACCAAAACCAGGACCAAAAAACAAAGTCGGGAATTAAATGGAGATAGACTTAAGGCAGAGGTTACGAGACACAGATAGTGGTCAGAGTATTGATTGGGTTGTACTGATGTATTGATACGATATGCTACAAATGTAGAGTAATACATTTCTTATAAAGATTACAACAAATCGCATCATGTCCAGTGTGTGGCAGCCTTTATGTATACATTTTTGATAATTGTTTCTTTGCCTAACATTTCTAAAACACAACACATGTTTACATTAACTCATTTAAAGCTACAACCAGTGATGCAGGTTTCAGAAAATACAAAATTAATGACTATGGAGAAACAAATGTAAATGTGAACATTGAGGAGATGCTGTGAAGTGAATGTGCATGTTTGAAAAAATGGTTTAAACCTCTACACAGGGCCGGGTTTTCAATGGTGCCACGGTCCAGGCCCACACTTGGAAGGTGCCCATAATGACCTAAATATGTTTAAGTGTGCACATCGCTATACATTTCAATAGAAAATGTATGTTTATATTATAACAACCTCGGGAGGGCTGGCGACCCCTTTAAGATCCTCGGAAGACCTCTGTGATGGACAGGTGGCGGTAGAGCTAAATGGGCGAGAGGCGAAGGCTACAGAGAGGTCTCCGCCAACCGGATTCTCGGAAGTGAGAGGGGCAGGGCAATATATAAGGGCTACAGGCTCGCTATGAAGGGAGAAGGAGACTGCCATTATAACCGCTCAACAAGTGTTTTATCCAATGTTGTTGTCCCTCTGGAGCCTCCTCTGAGGGAAGTGAGAGAGAGAGAGGACGTAAAACCAGTCTGGATAAAGGGAGCGAGTGAAGTTGATAACACTCTAGACACGGCATACGTAGCTGTAGTGTTTTGATATTGAAAGTTAGTGTTTTGAACGTGAATTCAAAGCGCAGCAAATTGTTTTGACCATACACTCATTACACGTTCAGAGCTAGTGCAGTGAGTGTACGGTCAAAACACACTGCTGCATTTTGAATTCACATTCAAAACACTCCCCTTCAAGACCAAACCACTATAGCTACGTACCGCATAAACACTCCCCTGTAACACAATCAAATCAATAAACAATTTAATACTAATGTGTACATACACCATATTTTCAATAACTGCTTAAATAAACAAAAAACAGCTACATATAATACATTTAACCTATTAGTTTTATTTCATCAATGTATTTTGTTGTTAGCAGTCTATATATTTTCTTCTAAACTTGCGTTAAACATGTGTGTAATAATACTGCTTATCGAAATTTGTCTAAACGAGACTAAATATGTACTAAATATTGTGTATTTGACTAAAAGTGTTGGCGCTATTTAGTATTTAGCTAACTAAGCAATGCAATTCTTCTGCCTCAGGTTTATTGTTGATATGTGCAACATAACAACCAAAACATGTGCAGAGAGTTTCAACACGATGGGTATACCTGTTTGAAAAGGAGATATCAACTTTCAAGAAATATTCAGTTATTTATCAAATGGGAAATACCTAGGTGCACTTAAAGGGTACATTGGAAGAAAGGCTAATTTTCTGAGACAATGCCAGTGTATTTTCATAACAGATGGCCAACTAATGTACAAACACAAGGTACACAAAAAACGGTGAGCCACAAAATAGACACATTCTATGTTACATCAGTATGTTACTGTTTGTTATAAAAAGTGAATTTGTAATTATGAAAATGTTTCTTAACATTATGTATAATGTACATAATGTATAATTGTATTACTTGTCTTTAACAGTATGGAATACCTAACAGAAATCATAAGCCCTTTTCTAAGTGTTACATTTAAAATGTGTAATAATATAATTAATTGTTAAAATGATTATTGCTCGACAATTTGCTTTTCTGTTGAATTGTTCTGACTGTGACTTCACTGACAAATCAACAGTTTTCTGTGGATTTGTGGCACAAACTGGATTTGTTAATCCACAATATTTCTGTACCCGCACACCCCCTTTTCTTCAAAGCCACACAGCCACTTTGTTTGAAGGGTGACATCAGAGACATTTTAAGAAAGCAAAAATCACTCAATGTAATAATAATAATAATAATAATAATAATAATAATAATAATAATACAGTGATGACAGCATGTCCACTGGTGTGGTCCAATTGAAATACAAGTACGTGTCACAATCACAAGCAAAATAAACTGGTTCAGGATCTCATGATGATGCTATTGCATGCAGTCATATCCCCCCTCAGCTCACGTGAAGGAACTGGAACTACCATGATCATTATTTTGTCTTCTACTGCTAAAATCATGCCAGAAAGACTAATGGTTGTTATATAGTATTGTACAACACTGAAAAAAGCAGCCCACAGTATTGTAGAATAACCACTATTGGTCATAAAGTGCCCTGTTGCTGGCTTCTGAACGTTTCCTTACAAATTGTATGTTTGTTACACAATAAATGATCATCAATGGCACGTCCAAGATTTTTGTGGTGATGGATGTATCTAAATACATGGAAATCTGATCATCAAAAATGTTTGCCCTGTTAGAAATCCCAGCAATGATGAGGAATGGTCCTGGTCAGGACTAGTTCAAGATTGTTGAAGCTGACACCCAGGGATCCTTCAAGAAGCTGCTTGATGAGATTTTGGGATCAATAAGCTACTAACAACCAAACAAGCAAGATGGGCCGAATGGCCTCCTCTCGTTTGTAAACTTTCTTATGTTCTTATGTTCTTATACCTAGCTAAGAAGCCAATTAGGCCGGTCCAAGAACACAAATAAAACAAAACAGTCAATTCAAGTACAATGTCTATACTCCTAATTGTATCTTATTACTGTAAACAATGTACACTTTTTATAGCAGCTGGTTATTAACAATGTCAGGTCATTTACATTTACTGACATTTTCAGCAGCGTGGACTTTATAGTGTGTTTACAAATGTTACATTTTTATTTAGTAGACCTGCAGTAAGTGTAAAACTGGTTTCAACTGTTTTTTTTTTTTTTTTCTTGAGGAAGAGTTCCATTGTCACAACAACATTATCAAAACAAGTATTTTTAACATATAATATAATGTCTGTTATGTAAAAAATATACTGGGTTCTAGTGTTTAGGTTATTTCCAAGACACTGATTTCATCTTGTTAGAGAGACAGATAGTTATACCGTATATTTATTCATTTATTTTGTTTCTACTTGCAGGTTGTCAGGAATGAATACACCTTCTCCTATCATAAGCAACAAGAACTGGCTGAGACTGCATTTTGTAACCGATAGCAACCACCGATACAGAGGTTTTAATGCACAGTATCAAGGTAATAATAAGCTAATATAGTTGTTTTTATTAAATACTGCTTGTGTGACAGATCAGATCAATTACATTGAAAACCTTACTCTAAAATTGAAATTAATGTGTTTTTTTTTTTTTTTTTTTAATAAAATAAGGATGTACTGTTTGTTCTAGATTAAATCACTGGAGAGTGGTTGATAAATAGTGTGGTTGGTTTAGCATTTTTAGGAAGATGTGGTGTTGTTTGAATTTAATCAGAACAAAGTAAAGCAAATTACTTCAGCTATACTGGTCCAAATATATGTTATTCAGAATTTTAATACAATGCTCATTACATGATTAATTCAATAACCTAGGGTATTATGAACAGTTATCTGCATAGTAGACAGTATTCATTCCTATTGTTATGTTAACAGGCTTAGCTCCTAATGCAAAATTAATCCGTACGAAGAGCAAAAATGTAAATGCTGCCATGTGTGCTTCTTTAATCACTTTATGATGCATAAATTTGGAAGGTTTGGATAAAACGTTTGCCTACCCTTACAAAATATATTGTTTTTACTGTTGTATAAATTAGGCAGTAAATTATTTGCTTAGAGTTTGTTTTCTATTATTTATAATGTATAGTATACAAATACAATTTATGCTTCAAAAAAATACCTATTTTATGCCAAGTGTAAGAGTAAAAAGAAGCTCGGGTTGAAGGTGGACCATATTATTACAGCATTAGCTTGTGAAGCCTTTCAATTAACAGTATCTTTCTTTAAAATACTTTGCTACATCCTTGTTTATGAAATAAGCCATATTTATATTGTTTGTTTTTGCATTTTTTCAATGGGCTCATCCAGTTGATATTTCCCATAGTAACCATTAGGTTATTACGGGAAATATGTGCTTATTAACACTAGCAACAGAGCGTGACACCATTGCACCACAGAAACCTGACTGCAAAAAAGCAGTAGAACTGGCACACAGCGCAAACGCAGACAAATTCAGCTCCACAACATGATTGTCTCAAAACCACAGGAAACTTGCTGTTTTAAATTGAAAAGTTTAAACTGTTCACTATGGCAAGTCACATTTTGAACTAATTACAGTACAGTTACTATGCAGTTTGGGTTTTCTCTACTGTCTCACATAATGCAAACTTGTAAAACAAATGTTTTAAATTGTGTTCAAGTTATCAAAGTTGTTCCCTTTCAATTAAAAAATGACCACCAACAATACTTTTGGGATATGCCTGCCACAGGTAAGGTATTCAACAAGCATTTTATGTCAGAGCTGCCGACAGGCCCCTCTGGGGAGTGACGTCCTCGGTCCCGCCTCCCAAGGGAACAAATAGTCACTCCGTAGAGCTCATGTCCTCTTTTGCTTCTCACCTCGGTAAGGTAAGGTACTAACCTGTCCAGTTGCTTTGACTGAGTCTGTATGAAAGAGTTCTCACTCAGGTTCACTGGCGTTCCCTTGCTTTATTTTTTAAGAAAATATTGCTGGAAGTCAGTTTCCCACTTCCTTGGAATCAGTAACTCATCTTCTGTGAACGGAGCTATAATCATTGCGCAACTGCGCTTTGTTAAATCTTTCTCTTTTTAACCAGTATGCATCTAACCCACAGCATCTGCTGTTCTGTGTGTACTTCTTCTACTATTGCAGCTAAAGCCCACTCGGTGTGCTTGGCCTAAAAAAAATAAAAGTAAAAAAAACAAACAAATTATTTTTCACAGTCTCCCCGCCTGCCGTGGTGGCTGTTCTACCCCATATCTTGGCTGTTATGTGTGTGTTTTCTTCTACTGCTCGTGCAGTCTAAATAATAATAATAATAATAACAACTAGACAACGTGTGCTTCCTGCACCGGGGCCTGGTTCTACCTTGCCCTCCTGTTGAGTAGCCTTCAAAAAAAAAAAGAAAAAGAGCAATTTGGTGCAGAACCATGCACTTCTTTCTATACTGCTCTCCTGTTAGATAACCGCAGCCACATGAGCCTGTATATCCACCCCAGTGTATGCTACACGCTACCAAGGGTTGTGTGACTGCAAGCAGTTAAGGCTAGGCACCTGTCCTCAGTACCGTCAGTGGTTGGCGTCATCGGTGCTTTGGTGCTCTTGGTACTTTGGCGCCCTGGCACTTCAGTACTCAGACGTTAACTACCCCCGGTGCTGCGGCGCCGACGGTGCTTCAGTGCTCCTGGTGCCCCAGTGTTAGCAAGCCCTCAAGGTCACACCACATGCATTAGGTGTCAAGTGAGTGAGAAAATCGACTGCTCAAGCACCAAGGGCGTCCAGAAACTGAAGCACCAAGGCGCTGTGGGCAGCAAATCACCAAAAGCTCAGAGGGTACTGAGGCACTGGAACTCTGAGGGCCCGAGGGCACTGAACAACAAGTGTGGCTAATGCTGTCGAGGCACAGAGGGCACCAATGCTCTGAGGTTCCGAGGGCATCGATGCACCGAGGGCACCTAAAATAGAGCACCAAGGCAGCCGAAGCAACAAGGGTATCAAGGGTATCAGGGGTTTGTAGTTGCTTGCAGGCAGCTTTGGCTGTCCCAAGCGAGGGTCCCTGATGCAGACAAATCGGCCGTGCTGGACGCACCGATATCTCCAGTGGAGGAGATAATACAACGATTCCCACCAATAATATGAGGCGTCTTGGCAGGTAGCCTTGATGCTCTCTTCCTATGCTCCAGTGCGAGATAGAACAAGACATTGGCAACATTTCACCCAACACCAGCTGCAATATCGGTGCAATTCCACCTCAGACACATGGGTGCTCACCACCATACACACCAGTTACACGCTTCAGTTCCATGCGGGTCCTCCCTTTCGAGCAATCACAGTTAGAAGCATGAGCGACCCTATCCAGGTCTCTGCCCTCAAGCAAGAAGTAGCTGTATTACTTCTCAAAGAAGCCAACTACCTAGTAGAACCCACCTCCCAAGAGGAGGGGTTCTACTCTAGGTAGTGCCTAAGAAGGATGGCAGCCTTTGCCCAATCCTGAACTGAGACACCTCAACGGGTTCTTGAGGGAGAGGAGGTTCCAGACACACACTTTCACATTCTGCAATCTGTCCAGCCGGGTGACTGGTTTACCATCATGGACTTAAAGGACCCGTGTTTTTACATCCCTCCTTCTGGCTACATCCCTAATGCGACGGACACCGTCAGCTGACCATGTATCACACATGTTGAGAAGCCCTGCACTGGTGGAGGCAAGCCACACACCTGCGTGAAGGTGTTAGGATGGGGGTGATCCACAGCCATCAGTTGGTGACGACAGACGCATCCAACTTTGGGCCGGCAGAGGAGTCCACGGTTCTGGTCGGGCCGTTAGACATCCCTGCATATAAATGCTCTCCAGCTTTTTTTGTCAGTGCTCCAAGGGAGGATATGTCCTTGTCCAGACGAAAAACATTTTGGTAGTGGCATATGTCAACTGCCAGGGAGGACTTTGGTCCCCGGGGTTACATCTCATAGCCCTCCAACTATTGACTTAGGCACAGCGAAACCTATCCCTCGGGCTGTTCATCTTCCTGGAGTACTGAATTCGGTGGCAAGGCCCGAGTCAATCTCTTCGCCATGACGGAAACGACTCACTACTCTCCTATGTTTCTCCTACCACCACTTCGGCGGTCCAATAGGCGTCAACACCCTAACCCACGAGTGGCCCAGGATGCTCTTGTATGCATTCCCGCCAATACCGTTGTTCTCAGCCTTGCTAGAGAAGGTCCGGAGAGAGAAGGTAATGGTTCTCCTGGTGGCCTCTGCCAGGTATTACAAGGCCAGCCCTGGGAGATCCCACTATGCCTGGATTTCCTCCGTCAGACGAGAGGCACTCTCTGGCACCCAGAACTGGGCAGATTTCAATTATGGGTCTGGCTTCTAAACGGGATTGCCTGTCCGCTTTAGGACTCTCAGATATTTTTCAATATTGGTGTCTGACCTGGGGTCATGACCCTATATCTTGCCCTATAGCAACTGTTCAGCAATTCCTGCAAGAACTGCAGGAGGTGGGTAAATCCCCCTCTATACTGAAAGTGTACCTGGCAGCCATATCCGCCTGCCATGTCCCCATTGACTCGATGTCCCCAGTGCCCTTCCACCTCAGAGTGGAGTCTAGATGTTGTACTGGAGGCTCTCACTAAGGCCCTGTTTGAGCTTATACTTTCCATAGAGTTAAAATACATCTCTATAAAGGCAGCCTTTTTAATAGCCATCACCTCTGCAAAGCGGGTCAGTGAGCTACAGGCTATGTCTGTGCACAGCTCCTGTATGTGCGCCTGGGACGACGGAAACAGGGTTTCATTATGTACAAACCCCTCATTATGTCCAAACCTGCATTCCTCCCTAAGGTGGTTATGGCTTTGCACTTAAATCAATCATTGGAGCTAGAGGCTTTCCATCCACCTCCTTTTTCTTCGGAGGAGGATCAAAGACTAAACTCCCTCTGCCCGGTTTGGGCATTGAGATGTTATGTTGACAGGATGAGAGCTCTGCATCAGTCTGACCAGCTCTTCCTCTGTCATGATGTAAGGACCCTGGGTCAAACCCTCTCAAAGCAGCAGCTGTCTTACTGGATTGTGAACACAGTTCCCTTTCAATTCGAAGACGACCACCAACCAATACTTTTGGGATATGCCTGCCACAGGTCAAGTATTTACTGAGCATTTTATGTCAGAACTGTCGATAAGCCCCTCCGGGGAGTGATGTCCTCAGTCCCGCCTCCCGAGGGAACAAGCAGTCATTCCATGGAGCTCACTTCCTCTTTTGCTTCTCACAATCAGGTAGGTAAGGTAGGTATACTAATCTCTCCAGTTGCTGTCTGTGTGAAAGAGCTCTCACTCAAGTTTTTCTGGAGTTCCCCTGCAATGTTATATTGCTGGAAGTTGGCTTGCCACTTACCCGGAATCAGAAATAGACAGAGCTATAAATACTTTTTCTCTTTTTTCCACAGCCTTCATTGCTTTGTGATTGTAGTCTGCTTTCTAGCATCTGCTGCTGTGTGTTTTTCTCTTGCTATTGCAGCTAAAAATAAACTTTAAAAAAGAGACGTGTGATTCACCAGGATCACAAACAGTACATTCTCTCTACCGCAGCTCTTCAGCCTGTACTCCATCCAGGTGTATGCATCCTCTGTGTCTGGTGCCTGGGCATGTAGCACGCCTCGTCAGCCCTTGGAGATGACACGCTTTGCTCTATTTTTTCAGCATCTAGCCACGGGTGCTACGCAGGAGGCTCGATAAGTTTATGAGCGCAATGTCCCCTGGTTAGGCTCAGGTGCCTCTGTCTTGCACACGCTTTCAATCTCCTACACAGAGTGCTAAGCGGGCCATGCACTCGAGACAGGCACAGAACATTACAGACTTGAAAAACCAGATGGCCTAAGTCCTTGAGTATTTGGCCAAGCAGCAGGCTCAAGCACCTGCTCCGAACCCGACTCAGCCGATAACACCGGCCCGGGGCTGAACATGCCTGCACTGGTCACAGGCTCATCGAGCAGCTTTGATAAATCTTATTCAGGTTTCGGGTCTTTAGGAGGTAAATACCCATACGGTAATGGATATGAGGTAATGGTAACATTTCTATTTTTGGGAACCAGGGTTATGATAATAACCTTATGCTTACTAGGCTTTCTTTTAATTGCTTTGATGTAAGTTAGATTGAACAGTATGTTTTCAAGAATGTGCAGCTAAGACAGAAGCCAGCCTCTCACACACACAAAACTGTGAACAGCACGCTTTTTGTATGGTAAAAGTTCATACAATCTCCCTGACACTTAGACCTAAAGGCAGAATGAGATCAAAAGCATTTGCTGGGAAGAAGTAGTCAACTAGTTCTCTCTGGCAATTCCCCAAAAGCAGCTATTTATAAGTGTAGGCTTCTCACTGTATATTAAAATCAAACTAGATTTGAATATTTGTTGATACAAACCTGTACACTAAAATACCAATATGAATCATTCACAACTGTAGTAATACAGAATTTGATGCAGTGATTGGTACAGAAGTTAACTGTTTTAGTAGCATACTTAAAGGGAGGTTTCTGATGTTTTCAAGTAAGAACGACCACCACTCTCTAATTTAGCAGTCATCAGTGAGCATTCATCCTAAAAATTCATTAATCAATACGTGTTGTGAGAGCACTGGAATATTTAACCTGATTTTGTTCAGATGAACAGATTTTGTGAATAGAGCACTATATTTTTTCAGAAAGCAATATTCCACCACAGGATATGCCTTAAGACATATCTTATGAAAACAAAACAAAAAACATTTTAAACTTTAAAATAAGTTTTATATAATGTATCCTCCTGCCAGTGCAAAATAGTTCCCCTGCTTTGTCTTTAGAAGCTACAAATTTGCTGGCAAAGACGTATTACCTCTGAGCAGATTTTTTTTTTTTTTCGATATTTATAAATATATGCATGAGTACAATATAACGGCTCATTTTTGTAAAACTTTATTATCTGGCCGAAGAGTCAGGAACGTAACCCCAATTTATAACTTTGTTCCTATGGGAAAATGTGCTTCGACTTACAACGTAAGTGCGAGGACTGCCTGTACTTATCTAACCAAGACATTTCAGTTTTTTATTTTAATTTTTCATTAACTGTTGTTTCACAATAAAATTTTTCTTGCCTCTTCAAAGTGTTGAGTAGGTTATGTAAATCAAAGGACAAAAAAATCCCATTTAATGCATCAAGATTTCAGGTTGTAACACAACAAATTGTGAAAACGTCCAAGGGGGGTGAATACCTCCTACAGACACTGTATATATATATATATATATATATATATATATATATATATATATATATATATATATATTGTGTGACAGAACATTTTCTGTGCCATTTTCTTTTTATGCCAACAGGAAAGATTGCAGGTGATTGTCGTGACTAATCTACATTCTCGCCAGTGATGTATTAGCAGTAAAACAGTAAACTAAGTTTAGGCTTTTGTTCCAGCCCTGACATTTTATTTGAGTGTGGATAAAGATAAAACAAAAGAAAATAAAAATGATAGCATTATTGTTGTTGTTGGACAGGTTCTAGTTACATATTCTATATAGAAATAATAATAACATATTGTAACATGCTATAGGTGCAATAGCACAATATAAAGCATTACAGTTTAGGTGTCTATACACCAGAAGCTGCTTTGTACTTGCTCAATTCACAGGTGTTACATAGGCATTCCCGCACCCACCTCAATAGAACCTCTAACAACCACAATGAAAATAACAAAGCTCCATGACAGACAGTATTTGTTCATTAAAACACACTTTTCATTGCTGCCATTGCAAGCTGTACTGAATTCTTACAATTCTTACAACAAGTTAGTGATTTAAATCCAGTACATTAGAAAAAATATAAGCGCTATAAGAGCACCTACATTCAACCACTTTTTGGATAGGGACCTCATCTTTGACAAGGCTGGCAGTTTGCCAGATAATACCATCCATCTTTGGAGAAGTTTAAGGTGAAACTGGTTTTTCGCAGTATGTTTTCAGTTAAAAGATTACCAAATAGTAGCTTATCTAGTTAAAACATGTTCCTCGAATCTTGCTTGCACCAAGTGTGATGCAGCGGAAAGTTGGATGGGGCTAGTTTGCTGCCTCATGCTTTAATGAACACTAAAAGTGAGATTCTGAAAAGTTCAGACAGACCTCCCATATTGGGCCCTTGCCTGCAATGTTCAGTAGCTCTGTAATCCATTGTTTTGATTACATCAGCAGCATTCACTGGGACACAGTTTGCCTGTTCCTCTTCGGTTCTCCTAATTGGTAAGTGGGCTCCAACCTGAGGTAGCATTCAAATTGGGTTAAAAATGAGGGTAAAATGTATAATACACATACTATATCCAGCAATCAAGTAAATGATGCTTTAAAGATTAAGATTAAAACAGATTAAAAAAAAATAAAAAAAAACATTTTGTGCATCTTTTCAGAGGCTTTTATATTTACCTTGCTTAATGTAATGTTTCTATTATGTACTATTATGTTTCTATTATGTGTACAAATGAGTTCCTTAAAGAACACCTGCAAATCTGACATTCATTTAGTTTCTAATTGTTCCATTCATTGGCACATAGAACAACTGTCTCTTTCATGAAAGCCTGTGAAAACACAGTATGAAATTTAAAAAAAAGTCACAAAGATACAGTACATAGTTCACAATAGAGATTATACTGTAAGTAAAACTATTAGTCAATATAGCAGTTCATTTGTCATTCTCACCAGTATAGTCCAATTATGAAGTTTTGCTTAAGCTTTCTTCTACCTGGAAATGGTTTAGAAATGCTAACGATAAATAAAGTTACAGCATGTACTGTATGTAAAAAGATATACTGACTATATATATATTCTCATATTATATAATTGACCTTTTTTACAAATTAAACTTGTAAGAAAACAAGGTCTACTGTTTCCTTAATATCGATTGAGATCCTGAGATCAGAAGCATCAGGCCCCGCAAACAATTTCGAATCACAGTAATCAGATTTTATTATTAACATAAAGGTAGAATTACACAGATAGATTCACTACTACTAGAGCATATGAACTAGCCCTGTTAGGTCCGGACAGTTGGTGATGTCAGCTATGCTCTCTTCTCCTCTTTTCCAACTGTGAATGAGTGTGCCAGTATTTCAATACATGTAACCCCCTGTTTGCCACAACCAGCACATTGCCCAGACAAGAAAAGAGCCCCTCTCCTTATTTCTGTTTTATCCAAGACAGACCCTGAATATGTGTCAGCCTATTTTGACTTAGCAGGCAGTCAGCGACTACTTAAACAACAGATTTTACCTCTCCACCAGGTTCTCAAACATTACATGTATTGAAAAAGTTCAGATCTCAGCAAGAAATAGTCAATGAAATGATTATTAAAAGTTTGTTAAAATAGTAAAATGGTTAAAAGTACTGGATGTTACAAATTGTGCTATTTTACTTCAATAAACTCCCTGATTGTCCCTTTAAATCCACTTTTACTCTGTATATTGTAATTTTTGTGCAGTGTGACTTATGTGCCCTGGAGCTGCCTAATGCTGTTTTATTTTGATCATCACCATACGTTGGGTTTCTGCCACATTGACAAGTTCATTAGCCATCACTCTTAATTACATACCCACTAATTAAGATATTTCCCATTAGCAACGTGACTGATCCACAGTTTGTGAGCAGGCCAAAACAGTTGCTATGTGTCAGTCCTTTATGTTCAAGCCATAGCAGTGTACTAACTCAAAATTAACAGACTGAACTTGATTAACAGACTAACTTTACATTGATTTACTTTGCCTTTGTGCTTTACCAAATGAAAATTGCCTGACTAATAATACGCCTTTACAGTAGATGTACTGTTTTTGTGTGAATGAGACCTGTCTACATTTACTGATAGTATGATCATATCTTCAATAGTTGTATTATTAGTTTACACAAATAACACATTGGAAAACATTATCACACTATGTGGTCTGTATTAAAGATTGCAGTGCCACCACCATAAAACATATACATGTAATTTCACTGTATTTTTTATTATATGTATTAATGTTAATCGGTGAGCGTATTCAGTAAATCACTCCTAGTGAAAACCCCTGCTGGATTAATACAGTACGTCACATATCTGCCCTAACCATTTATCTGCCATGATCAACCTGTTCAGCAGTGATAGTTTATTATTGAACAGAGAAGATTTGTTCAAATATTGTAGCTCCTACCAAAGTTTTCATACACTATGTTGTATGTACTCCGTGCGCTTTTCTATTTTGTGTTAAAACAAACAAACAAACAAACATGTTACTATGTTCTACAACACATTTCATACTATCATCAATCAAGACACATTCTGATGATTTATCTTGACATCTGTTAACGTTTGACTGTTCCCTTCAAGCATTCTGTATTAGAGAGTATTATTTCACTGTTCATATTATAGAAAGCCTCTGGAATGTGTAGAGATTTCTGGATGTAGCAGGTCCATCACAAAGAACAGGTTGTTGGTATTAATTTCAGCTAATCTTTTGGGGTGTATTTAATTCATCAGTGAAAGATCGTAATACCACTGTCATTCAAATCAATCAATCAATAAATAGACATGCTTATATTCATTTACCAGAGTCTCTTGTTCATGCATGGTTACTGCTGGTGAAATAATTGCGTGATCATATAAAATAACTTGTTGTGCGGTGTAACAATGCAATTACATGTTGGTTTACGAGTTTAGTACCATGTAATTACATAGTAGTTACCATACGAAAACAAATAAGCACTGGTAATTATCCAGTTATTATACTATATTGGCTATTCATGCCCTGTTATTTAATGCTACTCAAACCGTGTTTTATGTTTTAATGGTACAGTTCATTTTGTGTTTATTTAATAAAGGCATGATGAAGTCCATGTCATTTAATCAATTTACAGTAAGGGTGGGCAAACATATTTTTATCCAATGCCTATGATTAGGAGGATGAATTGATCTTCCTGTTTTGAGAAGTTTCAACAGGACTAATAACATTTGATGCCAGTATGTCATTTATCAATGCCTGGAAGAGTTTAAAAAGTATACTCCTTAAGGATGGATACTTAAAGGATAAAGAATCAGGAGCAGACAGCTTCATTTCATTTGAAACAAGTTATGCATCTAGTGATTTTAACAAGATAGTTTCACACAAAGATAATAAGGTATTTAATGTGTTTTTAGATTAACTGTTGCATTAAGGTTATGATGACAGTTGAAGCATTTTTATTAAGATGGTCTTTGTGCTGGATAACACATGGGTTCGCTCAGAAACCAAAACTTCATAAGTTTAGGAAAACATCACGTGATGTTTTCACACAAAATGTTTTTAATATGCCTGCCATGGATTTATTTCACAGGGCTTCTGCTTGTCTGGTACCTTGGGTCCTCAAGCCTAAAGCTGTTATGGTGAATTTGAAGTCCAAACTAAGCCCCAGTGTAGATTCCTTACTTTACCTATGACCCTTTTGTAGCTAAGTGAATTATTGTATAGAACCTCAGGGGCTTATGGTATAAATGATTTGAGACATAAAAATGCCTGGTGTGTTATTTCCATAGACTTCAGTAGCAATGACAAGGGAATCAAAATTGTTGTTGTCCTAAGTCACTGAAGAAATTCAAGCCAAGGTAGTTAATCATTTACATTGAAAATGCAAGCCTTGGGAACCCACTCATTTCAGAAAAAAGAATACCAGAAGCTTTGTATGTAATATATTTTCATTTCAGGCTGCCTGCATATGCATACTATATTATTTTGCTGCTGAAGGGACTTGCAAGGATTATTTTTTTTGGTTTGGATTATATTATGTTTTTTTTTTTTTTTTCTGCTTAAGATTGTTTGTTTGACTGTTTCTTTTTCCAAATGCAAGCAGTTTTTTTTTTTTTTTTTTTTTTTACTGTTTCACCTGATACATGTTTTTTTTTTTTTTTTTTTTTTTTTTTTTTTTTTCCTTGACTAGTGAAAAGGTCCATAGATTTTAAATCTAGAGGAGTTAAATTATTCCCAGGCAAAGAAAACAGCAACAAGTTTTCTATCTGTGAGTCTACCTTTTGTTACTTTATATGGTACATGTGTGATTGTTGTGCTATTTGTATTGTGTATGTGTGATACTCTTCTATTATTGTACAAACCATTGTAAAGGAAGTATTTGTGTTGTGTGCATGAGGAATTCCATACTTGCCAACATTTGGAATCTGTTCAGCGGGGGTGGGGTTGGGTCATACGCATAAAAACACACATACACGCAAAAACTATCACATAGTGAGCAGAATGTGTGGTTTTCATTAACTCTACTGTGCAGAATACATTTATATTTTTTACCCCAGTCAGACTGTTCAACAAATTACTTCCTTTATTGTGTTGGATTGATAGATGCCATTTTCATTTTCTAGACTCAACAGACTGACTTTGTATAAATTAAATATTAATAAATTTATACAACTCAGAAGAATATTAATTTTTCATGTTTATTTTTTCGTTTCAGTTTCGTTATAGTTTTTAAATATTTTCCAGTTTCAATTACTATTTCATTAAGGAAAATGTTTATTTGTTTGTTGTTGTTTTTGGCCTTTTTCGTTTTAATATACAGTACCGTGAAACAGTAATTCTCCCCTGTCTTATTTTCTGCATTTTTGCATATTTTTGACACTGAATGCTACAGGGTTTGACATTAACCATGGCTCGGTGGCCCAGGGCCGGTAGAGAGCACAGTTTGGCCGGTAGTTATGAAGCGGCACAGGCCCGACTGGGCTGGTTACATTTAAGTGGAGGCTTCATTATGACAAAAAAAAAAAAAAAAAAAAAAATTTTTGCCTTGTTTGGCGTCAGTTTCCCAGACTTGCAGATAAAACAGCAGCTTTATTTGTTATGAATTCAACATTTCATTTACATCATATCCAGTCTCACAGTAAGATGTCCTGATGGATACCCAGATACGCAATCGAATTGTCTAACTTTTTGATTTGGGATCCGATGTGTTCAGGTCAAAAATGCCGTTCAGAATCTTTCCAGGACTCGTTGGTATCACTCAGCAAAATTGGAGCTGACTTGGGAGAGGCTAAACAAGCGACAACGCTCTATATAGGATTGTTATTATTTTGTATCATGAATATTGTTTTAATAGTGTTTATTATTAGAGGGATGGGAATTTCGAATAGTTTCCTATTTGAATACACAGGGTGCAACCTTTGTGTGTATTCGATTACCCGAACTCTGGTCCCTGACGCTACCAAGACTAAAAGGCAAATGCAGACAGCATAACAGTGTAAACCGGTAGAGTTTAGCCGGGTTCACAAAGTGTTCAAACAATGTCCAGGACAAGATTTTTTTGCTCTGTACCCTATTTTGTTTACTGAATTAAAATACACACAACTCAATAAGCAGCAACGTCACAGCACGTATCTCGTCCAATTAAAGCAACAGTAGCATGATATTGCGCAAACCATCAAATAATAATTTTTGCTGTAGTGTATTCAGAATAAAATAACACCTATCATATAGCAACCTAAATATTCTACATCTGTTTAATTCTAACAAATAATATTTGTAACAGAATCTTAGTGTCCAAAAATCTGGCCAAAATAGAAAATACATTCCAACATTACAATAGTTTAACATTACTAATTACAACTACTGACATCAGATGAATCAAAGTCAAGTTACTTTGTTTATTCAATAACCTGAAAATAATTCAAAACAAGGAACACTTGCTATGTACATGTTAAGTGGCTGAAGTAACATATATTGAAAGGCTTTGTTTAGCCACTTTCTTTTGAGACGTGGGCTCTCTTTGTTTACCATACACAGTTAGAAACATACTGAAAATAAAAACCGTCATGAAAAAATATATAAATATATTGGACCAGATAAAACTGGCATCTGGGCCAGTAAAAACACTAACACTAAAATCTAAACGTAGAGCCCTGTGTTGTCAGATCTTCAAACAAAATCTAATATTAGGTAAAAGGGAACCTGAGTGAACAAATAACACAAAATGTTGATACTTATTTAATTTATTAAAGTTATGGAACACCCAATGCCCCTGTGTGAAAAAGTAATTGCCCCCTTAGACTCAATAACTGGTTACGCCATCTTTAGCTGCAATAACTGCAACCAAACGTTTCCTGTAGTTATTGATCAGTCTCTCACAGGTGCCTTGGAGGAATTTTGGCCCACTCTTTCATGTAGAACTGCTTCAACTCAATGACATTTGTGGGTTTTCGAGCATAAACTGCTCGTTTCAGGTCCTGCCACAACATCTCAAAGGGGTTTAGGTCTGGACTTTGACTAGGCCATTCCAAAACTTAAAACAACAACTTCTTGTTTTTCAGCCATTCTGATGTAGACTTGCTTGTGTGTTTTGGATCATTGTCTTGCTGCATGACCCAGCTACGCTTCAGCTTCAGCTCACGGACGGATGGCCTGAAATTCTCCTGTGCAATTCTCTGATACAGAGCAGAATTCATGGTTCCTTCAGTGATGTCGTCCAGGCCCTGATGAAGCAAAGCATCCGCAAATCTTGACACTACCACCACCATGCTTGACCGTTGGTATGAGGTTCTTACTGTGGAATGCAGTGTTTGGTTTTCGCCAGACATGACGGGGCCCATGTTGGCCAAAAAGTTCCACTTTTGACTCGTCGACTTTGTCCATAGAACATTGTTACAGAACTCTTGAGGATCATCTAGGTGCTTTTTGGCAAACTTGAGACGAGCATTCATGTTCTTCTTAGTGAGCAGTGGTTTCCGCCTTGCTACTCTGCCATGAATCCCATTTTGGCCCAGTGTCTTTCTGATAGTGGAGTCATGAACACTGACCTTAGCTGAGGCGAGAGAGGCCTGCAGATCCCTGGATGTTGTTCTAGGGTTCTTTGTAACTTCCTGGACGATTTTACGCCTTGCTTTTGGAGAGATTTTGGCAGGACAGCCACTCCTGGGAAGATTCGCTGCTGTCCCAAACTTTCTCCATTTGGACAATATGGCTCTGACTGTGGTTTGGTGGAACCCTAGAGCCTTATAAATGGCTTTGTAACCCTTTCCAGACTGATAGACATCAAAAACTTTTCTTCAGGAGGAGGTCTTCAGGAATTTCTTTTGATCGTGGCACGATGTGCCTCTAGAACCTGTGAGCTGACAGCTTCACTCTGATGGTAAGGGCCAAAGTTAGTCATATTTATATTGGGCAGGGCTGGCCCAAATCAGACCTGATTGTTAACCAAAGTATTCAAACAGCTGACCCTAATTATCCCTTTAATTGGGTTGAGTTAACTAGGGGGAGAATAACTTTTCACACCTGAAGATTGCATGTTTGATTACCTTGCACACCAAAAAAATGAAAGAAGCACCAAACTTTGGTGTCATTTTTTCTCTCAGACTCCCTCTATATACTACTACAACCCACAAAAAGATCTGACCAAATTCAATATGAAAAATGTGCAAAAATGAAGAAAATCAGACAGGGGGCAGATACTTTTTCACAGCACTGTATATCTCAGAACTGTGAACAATGAATGCTGTACAAAAATGAAGGGTATAACTAACTTTAGGACTTCATGTTCCATTGGCTTCCACATTTTACTTTAAGTCATACATATCAAATCACATTGCAGCAGCAGTGAGGAGACAATACACTTCACCGATATGACTTGATATGACATGTCAATAAACTGTGAACACAATCCCTGCCAGGCAAGGCAGTGCACAAGGGACAGCAACCCAAAGAGAGAGAGAAAAAAAAAAACAGAAAAAAACAGTACGGGTGTGAGAGCGAACACCCTAGAGCTGTAAAGGATTTCTAAGGATAAATATCGGGAATTTCTAATGATGCATCAGGAGGTGGGACATTTGCTAGAATATCAGAACTGTCCCGACTATTGGCATGTATGGAATTCTAACATGCAGTAGTGGTACTGAAATGTCCTTATTTATTATGCCCAAAATCAATATATTATCTAAACCTCATCATCATGTCTTCAAATAACTTAAAGGATTAATAAAAACATTGTTGGAGGTTCTTTACGACTTAAAACAGTTAACCTGATCTTATTCAAATTAATTGCAGGTTCAAGAACAATTGCAGGATCTTATAAAAAAAAAAAAAAAAAATAATATATATATATATATATATATATATATATATATATATATATATATATATATATATATATATATATATATATTAAAACATTATATGTTATTGTGATTTTAGATAACTGGAATTCCCTTTCAATTACCGAATGGGAAAGAGCCTCTCTGACCGTCAATCTTTGAGCAAATATACAAAAGCTGCCCTATCAGGGCCCTGCTGTGAGGGGGAAGTCCCGCCCACCTCCTACTGAAGAGGGACGTCCTCACAGTAGCACATTGCCATTTTCTCTCTCATATCTGTGAGACAGGTCGTAAATTGCTTCTGCGTTTGCATTCCGAATTTGGCTGTTTATTTGGTTCTCCAAATAAGTAAATCACGGTATCACGCTTCGAGCGTCAGTAACACTGCTCTCGCTAACAGTCCCACGTCAGTTTCAAGCTAGAGCTGGTTTCGACCCCTCTTCTGGGATTAGCGAGTGGCCATTACTCTCACTATACGAGGCTTCGTGTAGCTGATACACCGTGTGAGAGCTGTTGTGGTGCGGTAAGGAGACACCGCAGGCTCGTGGTCACCTCGGAGGTGCCCAAGCTCGGCCTCAATGAGGGCTCAGCAAACTATGCTGGAGACCCTATTAAAATCCCAGGGCAGGTTGCCCCCTACCACCGTGCAGTCCCAACCCCCACAGTCTCGTTCACCGTCCCCTCTGCCTAGACCACCTAGCCCAGGCGAGCTGTCCTTCACGGTGTCCAGGTCGGATGTGTCGCACCCAGCCACTCGGTCGGGCAGGCCACAATGGGGAGCACCCTGCCGCCGTTGCCACACTTGTCCCAGAGGGAGAAGTTCCGGGCGCTAATGCAGCGGGCAGTTCCAGTCACGGATGTCTCATGGTTGGTGGAACAGGAGGGAAAAGGGAACCGCTTCCTCCAGCAGAGAGGGCATCCACAGCATGCCCTCCCCTTATGCCAGGACTTCCTGGATTTGGTGTGCTCCTCCTGGGACAATCCAGTGTCTGCACACTCAACCTCCAGAACAACAGAGTCTCTGCTGCAAACTGCAGGAGCACAAGAAGCTGGCCTAGGCGCGTTCCCCATCATTGGGGACACGATCACGGTGTTGGTGCAAGTTCCAACTTCACAAGGGGTATAAGGACCCAACATGCTCGTCAAAGCCCTGCAGAACAACGGACGCAATGCTCAAAAAGGCATATGCATCAGCAGCGCTGTCCATGTGAGCAGCAAATGCCATGGCCATACTGGTGTTCTACAAGAGCCAGTTGGCGGAGGGGCTGCAGGACATAGCCATGGAGGCAGACACAGGGGAGCTCCAGGCAGTGGCTAAGGCAATGACTTACATAATAGGGGAGTTAGGTCAGGCATCAGGGAGGTCGCTGGCGGTGATGATGGCCGCTCGCCGACATTTGTGGCTGACGCAAGATAAGGTCGTAGAGACCGAGAAGGTGGCGCTGCTGGATGCCCTCATTACACTGGGGCAGACTTTTGGGGTGACCATTGATATGAGCCTTGAGAGGTCCCACAAGACCACGGAGGTCTCCTCAAAGGTCTCGCGCCTTCCAGCTTACAGTTAGCGTCCAAGGTGGCATGCACAGCCTGCTGGGGGAAAAGGGTCTGAACACCACCCTCCACCCCAGAGTAAACAATCAGGCAGAGGCAGAGGCAGGACCAGCGACAGGGGACCACCGCAGGCCAGGGGTAATCGGTTCTCTAGCTGGGGACTGAAGCCAGGGCCAAAGAAAGATCCGCCCCCTCCCAAGCCCAAGTGAGACCGCCCCTGAGGGGCCCCGGCTACCACCAAACCCCCCCTACAACCGGACAGACCAACGGCAACGACCCATAGCAAAGCTACACCCAGAACTCCTGGGTGCTATCGACTATGAGACATGGATACGCTCTGCAATTCCGCATAGGTCCGCCACCCTTCAAGGGTGTGCTCCTCATCACTGTCGAACCAGCGAGGGTGATTCTCTTTCAACAAGAAATCTGGACATCAGGGTCCTCAACTTCTTCTTCAAGCAGAGGAAGTTCAACATGTTGACAGCACAGCGTATCCTCCAGTCTGTCCAACTGGGCGACTGGTTCACATCGGTCAACCTGCAAGACGCCTATTTTCACGTCCCGTTTCGTCCCACGCACAGAAAATATCTGCGCTTTGCCTTTCAAGGCAACGCGTCCGAATTCTGCGTGCTGCCATTTGGTCTCTCGCTGGTGCCTCGCACATTTGCAAAGTGCATGGATGCAGCACTGGCTCAACTCAAGCTGCGAGATATTCGGATCCTAAACTATCTGGATGATTGGTTGGTTTGCACGCGGTCAAAAGCATGCAGAGGAGCACACAAAACAGGTCATAGATCATGTGGTGAAGTTAGGGCTCTCAATACATCAACAGAAGAGCAACTTCGTACTGTCTCAGTCCACAGTGTTCCTGGGGATCAAACTGAATTCTGTGAGCATGCTTCCCTCAGTGGCAGAAGACAGGATTCGGTCATTGGAGACCACACTCTCCCTATTCAGAGAGGACGCTGTCCTACAGGTCAAACTATATCAAAGGTTGTTGGGGCTGATGGCAGCCACCTCGAGAATTCTTTCACTAGAGCTGCTGAGAATGCGCCCTCTTCAAGCCTGGGTGAATATGCTCAAGGTGCACCCTGTCTGAGATCGGTACCGGCTGGTGCGAGTGTTCAGACAATGCCGGAAGTCACTGGAGTGGTGGCTCCGTCCCGGCAATCTGTGCCTCAGATCTCCCCTCGGATCCCCTCACAGAAGGGAAGTGATCACTACAGACGCCTCCAGTCTGGGCTGGGGAGCGGTCTGGAACGGGAGAGGAATAAGAGGTCAGTGGAAGGGACATTGGCAGCAAGCACACATAAATGCACAAGAGCTGCAAGCAGTGAGCCTGGCGTTATCACATTTTCGCCAGCAATTAGCACACAAACATGTGCTGGTCCGGACGGACAACACCACAGTGGTAGCCTACATAAATCACCAAGGTGGCCTGCACTCACCTGGCCTTCACCACGCAGCGCACAGACTCCTGTCCTGGGCGCACAGAAACTTGCGTTTCATCAGGGCAGTTCACCTCCCCAGTGTGGACAACAAGGCAGCAGGGGGCCCCCTGGGAGTAGACACGCTAGCTCCCCTCTGGCCACAGGAGCTCTTGTATGCGTTCCCCCCACTACCGTTAATACCCCTGACATTAGAGAGGATCAGGGTGGAGAGAGCACAGGTTCTGCTGGTTGCACCCAGATGGCCGAGATGCCCCTGGTTTGCTCTCCGACATGTTGTTGGATTGTTGGATCAGCCGTGGCATCTCCCACTGTGCAAGGACCTCCTGAGCCAAGTGGAGGGGCAATTATGGCACCTGAACCCAGCCCAGCTCCAACTCTGGGTCTGGCCGTTGAACGGAGCCATCTATTGAGACTAGGTTTGCCAGATGCAGTAGTAGAAACACTATAGTCTGCTAGGACGGCGAGCACTAGAACCCAGTACTCATATAAATGGAAAGTTTTCCAAGACTGGTGCCTTGCTGGAGGTCACTTTCCAGTGATCTACCCGATTGAGATGATATTAACCTTCTTACAACACCTGTTTCATGCGGGAAAATCAGCGTCCACTTTGAAGGTATACCTGGCAGCAATATCAGTGTGCCATGACAAAATTGACTCGATGTCCTCTGGGGCACATTTACTTGCAGTGCAATTTCTTAAAGGGGCTCGGAGGCTTTGTCCTCCCATGAAAAGTATGTTCCCCAAGTGGGATCTAGAACTGGTTCTGCAGGCCCTTATGGGTCCCCCATTTGAGCCCATGGCCTCAGCAGAACTGCGCCCTGTTTCTTTGAAAGTGGCATTTTTAATAGCTATTACGTCTGCCATACTAGTAAGTGAGCTTCATGCGCTGGCCATCGATGACACATATATGGCTTTCACTGGAAGTGACTCGCGGGTAACATTAAGAACAAATCCATCCTTTTTGCCATGCCAAAGGTGGCATCCTCATTCCATATTAACCAATCAGTGGTTTTGGAAACTTTCAGACCTCCTCCACACGAGTCAGAGGAGGACTGTAGACAACACATGCTATGTCCAGTTCGGCCTCTGCGCTGTTGTTTGGATAGGACGGCATCCTGGAGACATTCCAACTAGCTGTTTTTCTGCTACGTGTCCCGCTCTAGAGGCCAGGCCCTATCGAAGCAACGTCTAGCACACTGGGTGACAGATGCGATATGCTTGGAGTATCGCATTATGGCTCATTCTACCATGGGCCAGGCAACTTCGTGGACTTTCCTTCGTGGTGCCTCCTTAGATGAGTTATGCAATCCTGATACATGGACAGGGATTCAGACATTTGTGCATTTTTACCGCCTTGATGTGACAAACCGAACGAGACCCTCTCTGGGCTCTAGAGTTTTGCAGGTGGCATGCCCTTAGGCATCAGGTGGGCTCTGTTGCTATTGCCGTGGGGCTGTACTGTCAGTAATCTGGAGCCACGACAGCTTTGGTACAGCTTTCCCATTCAGTAATGGTGGTTGTCATTCGAATTGAAAGGAAATGTTAGGTTATTTCCATAACCCTGGTTCCCTAAAAAGAGAATGACAACCATTACCCTTTGAAGTCGTGTCCCCAGCTGACCTCTGTTTTCGAAAGAAAATGGTGATGTGCTACTGTGAGGACGTCCCTCTTCAGCAGGAGGTGGGTTGGACTTCCCCCTCACAGCAGGGCCCTGATAGGGCAGCTTTTGTATATTTGCTCAGAGATTGACGGTCAGAGAGGCTCTTTCCCATTCGGTAATGGTTGTCATTCTCTTTTCAGGGAACCAGGGTTATGGTAATAACCTAATGCTATGCAAAATTGTCACATGGTACCAGTGATTTACAGATAAGGGTAATGCTTAATATTAAGGCCCATTAATAACAGTGTAATACAAGTGCTGTAATTACTTTATTACTGTTTAAATTCATATTAAATAAATAAACATCAATTAATGATACATTCCACACATACTCATATTCATGTTTATTTCATATCAAATCAATATAGATGTAAAAATTCAGTAGGGTCATATAATGTAGAAGATTGTATTTAAATAATAATGAAATT
This sequence comes from Polyodon spathula, assembly GCF_017654505.1. Lineage (NCBI taxonomy): Eukaryota > Metazoa > Chordata > Actinopteri > Acipenseriformes > Polyodontidae > Polyodon > Polyodon spathula. Next base: position 61,139,487 of record NC_054536.1, on the reverse strand, counting down.
AAAATAGCAAGAGTCTTAATTAGCGCATCGGTCTATTTAGCAGCTCTGCTGGCACAATTAGGAGTACAAAGAGCAGTAGTCGCTGTATGACATTGGAGGAGCATGAAAATACAAACCAAAAAATATGTCAGATGAAGGGAAGCAAAGTCCTCTTTGCACACAGAAAAGGAAAGTTTTCTGAGAAGGGGCTGAGAGTCCTTACGGCTGAGGTCACTCAGCATGAAACAAAGTTGTTTGGAAAACCTTCAGCCAACATCAGTTATGCTAGTATCCTTAGGAAATGATATGTATTGGCCTGCGCTTTTTAGCATGTCATCCAGAATTTTGCCCGGCACACAGGAAAAGATGGATTGGGCTATCTCTCCAGACATTCCAACTATTGTGTGAAAGGAACCAGTGGCTAAGTAGTGCAGAGAACACATCACTTTCACACAGGGATAGCGATCCCTAGATTGACGCTGGGGTTTAGCGCATCCCTCTATTCAGTTATTAGGTCTAGGATAAACTCCGGAGTGAGATGATAATGCTTTAGCACCGTAACAAAGTGACCCTGGCGTCTTGCCCTTCTCCTGTGAACGTGTTCCTGCCTCACCTCAACAAGAGCCAAGTGTTGCTGCATCAGGAAGTGTACCACAGCAGCTACCCTGAAGCCAATGACAGGTCTCTGCATGTGTATGCTTTTATACAGCTCTTAGTTACTCGCTTCTAAAATGGTTTGCACCTTGTATAACAGGTGTAAAGGTTTGCAATTGTCTAAGTGCAAGGCAAAATCCTTACATCACATTATAATGTTTGCATCCGCTTAGTATCCAAATCCCACTCAATTCCATGCTGTCTTCTTTATTTTGATATAATTGTAATGGATTAATGATGGCAAAGTGCAAATTTGATAGTGGGTGCAGAACATCAGGTGAACATTATTCTTTACATACAGTACTCCGCATTTTTAGCGGCCGGTAAAATCAGACTTTACAGCTGCTAAATGGGGTTTTGCACTTTGCAGATATCCATACATCTACTCCAGTACGTTCTAAAGTAAGTCTGGAAACTTCCACACTAATATGAAATCACACCCAAGATCTTAAATTCAAGAAGCAATCATATACATATGCATATATTTTAATACTTCCTGGTTTTAGGATGCTGCAATATGGAATCTACTATATTTTTTTTCCATATGTGTTTGTTTGTCTTGTGCAATTTCTGTGCAATGTTTAACATTTACTCAAGCAATACAACATAATACTATTTTATGGATTTAAATGCATGCTAACTAATGCATCGAAATACAAATTCTTGTCAACGTTTATAAACTTTAATAACATACTTGCCCTGTTTATTGTGTTAATTGGTTCTTCGCTTGTTTTTTAAGTTCATTTATGAGACTACAAGTTCAGTCAAAATTCCAGCAAGGGGGGTTCACAACGCTTTTTATTCGCATTTATTTTTTATTTTTTTTCAAAACCGGAATTCAATTTAAGAATACCAAAGCTGCCTTGAAGTACCGTAAATTACTTTGGAATTTCTCCCTTGATTGTTATGTTCTCGAATAATATACAGTAATAAGCAGAAAAGAAGAAAAGGAATCTCCTGTATTGCTAACATAGCTGCCAAAGTTATATCACTAGTCCTTTAAGTCTGGCTTTCAGTGTTTTGTATGCGTTGTGCATGTATTGTAGAAAAGACTGCATCAATAATTATTGCATGATAACTCTATATCAGGGGTCAGAATTAAGGAAAAAGTATGAACAATACTGTTAATTATTTGTGGAAAATATCCTTTTGATGTATATATATAATATATTATATATATATATATATATTATAGAATATATTATTATATCTATATACTATATCTTCGATATATATTCTGAGACAGAAGCTATCAGAATGTTCTAGCTTTGAGTTGGAAAAGCTCAAAAAAAACACATTTCACATATCACAGACTGGTCCATGTCCATGTGTCTGAAAAGTAAAAAACAAAAAAACATGTTATAAATGGTGCATTGAAATGGATATGATTAACTTTTTTACACTAATTGATACAGCGCCTATTCGCGGTTAAGACCATATATCATCCTATGGTAGGATATACATGTTTCAAGTACTGTATACCAAATGGTCTGTTGCAACGTTTTACAATATATATATTATATTATATATATATATATATATATATAGTATATGATCTGGAAAAAATTAAAAATTAAGAGACCACTGCAAAATTATCAGTTTCTCTGGTTTTACTATTTATAGGTATGTGTTTGGGTAAAATGAACATTTTTGTTTTATTCTATAAACTACTGACAACATTTCTCCCAAATTCCAAATAAAAATATTCATTTAGAGCATTTATTTGCAGAAAATGACAACTGGTCAAAATAACAAAAAAGATGCAGTGTTGTCAGACCTCGAATAATGCAAAGAAAATAAGTTCATATTCATTTTTAAACAACACAATACTAATGTTTTAACTTAGGAAGAGTTCAGAAATCAATATTTGGTGGAATAACCCTGATTTTCAAGCACAGCTTTCATGCGTCTTGGCATGCTCTCCACCAGTCTTTCACATTGATGTTGGGTGACTTTATGCCACTCCTGGTGCAAAAATTCAAGCAGCTCGGCTTTGTTTGATGGCTTGTGACCATCCATCTTCCTCTTGATCACATTCCAGAGGTTTTCAATGGGGTTCAGGTCTGGAGATTGGGCTAGCCATGACAGGGTCTTGATCTGGTGGTCCTCCATCCACACCTTGATTGACCTGGCGGTGTGGCAAGGAGCATTGTCCTGCTGGAAAAACCAATCCTCAAAGTTGTGGAACATTGTCAGAGCAGAAGGAAGGAAGTTTTCTTCCAGGACAACCTTGTACTTGGCTTGATTCATGCGCCCTTCACAAAGACAAATCTGACCGATTCCAGTCTTGCTGAAGCACCCCCAGATGAGTCCAATTTTCAGCTTTGCCCAACATCTGGTCGTCTAATGGTTAGACGGAGACCTGGAGAGGCCTACAAGCCACAGTGTCTTGCACCCACTGTGAAATGTGGTGGAGGATCGGTGATGATCTGGGGGTGCTTCTTTGCATTATTCGAGGTCTGACAACACTGCATCTTTTTTTTTGTTATTTTGACCAGTTGTCATTTTCTGCAGCTAAATGCTCTAAATGACAATATTTTTATTTGGAATTTGGGAGACATGTTGTCAGTAGTTTATAGAATAAAACAAAAATGTTCATTTTACCCAAACACATACCTATAAATAGTAAAACCAGAGAAACTGATAATTTTGCAATGGTCTCTTAATTTTTTCCAGAGCTGTATATATATATATATATATATATATATATATATATATATATATATATATATATATATATATATATATATATATATAACCCCGTGAAATGCTTTATGTGAAAAGCAAAAAAGGTAAAGCTGTGCAGTATTGACGCTTCTACTTTTTATAATTAAGCATTTTATGTGAAAAGCAAAAAAGGTAAAGCTGTGCAGTATTGGGATTTATTGTTTTGTCTTTTTTGTTGTTTTATTGTTCTTTAAGAACACAAACAATTTTAGTTACTTAAATGTCAACACTTTAGAAACTGCTTTTGTAACTTTTCATGTTACTGACTGAAACAAAACATATTTTTGAGAGCTTAAACAGGAAGGTAGATTCCAGTTTAATGCATTTAGAAATATGCCTTTCAAGAAAAGCACACAACTCTACTTTTTAGATACAATATATTTTATTTAACTAGGCCAATCTGTTTAAGTTTCTTTTTATAATCACCATATACATTTCAAAATTAACTTTTTGGTTTAAGTCTTTTTAGGTATCCGTAAAATGTTACATTTAATAAGTTATAGTTACACAGACCTAACATACCACTACCACCACAGACAAACACACCTGAAAGAAATAAAATGTTCCTCACACCAGTTCGTTTTGCTCTAAAAGTAGTATTTGTTGTTGGTAACTGTTTTATGGCTAAACACCCATTCAGCATTGCATACTTAGTATTTGGCTTAAATAAGTATTTTATTTTAGTTAAAATAACAACACATATTTATCTTCCACTTTATTATGAACACCCATCATCACCACGCATTCAACTTGGGTGTCAAAAAGAGACGCAAAAACAAGTAAACCAGATGTCAAACCAGTCCTCTACTCGCCTTGCTGTTCATTCAGATGATTGTGTATATGATCTACTTGGAATATTATCAAAGATTACAGACTGTATAGACTTTTCAGCCCCACTGTAGGTGCACATTTTGCCTGCTGTATTCTACGACACATACCAGAGAAACTCAATTCATAACATCAATCGTACCATGTTGAGTTTTTATTCTCCATATTAGTGTGGTTGTACATCACCTGCTTTTAAAAAAAATCACACCTAAGTCACCTCTAGAGATTCCATCAAACTGAAAAGCAACTTAAAAAAGTTGACTTTATAATCATCCAACTACCACAGCCACTTAACAGTATCCTCTTCATCAGCTCTTTCCCTCTTTTCACTAAAAATGACAATGGGTGAAAGGTTGATATTGATTAGAAAACAAATATACAGTAGTTAGATTTTTATATTATAGAAGTTGTATATCAATAATAAAGCAGTATAAAATAGATCTGTATGACTATGAGCATCTGTGTAAGGATGATATTTACACTTCTATTGGACACTTCCATCTTTTGCCGTCCTATAACCCTATATTGTTCTGTTCATATGGGCTAGAAGGCTGATAGCAGTGTAATAGCACGTGCAATGTAGGTAATTGTCCATGCTTTTTGTAAAAAAAAAAAAAACAATACCTTAAAAGCCCAAGACAAATGTAAATCCTTGTCACGTCTGCTGCACTTCAGTGTGTCATACAGTCTATTCTTTCATAGTGTCTTTGATGTGTAAGTATATTTAGACTTGCTTACAAACACAAATTACTGCAGACCAAAGAGCTTATCAAATATAGACATGGCTAGATTTGGAAGTACCGATTTACAGTATATTCTACTGCCTTTGTCCATTAATATATTAAGGCTAAATACTGACCAAAAATCATCAGGACCAAAGCCTTAAAGAACCAGATAAGTGATGCGTTAAATCAATTATATTTTCTACTGCAGCCAGTGGACTTCAGAAGGGGTTGATAACTGATTTTAGTACTTGGTATCTGTGCTGAACCATTTGAACTGCCTGAAGCCGGTTAGGCATGGTCCAACAAAAAAAGAGTATTCCAATAATACCAGAGCGTGAATCACAATTTCAGTTTTTATCAAGTGCATTTTTTAAATTTTATTTTATATAGCGCCTTTCATAGTGGACCACCATCACAAAGCGCTTCACAAGATGCAGTAACAATAAGAAAATCGGTAATACTTTAAACACAGAGAAATGTATAATACATGCTATACAGTGTGTGTGTGTGTGTGTGTGATATATATATATATATATATATATATATATATATATATATATATATATATATATATATATACATATACACTTTACAAAATGTATAATACATGATAGTAGCATAATACAAATCAGTGTTTCTGACCAGAGTTGCAGTTATGCTTCTTGCAATCGCTGAAATGTGTTATGGGTGGTTTCCTTACTAGGGTTATCTCATAAAATTATTCGACAAAAGCTTCAGTTGGGTTAAGGTTAAGGAGTTGGGAAGGAGCTTGAAGGTGCTTCATATCCTTTTCAATGACCGCTGAATGCGCTGACCTTGTGTATTAGTGCATTCTCAACTTGGAACAGTCTGCTCAGGCACCTGGACAAAAATCGTGCATTTAGCAGGAGTACCTGGCCATCCAAGAGTAATCTGTTGAGAACCAATGGACTCTGACCTTACAAAATAAAGCAGCTACAAACAATCAAAAAAATGTTTATCACACCCAACTGATTCCTGCAGTCATTTCCTTATGTGTACGTGCTAAAACTCACTGCAACCCATTTTTAAATACAGAAAGGCCTCCTAGCAATGATATTACAAACCAAGTACTGTTAGATCTGGCTGATTGTTTGATATACCAGTCAAATTATAGTCAATATAGGGACAACTACAGTATAGGGCCTCTCGTCCTGCATTTTAGAGTGGAAAGCTAGTGTTTGTACAGGGTACAGATTTTTCTTTTTTTGGGCTATTGCACTATAAAGAGATGTATTTTTATTGTCTTCTTAAATTTTAAGATTAGCTTTTAAAAAATCATTAAGATTAGTGATTCCCACCCATTCCATGCTTGAACATGTTGGATACTGAGCCATGCCTGTGGGGCAACTGCATGACATATTCATTAACACTTTCCGGTGCTGCAGAAAGACAATTCATTATTAGTAATACAATCCTAAATACTTAATATCATCTTTTTTTACAGTCATAAAGCACCCATTTTAAATGATACACATACCACTATATAACACAAGGCTAACACTGTATCTATAGAGGCCATTGAATTCCCATGCATATATATTTTCCATGTATATAAAATGACCCTTTGTGCTTTGTTAATTGTTTAACATGAACAGGCTTTATAGTGGGCACTCAAGTCAGTGTAATAAAAGCCCTATTAGTGATCTAGGCAATTTTTTTCTCCTAGGTGCACATGTACACCCAAGTTAAAAAAATCTAGGCGCACATTGAAAAATCTTGGTACACATTAAAAATAAATAAATACATTAACTTCTGATGAGTTTTTGAGGTTGTGAAATAATTGGTCGCACACATGCACCTTAAACAAAATTGATGGTTGCACCAACAACTTTTTTGGTTGCATGTGTAACAAAATTAGGCACACTTAGAGGCCTGCTTACAATATTAAGATGGCTTTTTTATGTCCACTATCAGCAAATGTGTGCTGTTGTGAAATACTTTTACTGTTTCTTCACAAAGAGGTCATAAAACAACCGATTCAGCTGATTCACGTAGCTATTTCTCAACGTTATTCACGGTTCTCTGAATGGCTTTTATATCTAAATTGAAATGACTACATTTCTACTTTAGATATAATTCAAATCTCCAGAATGTAATATAAAGAATATCTCAATAAACACGTTATTTTTTATGTACTATATATATTTTCAGATTGTGTCATTGAAATTGAGCAAGAATCGATTCAAAATGGGCAGCAAGAATTGCCATTATCAACAAGCAAACACAAATATATATATATATATATATATATATATATATATATATATATATATATATATATATATATATCCATGAAAAAGTATTTGCCCCCTGTCTGATTTTCTGCATTTTTGCACATTTTTCACATTAAATTTGGTCAGTCTTTTTATGGGTTGTAGTAGTATATAGGGGGAGTCTGAGAGAAAAAAATGACACCAAAGTTTGGTGCTTATTTCGTTTATTTGGTGTGCTAGGTAATCAAACAAGCAATCTTCAGGCGTGAAAAAGTTATTGCCCCCCCTAGTTAACTCAACCCAATTAAAGGGATAGTTAGGGTCAGCTGTTTGAATACTTTGGTTAACAATCAGGCCTGATTTGGGCCAGCCCTGCCCAATATAAATCTGATTAACTTTGGCCCTTACCATCAGAGTGAAGTTGTCAGCTCACAGGTTCTAGAGGCACATCATGCCACAATCAAAAGAAATTCCTGAAGACTGCTGTAAAAAAGTTGTTGATGCCTATCAGTCTGGAAAGGGTTTCAAAGCCATTTTGAAGGCTCTGGGGCTCCACCAAACCACAATCAGAGCCATATTGTCCAAATGGAGAAAGTTTGGGACAGTAGTGAATCTTCCCAAGAGTTGACGTCCTGCCAAAATCTCTCCAAGAGCAAGGCGTAAAATTGTCCAGGAAGTCACAAGGAACCCTAGAACAACATCTAGGGATCTGCAGGCCTGTCTTGCCTTGGCTAAGGTCAGTGTTCGTGACTCCACCATCAGAAAGACACTGGGCAAAAAATGGGATTCATGCCAGAGTAGCAAGGCGGAAACCACTGCTCACTAAGAAGAACATGAATGCTCGTCTCAAGTTTGACCAGAAGCACCTGGATGATCCTCAAGAGTTCTGGAACAATGTTCTATGAACAGATGAGTCAAAAGTGGAAATTTTTGGCCAACATGGGCCCCATTATGTCAGGCGAAAACCAAACACTGCATTCCACAGTAAGAACCTCATACCAATGGTCAAGCATGGTGGTGGTAGTGTCATGATTTGGGGATGCTTTGCTGCATCAGGACCTTGACGACTTGCCATCATTGAAGGAACCATGAATTCTGCTCTGTATCAGAGAATTTTACAGGAGAATTTTAGGCCATCCGTCCGTGAGCTGAAGCTGAAGCACAGCTGGGTCATGCAGCAAGACAATAATCCGAAACACACAAGCAAGTCAGAATGGTTGAAGACCAAGAAATTTAAAGTTCTGGAATGGCCTAGTCAAAGTCCAGACCAAAACCCCATTGAGATGTTGTGGCAGGACCTGAAACGAGCAGTTTATGCTCAAAAACCCACAAATGTCATTGAGTTGAAGCAGTTCTGCATGAAAGAGTGGGCCAAAATTCCTCCACGGCGCTGTGAGAGACTGATCAATAACTACAGGAAGCATTTGGTTTTAAATATTGCTGCTAAAGGTGGCGTAACCTGTTATTGAGTCTAAGGGGGCGATTACTTTTTCACACAGGGGCATTGGGTGTTGCATAACTTTAATTAATAAATGAAATAAGTATCAACATTTTGTGTTATTTGTTCACTGAGAGCCCCTTTTATCTAATATTAGATTTTGGTTGAAGATCTGATAACATTCAGTGTCAAAATATAAAAAATGCAGAAAATCAGACGGGGCAAATACTTTTTCATGGCACTGTATTTAAGATTTCCATTACATGAGTGTAGATGTTGAACTTCATGCTGATTTGAACTCGGCTCTCGCCAAGATAAGCACCAACTAAGATGTAGCTTTGTAGTAAACTAATGTGACCCATCTGCATCTCCAGTCGATCTTGTATTGTTCCACACTCTCCCTCCTCATCCATTCTCCCTGCTTGGCCTGGGAAATGGCCTTTACACACCTGATCCTCTCTTCCTACTTTTGTACCTCATTAACTACCAGCTTCCTCCGTTGAACTGGGGTTGCCTTGTGCCATGTAGGAGGAGCTGAACTGAGACCAAAACCTCCTTTTCCATGCTGAACTTGCCCCATAATATATCCGATTTGATGGGCAGCCTTAGCATCTTCCATAGCTTTCTTTGCCATCCATTTTCTTCCAGTTTTCAACACAGGTGCTGCTTCCCTTACGCATTTGTCACATGAATCTACTAATGTCATTTCCAGTTGGACTTTGGCGCACTTAAACTCCTCGGTTAGAGCAGAGATTGGTAGCTGCAGTATTCCTTTACCATAAAGTCCCACTCTGCTGAGACAGAGTGGAACTCACACGAACTGTGTCCTTTAGATCGCTGTCGTACTATCTCCCTAGACTTTTCACTGGCTTCTCGGACACTGTTGGTATTGCCTCACCATTAATGTAGAACCTTTTGTCTACTACTTTACCTTAATATATTAAAGGTAAAGTGTGTGTGTGTGTGTGTGTGTGTGTGTGTGTGTGTATATATATATATATATATATATATATATATATATATATATATATATATATAAGCAGATTACATATCAAACATACTTCTTGAGATAACTAGTCATAATACATGACCATGAAAAAGTTCCCTGTAAGGGAAGTTCCTAATATTTACAGTATATTTCATAGACCCTATATAATTATTTGTTCCTAAGATTATATCAGTATATCAGTATAACACAGGGGTATCTAAAGTCAGAAAAGGAAAATGACTGAAAGTTATATATTGTAAAGGAAAATTGACATCTGTGGCAATAATCTGACTTGGAATATTTCCATCCTTGACACCAACCATCTGTCAGACTTTGAAAAGAAATTGTGCGTGATCCACTTATTTTATACAGAACAGGATCAAAGTTCAGTACTTAATAATGTTATTACAGAAGATTGAAGACTCCTTCTGAAAAGTGCAGTTGTTTGACACTGCAGTATCAAGCAGTACAAACCCAGTAAAGAGGAACCAATCCGTTTTTAAAATGGCCTCATTGTATTCTGAGAAATGACAACATGTGCTAGAAGAATACTGGACCAAGAAGAAAAGTGGGGAGGGGGTGACAAATAGGGTTATTAGGAGCTAAACAAATTGGAGATGCACTGGGGTTTGAAAAATGATCAATGGGGCCTTTGAGAAGACACATCCTTCAGTGAGTGCTTATTTCTGACACAGGGTTTAAAAGGTTTTGAGGACTATTCACAGCTTCCCACAAACTGTTAAACACGTGATTGAGTTTTCATGAGATGGACTAATGGCTGAAAAAGGTGGATGTTTTAATGTGTTAAAAGTAATCGATCAAAACCTACTCGAGACATTTTTTCTGAAATACAGATGGTTGTTCGTTACCCATTTCTATATATACATGCAGTATTCAGTTACATTATTCTTACTCTTTCTTGTTCCCTTCTTGTTTTTAACGGAAGTCTTGACAATGTGTTATGTAAAATTACTAAAGTACCATAATTAGGTGAAAAACTATAGAGATTAATATTAAGTCTTGACATGAGCACGCATTTTACGTATTGTGATGAACATTTTAATTTTGCTTTTGCTGATGGTACAAACAACACCAAAAAAATAATATGAATATGTTATGCACTTCATCTCAAAATAAAAACATGTTTTTTAAACAAATAAAATACACATACCAATACAGATGGTATATACAGTCTATACATATGTACATAATATAGACTGTACATAGTATAATACTGTCAAGCTGTCACGTGATAAAAAAAAAAAAAAAAATACTCAAGCTTAATCTTCAAATTAAAAAAAAAAAAATCTCAGTTGATTGTGAAAACAGGGTAGTGAATATCAATGCGCAGTATTTCAATTAGATAATTCATAGAGAAAATAAGAACTGACATACCATCAGATGCTTCAGAAGGAAAGTGTTTAGACTAAAACATCTATGTCAAGTACTTAAACAGTTATGATTTCTTTTTTAGAAGACATAGTTTGATCAGATCATTTAGCAGACATTATTCAACAATTTACATTTGTTAAAAGGTTACTGAAAAATGGACAAATGTATAAATATAATAGTTTTTTTAATGCTGAAAACCACATGAAAAACAAAACGTTTCTTAGTCAGTTGACCATAATTATTAAATCATTTTTATTTACACCTCCAGATACATTTAGAAAATGTTTCTACACATCATATATTCGTTATAATGTAGACATTGAAAAATACGGTCATATTTCAATCAAAATGAATCCTGTTGTTAGAATCAAAAGATTAGAGATGATCCATGCATAAAAAATAAGCAATTCATCCAGTTTTACATTTTCATTTTCCTTCAAATTTGACGTTTTTTTTTCTGTGAGATATAAAATCCAGTTCTCCAATGTGCGGAATGTATTTCTCACTTGAAAAAGTCATGCAGACGATACATTTGAAGGCGATATTCTTTTTAGATATTTGAAGACTTGTTTTTTTTTTTTTTTTTTAGTTGCAGCAATAGCGTTCTTGCCAAAAGCACACGGGGTTAATTTACAAGTGTGATGATAAATACTGTATCATGAAGATTAGTAAAATCATTCACCTAAGAGAGATGTGTGCACAGAAATGTACATACATTTTCCATGCATTTTGTGCCGTAGCTGTTGGTCAGGCAGAAGAATAGAAATTGAAGATACAATAAGTTTTTACAATTCAGACAATCGCTGTAGGGTTTCACATTTAGAAATAATAAAAGACTTCTGTAGGCATGTGATTATAATCATCTGGAGTTCATTCTACTGTATAGAGATTGATATAACAAACCGTAGCATTTCTCATGATACTAGTAATATTGTACTCTATATACAGTACATGATATTTATGTTTTATACAAAGCTGGAATGTATGATGGACCATAACAGTTGTTATGGTATTACTTTTTGCTTTTTTTTTTTTAGTACCCTTCAATATCAGTGTTGCCAATACCCATACATTTTAGAATAACTTTAACGTCAATTAATCAAAGCAAAGTTATCAAGAATTTCCATTACATTTATGCACACTAATTATTGAACAGAGATAAATAATAGATACATGCATTATATTAGAGGAACCTTATTTAGGACTGCAGTATGTCTGGTGCTTCTGGAATCACACAAACTTGACCATTCCTCAGTTTATTTTGCTTATTTTATTATATTGTATATTGTTCCCTGTGTATGTTGTTGTTTTTTTTTTTTTTTTTTTTCTATAGTGAATGAAGGCGGAATTAAACAGGCTTCCAATTCTTGTCCTGACCCAGGAGAACCAGAACATGGAAAAAGGATAGGATCTGACTTTAGGTAAAGTAAAAATAAACCTGTAATGTCATTTCCTTAACTTGTAAGCTTGAATACTATAGTATACATTCTTCAGTTAAAACTCTTATCTAACAGGGTGTACAGCCCCTATATGTAAAACTCCCCCTAAATGTAAAAAAAAAAAAAATACCCCTAACGTAAAACCATTAAAAACTATCAACAACTCTCAACTTAAACATTAACTGCTATACCAATAAAAAACAAATAATGTTTTTATATAGGCAGAGGTGCTTTACATATAGGGGTAACTGTTTACATATCGGGGTAACATTTTACATATAGGCATAGACATTTTACACATTATGAGTTATTTACATTTAGTCTGAGGTTATTACATAGAGGATAGATGTTTTACACATTATGAGTAATTTACAATAGCATTTAATAGCATTTTTTTTGGGGGGGGTGGGGGTGGGGTACAACCTAAAAATGTAAAATCAACCTGATGTAAAAAACCTACTAAAATTCAGTTACACTTGGTCAGTCACACTTGATCAGACGATAAAATCCTCCAAAACACACAATTAATGTTGTACCAACCGGGACTGAGATTCTGATTCCTCCTCCACTGGAGCCACATTGCTTTTGAACTCAAAACAACCTCACTGTTCCTTCCTGCTACCCTGGTTAATATATTTACTGATACCAAGGGATCCACTATTCTGTTTTTTATTACTGGCTTCTATATTCTGTTTAATTAACAAAAATGTTTTCTTTTTTCTTTTTTGTTTTATTATTATTATTATTTCAGATTTTAAAATAGTTTTTTTTTTAAACACACCAATATTACATCAAAATTGTCCATCTACAACATAACTGCACATATTTAAAACAATTAAAAATAAATATGTTTTAGAGGATTATTTGCACATGATTAAACATAATAATAATAATAATAATCTTATTATTATTCTTATGACAATTAATTTCTGACACAACAATAAAATAATTAATTTTGTTAACAAAAAAAAAAAAAAAAAAAAAAAAGTTAGATTTTAATTAATAATTAATTCCAGAGGTAAAATATCTATTGGTATATGTAAAACACCTCTGCCATATGTAAAATGTGCTTTTAGGTATTTTTGGTATAGCAATTAGTGTTTAAGTTGAGAGCTGTTCATAGTTTTGAATGGTTTTACATTTAGGGTAGATGATTTTACATTTAGGGGTAATTTGTTTACATTTAGGAGCAAAGATCATTTTTACATTTAGGGTGAATTTTACATGTTAAGGTTGTACAAGAGTCATAGGAACCCATAAAGTTCCCAACAATCCTTTCTTTATAAACTTTTTTAAAATAAATGACCATGCACCTTAGATGTAACATTATTGATTTTAATAATATGAAAGTATTATTATGTAATTGGACATTATTTGAATTCTGGAATACTGGTATTGGTTGCTATTTTATTTCTGCATCGTATTGTTTTGGCGCTATATCACTAGTTATCTGTTTATATTTTATATTCTACTGTACCAAGGCATTTTCTCCATTTTGTGTTTGATTGTTGCTATTTTAATTCTGTAAAGCAACTTGAGATGCTTGCATGAAAGGTATAAAAATAAAATGTATTATTATTTATTATTATTATTATTATTATTATTATTATTATTATTATTATTATTGTATTGGATGCGCTAGTTCTGGAATCCAGGCTGTGGTCTTTCTTTAAAAGAAAACCCACAATGAGAGTGATTGACCTTTACAAAACTAATGCTGGTGTAAGGTGAGGAATTATGAGAAGTTTACATTGGTGATCCAATCACTTCTGAGTCAAGCAGGAAGCTATACAGGACCAAAATCACCGTCATGCATTAGCTGTCATCAACTACAAACTTTAAAAGCATGAATAATTCATACTGTCTTTCAGTTTCTGAAGTGTACTTTATTTATCCATAAAATACAATTATAATTGACCTTGTTTGACTTAAAGTTTGAAAACTATTTAGGATGTATTTTATGTAGTATGAACAACATCATGCTTCAGTATTAAATGGTCCGTGCGTTATTTATAGAAACATAATAAAAAAACAAAAAACTATTTAGTTTGAAGCCCTGTCCCAGAGGATAGAGTTTGAAACATTACTTTGCATTTCTAAATTAACAAATAAAAACAAACACACTATAAGACTATATTTTAGGGAAAACTAAACATGGAAGAAACCTAAATTATCACACAAATGTCAATAAATTAGGTATTTGTAGCTTAAATGGACAACTGTTAACAAATACAATCTAAATAGTATTTAATGCTAAAACTGAAATTGTGGCCCAGTTCATGATGTTGATAAGTGTGTCCAAAGTATGAGTCTCAGATGCAGGGCTAGATTCTTGTGAACTACAGAATCATTTGTCACATTGAAAAGGCATTTGTTTTCAATTTCCTGAAATTGTTGTCTTCTTTAATGCTATAAGTTTTTAAATAATCATAGTTTATCCTTACTAACTTTTTTGTTTTGATTTGTTTTAAGTCTTGGAGCAACAGCTCAGTTCATTTGTGATGAAGACTATGTGCTACAGGGGTCAAAAACGATCACCTGCCAACGTGTTGCAGAAGTGTTTGCAGCCTGGAGTGACCACAGACCTGTATGCAAAGGTAAAAAGTAATTGTATAACTCTGTGTAACACAGTTTTCATTGAGTTTTTTAACCCTTATGAGTTGTTCCTCAGATGTATTTGGGGAATGTCAATAGTAATTATTTATAAAGGGATATACTTTAGGGAAGTTTGTGTAATGTCCATTTGCTCCTGAAAGGCTCAATGTAAGCTAAACTATACATTATATTGGCATTTGCTGAAATAGGATATGAACTGAATCTAAAGCAATTTTGCCAAAGGCAGTTGCAGTCTCCAGCAAGGGAACAGTCTGTCATTTTTATCACAGAAATTCGATTAAAGATGGCTCTGTTGAGAATGACTGAATACTTATATAACAAAATATAACAAATTAAAATACAGTATTGCTGGTGGTTGTATTGGCATTGCTGGTGATAGTATATTTGAACTGGCAGATCCTGTTTAGTTTTGAAATAGCCACCACATATGGGGGTAAGTATAGGCGCTGTGCAAATAATTGCAGATGCAAAATTCTAATTGCATTGCGTCCAGGCAATTATTTTGCATTGCGCCTTAAGAACAATGCAAATTACTCCATACACAAAAATTACTGCAAATTACTCCATACACAAAAATAATGATCAACAATTATGATAACTAGCTGCTGCTCCCACCTTCATCGCTTCAGGGAGACTACCTGCAGCTCCCACCTCCACCACCAGAGGAAGACCACTAGCTGCTCTTGCCTCCACCACCTGCGGGAGACCACTTGCTGCTCTCTCTTCCACCATCACAGGGAGACCACTTGTTGCTCTCGCTTCCACCACCACAGGGAGACCACTTGTTGCTCTCCCTTCCACCACCACAGGGAGACCACTTGTTGCTCTCGCCTCCACCACCACAGGGAGACCACTTGTTGCTCTCGCCTCCACCGTCAGAGAAGCTGAAGCTACCTCCCAAGGATCAACTCCTGCCTGAGCCTGCAAAGCCTGCAGTGCCTAGGGTTGGCGAGCCTGCAGTGCCTAGGGCTGCCACAACTGCAATGCCTAGGCTGCCAAGCCTGCAACACCCAAGGAGGTCAAGCCTGCAACGCCTGGGGTTGCCTATTCCACACTGCCTGGGGAGGCCTGCTCGCCATTGCTGGGGAGGCTAGTTCACCACCGCATGGGGATGCCTGCACAACACCACCCAGGGAGGCCTGCTTGTTATCACCTGGGGCTTTGTTGTATCAAACAGCAGCCATACATTCTGGGGCCGGAGTCCAATAGACGGGAACAGCCAGCTGGAGAACGGGACCACTGGAGGAAATCTTTGCCCCACTGTCAGCATTTCCACTGACAGCATTGACACTGACAACATTTCATTGTCACCTGTGGGCCCAGTGGTGCCTCTGTTCCTGGCCGAGGACCCTGACCAAGACTTTTGGGATTTTAAGGGGAAGTGGCCTTTGAGACCATGTGTGTTACGAACAAGGGGTGAGAAGTGGTAATACACACCCCTGTGTGTATTATATTATTTGCTGTGTTATTTAAAATGTATTGTTTGTGTTGAAAAAGATGTTGTTTTGTTGTTGTTGTTTACAGCCTGGATGTGGTTAAAATGCCCCATCCAGATAAAATCACGAGAACGCGTGGTCAACTGCAAGTGATTATTGACCACGTATATGAGAAACCCTGTGCCGAATGTGGCAGAGGGATAAACTAGATAATTAATAGTCAGTTAATCCCTCTGACACTACAATATAAAAACCTGCAGCTTTGGCTGAATGGGATGGGGTATCCAGAGGAGGAAAGTGACAAGTAAGAACAGATACTGAAAGTAAACAATTGCTACTCGTGCTGGCTTTAAACCAGCATGATACTTGTTTGATTTCGTATTCCCTTTGTTTTGTGTTTTGTCTGTTTGGTTTGGACAATGGGCCATATGGTTTTTTTAAGTGTTTTGTTTTTTTTAGATTTTTTAAAATTTCTAATTAAAACGCTCTGTACGCTTTTCAGTACCCTGCAGTTTTGTTACTGTGTGTGCTATTCTCTTCCTGGCCTGACGTCACCATGAAGCCAGCCTGTTCACAGCTCATTAAAAATTGTTGTTGTTATTGGATTGCCTCCATCTCGCCTTTATATTTGTCTTTTCTAGTTACATTTTTGGTAGCGTGTGATTAATGCCTTTAGCAGAGTTTATATATCTCCTGTGAGCATTAATGGCAGTACATACAGAACGTACCATAATGTTTTGTTTTAACCTTACAGTATTTGCAAGAGTACATTGTATTATAGCTATACAGTGGCAATAGCGTTGGCAATCTACAATGTAGAATAGGAAGTATATCTGAAATGTAGATAGGAAGGCTTTAATCATGCTTATGTTTGGACGGTTAAAATTAAATAAACTGCTGAATTTCACAAAACCTGCTTGCTATTTGGGTGGAAACGATTTGAGTTGTAATATATTGTAATGATTTGAATAATATGTATTTTTGATTCTGTCTTATCCACATTTAAGTGGCTTTGCTGTGGGTGAAATGAATGAAGCCATTAAAAAATATATTTGCATGTAGCACAGCCACAAAACAGTGACCCGCATCGTGTCACTTTCCTCCGTGGAATTTCCTGTAATTTAAATTAGGCTGGGTACATGTTGAACTTTGAATAACCCTTTGCAGAGTGACTGCTGATCACCATGGATCTCAGGAGTAATAATAGGTTGTATTTCCTTTTATGGCATACCATTTATTTAATTAAAGCATACATCTGCCTTAAACACAGAGCAAAAACTAACCTTTAAGACAGTTTTGTTTTGCATGTTCTGACCCTATTAAAGTTAATACTGGGCATCACCAGAAGTGACACAATAGGAGCATAGTTATGTCATGAATAAATGCATGCAATTTCACAATGCAGAAGTTGTTGGATTAGCTACTGCCCTCATTCCCCAAACAATCCTTTGTGAGAAAAAAAATGCAATTTAAATCTGCTTTTGTGTTGTTCTTGGTCCTTTGGGAGTATTTGCAAAGTGAGAGATAATGTAAGGAAGAGGTTCTGTTTAATCATACTGTTTGAAAACACTGACATGTATGTGCAAGGCCCATTTGAAGTCTTAACAAAAACCCACACAGCTCACATCTGCAATGAATATACCGACAATGTATTTCTTTTTTGATAAGCTATTGACAAGCTGAATCATCTATATGGTTTACAACAATAAGAGTCTTGTCAAAAATAACATCAGCAAAATATCACTCTAGAGTAGGTAGGATTCAAAAGTCATTCTTTTTTTCTTTTTTTTTCTTCTAACTTGCAGAAGTAATGATTTAAAAAGTATTTATCTTAATCTTGGTTTGTAAAAGTACCCTGGAATGCATATTTGAAGGACAAGTATGACATATTTCAGTTGTACTATATTGTATGGCATGTTGGTCAGGGTTTCAAATGTGTGGTGCTTAGAAGTTCTTCATGTATGGTCTACTGTAATGTGTTTGAACCCCTGAATATGGTGAATCGTATTGATATCACAATGTTACACCTCTTAGGACAAAAGTCCCTATATATTGTAAAGTCATGCTTGTTCATTTATTGGCTAGTCATGCACAGATTGAGAAACATCCTAAAAGACCACATATCACATGTTTGAATACACTATACATTTGACAATATCAATATGGCTTCAAGCTGCATTTTAGGACAGAGATTTATTGCTTCCTAATCTTGTGTATTACCATGAGATTAGACAGTTTAAAAACTGCAGGTGCTGCACATTCTAATGGAGATACGTTAGCAGAGTCTTGCAAGACATAATTAGCCCCCTGATGCAGCTAGTAACTGAACAGAATGGGCAGTGTTAACCTCCCTGCACATGTCTTCTCATGCCTGGTGATTACAAATGTAGTACTAGACCACGATAGTTGACAGCAGATGATACATATTAAAAAAAAAAAGTAATTAGCAATAAATACACTGGCATATGGCTAGATGACAAATAGACAGATGGCATGAATATGGCAACCAGTCATATGAACTTTTCTGATAATCTTATTAAGCCAGTTGAAATAGAAAACAATGGCATCTTGTTTAAACAGCATATGTCTTCATTTTTTGCCATGAATTTCATGCAGTTTAACCCAGAATAACTGTGGTGCATATGATGAGGTTATGCTACCAGGTTACAAAGTCATTCATGAAAAACAACAGGAATGAATACAATTTTGCCAATATCGTGCTTCAATTTGAAACTTGTCATTTTTGTTTAAAAATAAAAAGACATAAGCATTCGTACGAACGCTTGCTTGTACCAGACTTTATAAATGGATAAGATTTAGAAGGACTGTATAGCAGCACACATCATTAATTCATAGTGCTTTTTAAAAAAATGTTTTTTTCAGTCTGCATTTATGAGCACATTAAAGTTTTGTTCAACAAAAGAATGGAAGAATGTAACTAATATAAAACTTTTATTCATAAAAACAAGTTTTACAAACTATCTTTACTGGGCTCTATTTTCATAATTATAGGTCAAGAAACTTTTTTTCTGAACTGATTTCAAAGCACTATTTAACCTAAGAGAATGTGTATAATGCTCTTCAAAAACCAGTCCTTGCAAGGGGTGCTGTCCTGATTTTGTACAGTAATCTGCATCCAGTTGTGCAGACTCAACAGAAGGGACTTGAGTGGACTAAATCCAATGCATATTTAATAGCGTGCGATAAATACTTCTCTGCTGTGACAGTCACTTTCTCTTACCGTGAAAGATCACACAGGTTGAGAATCATTCATGTAAGTAATTTGTGCTGTTTCCAGTCACATCAGTTACAGAAGACACAAGCTACATAGTCAGCATTGGCAATATGGTTATTCTACCCTTAAAGGTGTTATTGTTCACATTTGATTCTTTAAATTAGCATAGCACCAACATTTTAATCTCGACATTTTAAAAATAATTTTGAATGCTGTATATGCATAGGAAGGATTACATGTTGATGTTGTTATGCCACATACTATCTTTTTATTTTTGTTACTGACCCATCATTCAGACAGATATACATTTGTTTTACTTAAGCTCAACCTTAATTTTTAGTGAAGAGCTAAAAACAAAACGATTGGTTACGGATATAACCCCTGTTCCCTGAAAAAGAAGACGACCAACAACCATACTTTTGGGATATGCCTGCCACAGGTCAGGTATTTACTGAGCATTTTATGTCAGAGCTGCTGATAGGCCACTCCAGGGAATGATATCCTTGGTCCTGCCTACCAAGGGAATAAGTACTCACTCCACGGAGATCACTTGTCTTTTTCATCAAACCCGTGAAAGTAAGTGATGTGACCTTGCAAGGTTTGTTAGTTGTCTTCTTTCAGGTAACCAAGGTTACAGGATTCCCTTTCAATTCAAAGACGACCAACAACCATCATTTTGGGAAAGTATATCAAAGCCGTTGCAAGGGAATTTGAGTGGACAGGACGTCTCCCTACCACCAACTAATGTTTGTGGTATGAGTGTGCAATCTCAAGGACCCTTGAGCCTAATGAAGGCATAGAGGGATCTACCACATTAAGTCGGTAGAACCTGATGAATGTATGCAGAGTAGCCCAGCTAGCCGCAATACAGATATCGGTCAACAAAGCTCCTCTAAAGAGGGCCCATGACGTAGCCACTCCTCTGGTAGAGTGCGCGGCCACCCTCCCAGGTGGGGGTATACCGGCATTGGTATATACAGTCAAAACTGTGTCCATAATCCAGTGGGACAGTCACTGCTTTGACCCAGGGACCTTTCACCATGACAGACAAAGAGCTGGTCATACTGACGCAGCACTCTCGTTCTATCCACATAACATCTCAATGCCCGAAAAGGGCAGAGGGAATTCAATCGCTGATCTTCTGCCAAAGAAAAAGGAGAGGGACGGAAAGCCACTAGTTCCACTGATTCAAGTGGAAAGTTGTAACCACCTTACGGAGGAAAGCGGGGTTTGTACGTAACAACACCCTGTTTTCATCATCGCAAACACGCATACAGGAGCTGTGCACTGACAGAGCCTATAGCTCACTCATTTTCTTTGCGGAGGTGATGGCTAATAAAAAGGCTATGATGTTTCAAGTCTGTGGAAAATATAGGCTCATCCAGGGCCTTAGTGAGAACCTCCAATACCACATCTAGACTCCACTCCGGGAGGACATCCTTTCTAGGAGGACATTAGGAGGACATAACTTCTGAGCGCCCTTCAGAAAATGGGTTGCTAGTATATAAGCGCTTGGGGACACAGAGTCAATGGGTACGTGGCATGCAGATATGGCTGCTAGGTACACTTTCACCATAGAGGGGGATGGGGATCTACCCTCCTCTAGCAAGTCTTCCAGAAACTATAAAATGATTGCTATAGGGCAATAAATGGGGTCATGACCTCTGGTCATACATCAGTTTTGGATCTCCAATATAGGTGCACAACGACATTGTGGAGGGGCCCTAGCATTCTGCAGTGCCTGAGAGCTCTAAGGTGGACAAATGGTCCCGTTCAGGGGCCATACCCACAGTTGGAGTCTGCCCGATTCTGAGTGCCAGAGAGTGCCTCTCGTCTGATCGAGGAGATCTATGCATAGCGGGATCTCCCAGGGCTAGCCTTGCAGTAGCTGGCAAAGGTTTGAAAACCAGGTTCTTCTGGGTCATCTGGGGGCCACAAGGAGAACTGTCAACTTCTCTTTCCGGACCTTCTCCAGGAAGGCCGGAAGCAATGGTATTGGCGGGAATGTATACAAGAGCATCCTGGGCCATTTGTGGGCTAGGGCTTCGATGCCTAGTAGACCGCCACAGCGGTGGAGGTGGAGGACGAGAGGAGGTGCACTGCTCAATTCACCACTCCTGAGAGATGAACAGCCCAGAGGGATAACAGATTCTCTTTCGCCTAGGTCAGTAGCCAAAAGGCTATGCAGTGTAACCCCGGGGACTGAAGTCCTCCCTGGTGATTTACATAAGCTACCGCAGACATGTTGTCCGTGCGGACAAGGACATGTCTCCTTCAGAGTTCTGGAAGGAAATGTGGAGAGTGAGGTGAACCGCTCACAGATCCAGCGCATTTATGTGAAAGGCTGTACAGCGACCCGACCAGGACCCACGGACTCCTCTGCCTGCCCAAACCACACCGCAACCCGAGTTGGATGCCTCTGTCATCGCTACCTGACGACTGTGGATCATTCCCATCCTTATACCTTCACGCAGGTGCAATGCTTTGAGCCACGCTTGGATCGGATGCAGATGGAGTAACCCCAGCTGGATGGCTGATGAAGCTGCTGCCATCAGACCCAGTAATTTCTGGCACAATACCAACTGTACTGTGGATCCCCGTGGAAACAGGGTTAGACTATTGTGAATGGCAGGCACTCTGACAAGTAGATTCACATTGTAAGGTAATCCAACTGAAGACACAAGTAAACTGTACTCTGCACCAGTATTGTCTTTTGGCATCGTTGAGGGTAAGACCCAGTCTTGCCAGATCCTCCTTCACTATCGCCATGTGGGCCACTGCTCTCTGCTACGACTGGGAGTAAATCAACTGTCGTCCAGGTAATTCAACACCCTGATTCCTTGCAGCCTTTAAGAACGTGCGGGGGGCTAAGGAGAGGCCGAATGGCAGGACAGAAAACTCGAAGCAGAGATATTTCCTGTCTGCTAAATGAATAGGGATAGGAAAATATGCATCCTTCAAATCGCCCAGCTGGACAGTCTGGAGGATGTGGTGATGTGTGACCATTTGGAACCTCCTCTCCTTCAAGAACCTGTTGAGGTGTCTCAGGTCTAGGATGCCGCCATCCTTTTTTGGCATTAGAAAGTACGTCGAGTGGACACTTGAGAGGTGGGTTCAGAGCAGGGGCCTGTCTCCTGGGTCAATTCTTTGACCTCTGTCTCCTGTGGGAAAGTCACTATCCCAGCATGCTGCAATTGAAATCACATACTGTTCCTCCTTGCTCATCACCACTTGTTGCTTGGAGATATCCTGGGCAAGCACCTGTGAGGGCAGGGTCGGTTCCTGGGCAGGTGCTGGAGGTGGAGCTGGGGCAGGAGCAAGGGGAAGATCCTGCTGCTTGACCAGGTACTTCAGAACCTGAGCTATCTGGCTCTTCAGTTTGGAGATGTCCTTTAGTCTGTTTTGAGTGTCTGACCTACTTACTGCTCCTTGAAGGAGATCTTGAGTGGCTGCGAGCTCACTGCGAAGGGCTTGAAGGCTCTCTGGGGCACCGAGAGCACCGAGAGCACAGAAGCACCGAGGCACCAATGCACCGAGGGCACCTAGAGCACTGATGCAGGGAGCGTCTACACACCGAGGGCGCCGAGGCACCGAGGCTGTAAGACACCGATGCACCATGTGCATCAAAGGCACTGATGCATGGAGCATCTAAGCACAGAGGGCGCCGAACCACTGTAGCGTCAGAGTGTGTCATAATATCATTCTGTGTATGAAAGTAACAGAACTGAAATATACAAAGATGGGTCCTAAGCCATTTTCTGTGTCTACTTGGTTTCTGGTTACAAAATCCCCTACTGACAAAGAATGCTTTTAAAAAGAGTCATAAACTTAATACTGAGCAAATGGCTTATCTGCATCATTTCTGAATGAATCCTTTGGCGCCACAAGCCAGACAGTCTTGGGTTCTTTGACACCTCGGACAGAGAAGATTACCCCTTATAACTATAGTGGACAGGGGAGAAACAGCAGACCAATTGAGAACAAGGGCCATCTAGGAACAAGAACTTTAAGTGCGAGTAGAGCTACAAACACACTGACGAAATACAGACAAATAATTTTTACCGTAAATAAATAAAACAAATAAATATGCCCTAACAAAAAAAGAGAGAGAGAGAGAGAGAGAGAGAGAGAGAGAGAGAGAGAGAGAGAGAGAGAGAGGCTGTGGGGGCAAAGGGAGTGAGAGTGTCTAATGCTTCAGCCTATGATACTCCTTCAGATGCCACCTCTTTGCTGTCACTTGATGTTGATGGTAAATATTCTTCACTTATGTCTTTTATCATTTCATATCATTTAATATTTGTCGGGTTGGTTAGTTCTGTTACCAACAATATTTAAATTGACATGTTATAAAGATCGAGGATTTACTATGAACACACATTCATGCGCAGACATAAGCAATGGTTAATCAATAGTAGTATTTTATTAAGAATACAAATAAACAGAAATCAGAAAAGTTTGAAAGTAGTCTCTAACCACAAAACACAATTCAAAAACCTCTCACTGATCACTCATGCTTGATTAGCAGGCAGTTGAAATATGACACTGCCTGCCTCCTAACACATCAGCAGCAAACAAGCAGGCAAGCGGGCTGTGACATAGTTAGTCACTCACTCACACACGCCCACATCCAAGCACAGAGTACATCTCAGATAATTAAGACTATATCACATTAAGCTTATTAATGGTATATAGATTAAGTATATGGCAAGTTTACTTTTAAAGAAATTTTTCATACAACAATATGAGGTAGATTATTTATAGTTAGTTCATCAAGTTTCACTAAAAGTTATTTCACACGCAAAGTGTGCAAACTGAATAATTAACAGTTCAGTTCTATGGGAATGTGTTACAGTTAATTAATTTGATTCCATGAAAGGAAAATGCAACAGGATTTATACTCAACGGATCCTTGAAGCTTAGACTTTTCGTCTGTTGGTTTGGAAATTCAATCTGTTTAAGTGTCCAGTAGAAAACTCTCTTCTCCGCAACAAAGTCTTCAATTCCACTTTGGATCAAACTCGGCAACAAAGCTTTCAGTGCTCTATAGAATCAACAAACATCTGCAACAAAGTCTTCAGTCTTGGATCCACAACAGTGCCTGTCCGCTCTGTCCTCTTCGTTAAGTCTTTTAGCTACGCAGGTAGCAGGGCACAGTTTCTTTTGGATACTGTGGTTTTAGGTGTACAGCAGACCCAGACTGGTTTGTCTGATAACAGTCGCTGTAAGTTTTACAGCAGTCTTCTTGCTGGACCTCAGTCTCGTTGCTTGTGGTATTTGACTCGCTGGCAGCTTGCTTCTTCATCTTGGGTCTGTTTCAGGCTCCGTCTTGATTCCGTTTTTAGGCAGAGTCCCGGAGTTGCAACTTGGCTTAGCAGAGTGACAGCACCTTGTTTAGCATTCAATGTGGAGCGCAAAATGTTCAATTCCACTTTTTCACTGCTGATTAGCTATTTACACTCCAAGTCTTTTGATGTTTTAATGTCTTTTTCCACCAGGACATCGCTATTTTATATCTTCTTTGCGTCAAAACGATTGTTGTTGTATGTATGAATTATCTATACATAACTCAACTGTCCATTTAGCCTAATCCAGTTCAGGCTCCAGTCCTCTAATCAGTAGGCCACAACATAATAAACCAGAGGCCCCCTTCTCAAAACACAACAGTTTGTCCTGTTTCTCAAGACACACAGTTTCATTAATGAATCCAGTTACATTTCTAATACATGTTCATGTATTATCTTGTTCGTGGAATATATCCTACAATCCTATTAAGTGGAGGAATTGTATGTATATGAATTTAAATCAGAATCTGAATTCAGTATTATTACTAATACTTCTTTCTCACTGAGCGATTTTCGCTGGTTTACAAACACTGTTGACAATTTTGTGATTGGGATAATTATATGTAATTCAGTCAATATCTGGCAGATAGCGCAAGACACCAATAAAAGGTGTTACAGAAACCTAGTGTTACAATATTATGTGATCAGAGGGTTTAGGGTCAGTAATTCAAGTTTAAAGTTGCAGAACATACTGGTACGTTCGTACTCCCTGAGGACCAGAGAGCAGCGAATGTACCAGTACATTCGTACTACTCAAAGGGTTAACCCTTTGCAGTCCTATGTGAGACCAGGTCTGATATTACGATTTTCCCTTTCCAGTCCGATGTCGGTCCCTGTATGACATCTTCAAAAAGACGTCAAGCACAGGTCTCTAGTCATTTTTTCTCTGGAAAAAGCCAAGAAAACCTTTCAATGGTTGAGTGAGACCAATAGGAGCCGAATGAAACCGAAAAAAGGGGCTTATCTCATAGCCCCATGCATTACAGAGATAACATGGACATAACAAAGAAGATAATTGCTTCTGCATCCAGCGCTCAAAGAATATCACAGACATTTACAGAGCTTTTTGAGATGTTATAGTAATAAAATAATGACTTGAATCACATTATTGAGAAGTTTGGTGATAAAACGAGTGATCAGGAGAGGATTTATCAGTATGCACATCTAGAAAGAGATATTTGAAAAGTACAGCGAAGAAGTGGTGAGGTTTGGCTGGAGATACTGTACTGAGTGTCCTTTTTTTATTCAATGCCTTTTAAACCTGTTTTACTCTGAAAAAAAATTAAACAGCACATGTAAAATAAACAGCGCATGTGAAAATAAATTGGACCTGACGCACCTGACAAGCGCTGAATAAATTGACTGCAAAGGGTTAAGACCCAACGCACCAAGGTGGGTGGGTCAATGTATCCATGGAGTCTACCCTACAGTGGGTTGGAATCAAGCTCAGTGGAGGAAGCACAGGTTTTTTTTTTTGTTTGTTTTGTTTTTTTTTAATTATTATTATTTTTAAAACTGATTATTATTATTATTATTATTATTATTATTATTATTATTATTATTATTATTATTATTATTATTAAAAACACACATACACACACACACACACACACACACACACACACACACACAGCAGAAGCTGTGGGTAGTTTTTTTTTGGGGGGGCCCAGAGGCGTCGACTCTACAGTGGGTGCGGTAGAATCGGAAACTTATTGAGGAATACTTGTCTCTTTTTTCTTTTATATTATTTAGCTGAGGAAATACACACAGACGGCAAGCGATGTAGGCTGTTGAAGACTTTTTTTTTTTAAACGGAGCGCAGTTCCACAGCTTTTGCAGCTCAGTCCTCAGAAGCTAAGTTTCCAATTCCAAGGAAGTGACAAGCCGACTTCCAGGAATAAATTGCAGGGGAACTATCATGATACTTGTAGTGAGTGCTCTTTCATAAAGACTCAAACACGCAACTGGAGAGTTAGTTTATACCTACCTTACCTACCTGGTTGTGAAACGCAAAAGAGAACATGATCTCGGAGTGACTACTTATTCCCTCGGTAGGCGGAACCAAGAACGTCACTCCCCGGAGGGCCAATTGGAAGCTCTGACGTAAAATGTGCAGTAAATACCTAATCTGTGGCAGGCATATCCCAAAAGTATGGTTGTTGGTCGTCTTGAAATTGAAAGGGAACAATATGGTTACTTTGCATGACAGTGCCTACTGGCGATGTGATTTAATACATTACTGATTACATTTTTGTATTGCATTTTACAAGTAGCAAGTTGCTCTTAATTTCAATTCTGTCCTTTTTAATTAAATATGCTGCTTAATTAATTTTGCCTTTTGCAACGAGAGCATGAAGCATATCATTGCTTGAATGTTTACAATATATACAGAATACTCAATAGGAACAAAATTAAAAAAAATAAAAAAATCTCATAAAGTTAAATCCAGATTGTCAACAGATAATCTGTTACCAAATAAAAAAAAATAAAATAAAAAAATCCTGGCATTTAGTATTCTCAATGAGCTGGAATTTCTGTGGGTCTTCCACTAATGGAGTTTGTTATAGAATCTATCTTGTTACCTGTTTTAATATCCTCAACACGCTTTACGGTATATATATATATATATATATATATATATAGATATATATATATATGTATACACATACACACACTTAGATTATTGTTTGTCATTTTCTACTATTAAGCTATTCCAGCAAATGGTTTTCGATTGTGAACAAATGCTGTGGGGAAGCATAATTTGAGTCAAACACTGAAGCCCAAACTATAGGTAAAATATTGTTGACTGAACCATGTGCAACACTGATATAATTCCTTAACTTAAAATCAGCTTAAAGAGTCATGCAGACGTAATTTTGCTGAAATAACAATGCAAACAAATATAAATGTTGAAACAACAGAGAACCATACACTATGCATTTAGCAGATACAAAATATATATTAAGGGAATGTAGATTAGTCTCAGGATAAGATAACACCCCTTGGAAGGCAAACAAAGTGTTCTTATAGCTGATGTGTTCTCTAAGATGCAGTTAGCCACCAGACACAATATGAAACATTTGTATTACTTGTCATGACACACGTGCATCAACATATAACATTAAATGAACAGGCAAGTGTACGTTAGTAAACTATAATAATAAAGTAACAGACAAACTAACCTTAATAAACTGTCAGACTAAATTTACACAGCACCCTTACACATGTTAGAAAATGCAGCAGCAATATACAAGTCATGCACATTATTTAACAGAATGGTGAAGCAACTCACCAGAACGGCAAACACAAAATTGCTTGCAACTTGCAACAATTAGCAACTTTTTGTAGCAAGAGAAACAGCAGCACATTTTGCTATTTGTTTACATGCCCATTTGTAGAGATTACGCTCATGGAAGCGCGGAGACTACTGTATCCCTTTAACTCATGTATTTACATTGGGCCTCATCTACATGTATAAGCACATGATTCAGTATACTAATTTATTTATTTATTTACTTTGTCTACATACTGGAGCAATTTGGTGTCACGTTGTTTTCATATTATTTTGGAGTGACATAACATAAAATGAGTTTACATGCTATACCTTTTTCTTGATATGTAAATGAGAGAGGGGTCATTGAAGTTAGTTTGAAGAAATATGCCCATTGCCAAGCATCTTGTCGTGCAAGCCTTAAATGTGGTGTTGACATGGGGTCTGCAGATTGGGTATGGTAGTGTAGAAAAGGTTGAACTTTTAGCAGTTTACATTACCCAAGGACCCATTTCAGAAGAACATTCAGGCTGGAGTGAAAGTAATCCTTCCATTTATGGAATATTATATTTCAATACTATTTCACATTTGTAAAACAAATGTTGTGTTTTTAAGTGCAGTTTCATCAAGGCTGTTTTTCACTCTTTAAATGTGAAATTGATTATATAGCACATTACTAAAAGCAAAGTAGCATTTTCTTTGAACAGAGCTCCATTGAAAATATAGAGGAAAAACTGTTGCGACACTTGCTCATGAATTTCTAATGTCAATCAAACAGCATTTTTTCCTCAGTAGTTATTGTGACATTTTTTAAATGCAGTATTAGTATCTAACACAACTATAGTATTGAATATGTAATGAACTTAAGTGGGCAGACTTCTGATCAAAAGAGATTGTATTGTGCATGTATCCATTAAGGTGGAAAAAGACTGTTATATTGATTTAAGTAATCGCCTTTGAAATTAACTTGACTTGTAGACATTGTGTAAGGTGTTTTGAAGATTTGTGTTGAATGTTAATTAATGAAAGCTTGACGTTTTAAGGAATATAATTGATGTATGTAGTAAAAGTTTCAATGAAAAACGGAGCGCCAAATTGTACTTCAAAATCCTTAAAGGAAACACCTGATTTGTTTATTTCTGTTTTTGAAACCTTCATATATATATATATATATATATATATATATATACTGTGCAAAAGTTTTAGTCAGGTGTGAAAAAATGCTGTAAAGTAAGAATGCTTTCAAAAATAGACATGTTAATAGATTATATGTATCAATTAACTAAATGCAAAGTGAGTGAACAGAAGAACAATCTACATCAAATCCATATATGGTGTGACCACCCTTTGCCTTCAAAACAGCATCAATTCTTCTAGGTACACTTGCACAAAGTCAGGGATTTTGTAGGCATATAGTCAGGTGTATGATTAAACAATTATACCAAACAGGTGCTAATGATCATCAATTCAATATGTAGGTTGAAACACAATCATTAACTGAAACAGAAGCAGCTGTGTAGGAGGAATAAAACTGGGTGAGGAACAACCAAACTCAGCTAACAAGGTGAGGTTGCTGAAGACAGTTTACTATCAAAAGTCAAACACCATGGCAAGACTGAGCACAGCAACAAGACACAAGGTAGTTATATTGCATCAGCAAGGTCTCTCCCAGGCAGAAATTTCAAGGCAGACAGGGGTTTCCAGATGTGCTGTCCAAGCTCTTTTGAAGAAGCACAAAGAAACGGGCAACGTTGAGGACCGTAGATGTAGTGGTCGGCCAAGGACACTTACTGCAGCAGATGAAAGACACATCATACTTACTTCCCTTTGCAATCGGAAGATATCCAGCAGTGCCATCAGTTCAGAATTGGCAGAAAACAGTGGGACCCTGGTACACCCATCTACTGTCTGGAGAAGTCTGGTCAGAAGTGGCCTTCATGGAAGACTTGCGGTCAAAAAGCCATACCTCCGACGTGGAAACAAGGCCAAACAACTCAACTATGCACGAAAACACAGGAACTGGGGTGCAGAAAAAGTGTAGGCTCAAACCAGCCAGACATCAGTTAGCTCACCGGTTTAATGAGACCAACATGCTGTAAACCACCAACTGTAAAATATGGATGCATCATACAGTAACTTATTTGAACATCTGATTTAATAAAGAATATAAAACCTAGTAGAACCTGAACCTGAAAACTGTCTAAAACTGTAAATTCAAACCTTTTACTACAAAGAAAGCTAAGCAAAATTGTATTAGGAAAAAACATGGGAAAACATAAAGTTGTAATTTATTAAATAAATTAGTGCACGTAATAACTTTTTAAATAATTCAAATCTTATGGTTATAATTTGTTACAAGAAAGTGTGTGTCCATTCAGTAGTAAGGATATATGTTTGGTCCTTGACTGGCCTTAAGAGAAGTTTCATTGTACTTACAAAAAAAAAAAAAAAGTAATTATTTGCAAGACCCCTGTGCAAACCATAGGTGTGAAAAATCTTACTTACAATAGCATCAGAAATTATTTCTTATTTATCCTGCTATACATTGGTTGATATCATTAATGTTAATTGTAGTTAATACATTATTTTCTATTTTCTTTACTTCTAGTAAAAACGTGTGGGTCTAATCTTCAGGGACCAGCTGGTACATTTACATCACCCAATTTTCCATTCCAGTATGACAGTAATTCCCAATGTGTCTGGATAATTACTGCTGTAAACTCCAATAAGGTAAGTACAATTCTTAGCTACAAACTACAGTGGTGATTTTTATGTTCTTTTTTGTATGTATCTATATAACTTCTTATTAAAACTTGAGTGTGCAGTTTTAATTTTAAAAAGTTATACATCAGTAGAATATATCTCACATGTTTAAATACTGATGGTAACTCAGAGCTCAGATTCTAGATTCTAGAATGTTTACTTTATGTTCCCATTTGGATGCGGTTCATA
Source organism: Polyodon spathula (assembly GCF_017654505.1). NCBI lineage: Eukaryota > Metazoa > Chordata > Actinopteri > Acipenseriformes > Polyodontidae > Polyodon > Polyodon spathula. Next base: position 61,108,231 of record NC_054536.1, on the reverse strand, counting down.
AAACTTTAACTTAGGCTTTACAAATTGGGTATTGTTCAAGTAAGTAAGTTCAGTACAGAGCGGCAATACTAAGTTAGTCAGCAATCACTGAAGAGAGTGATCCATTTTACTTACAAGATGGACTGACTGCCAATTCAGCACTTTAATTCCATTTGTAATTCCAACATGCACCAAAGAACACTGACTCATACCTTGGCGTTTCCTGCAATTACTACCCGATATCTAAGTTTGCTAAAACGTGTTGGCAAGTTGCTGAGTAAGGGTCTGTCACAAAGACGGCTGCAGTGGGTGACGTCAGACCAGAAACAGGAAATAAACGACAGAGAGAGGTGGAGTTTGGTGGAGCTGAGCGAATGGTTTTGCTCAGCATTTAATAAATGAACAGACGGCCAGAAAATAAACGGTTGTAACAAACACAAAAACACAGGACACGGCACATTCGCCAAAACAAAAGTGACAAACAAAACCAACTAACACTACACAGAGAGAAGATATTTTAACTTTACGTTATTATTTTATTCTTATTATTACCTCCGTCTCCAATCCCGTTCTCCACTGACTGAACACCCAACCCCGAGTGGGTGAAAACATGTTGCTTTTATGCAGCTGTACCGAGACTCGATTGCTAATCAATCATTCAACTGGAGTCGCGGTACAACTGCACGTGAATTAATAAAATGCAATTCTCCGTGCTCACATATTATTACGTTTTACTTGCACATGAAGCGCTGTGCAATCTTCGTGCCTAAATACAAATATACATTTTAAACACTTCTGTTACACAATGTACCAATAACTATACACCAACATTAACACACAACACAAAATACACACAGGGGCGGGCACTTTGCCACAGGGACATTTAGCTGTTATATCACCATTATGAATTCTGGATACATTCTGTTCTATGGGCTGTATTCACAAAACATATATGCTGAAACATATAACTTTTTATTACTAAGCTGTGGATCAAGAACCATCTGGCCTGATCAACAACAATAGGGTAGATTTTGATGATTTGAATGTAGCTGATCGAAATTGTATTTTTTTTATTGCATCCATCTATGCTAGTAAGGGGGTCAATAAACCTTTGGAGAAACCCATTCAGGATTAATATAAAGTTAAAATGACAGCCATGTTAGATGATTAAAACCCCGTAACCTTAAATCATGCAGTTGTAAAACTACAAGCCAAGGAGGTAGATATGTTTTAGTCTTCAGGTTGCAGAGGGTGTGTTTCTGTTATTTTAAACCAAATCCATTAACTCAGGCTCAAGAGCAGATCTATAACATGCTCAAGTCCATTTCTTCTTTGTAGTGTTGTTACTAGATGTGTATTTAGTTTATGATCACTCTTTATTACTTGCTACCCTAGCTTTAAAATTACAGTGTACTGTATACAGTTCTGTAATTCAGATCTCTCCGAAAATATTTCCCAAGGATAAAGGAAAGACATTATTTATTTATTTTTAAAGGAGTAACTTATACTGTTATTGTTAAAATACAGTGGTTGTTTAAATATATGGTTGTAAAGTAACATTCATTCATGAAAATATACAACACGTTGTTTAAAATATACCATACTAGTACTGCTGAAATAAAATAACATTTCTGATAAAAGCATGAAATGTATAATGTATAATTTTACAGTATATGTTCTGTTTCTGGTTTCCTCAACAATTTTCTTATGTGTGATATTTCTGGCTTAACAAAAGAAGAATAGAATATCACAAAACTGTCAGAGATGAACTTGGTTCCTGAACACTGAAGCAGATAATTGATTTAGGTCCTAGCATGTATTTGCCTTAGGCTGTAGCTTGAACATTTAAATATATTAATTGTATAACAGTTTGCATCACAACTGTTCAAACAGTTTGGCTGATTTGCTACAATAAACTCCATATATTGGCCATCAACTGTCAGGAGAAGAACAATCAAAAAATGTTTTCATTTTTTGTACCTGCAAATGCGGTATGTTGGGCAAAATGGAAACCTGGCCTGAATGACCTGAATTCAGCAAATCTGAGTAACACTGCATGGCCATATCCCTGTCTGCAAGGGTGCTTAATTCCACGGTTGTATTTAACAGTAACATCACTGAAATACCATTCAAATAATTACCTTACATTAAGGACAATTTTACTGTAATTGTTCTTAAAGGAAAGAGAGAATATTCACTATATTTCTCATATGTCACGATTAAACATATGCAAGACACATTTTATCATAAGTGAGTAGGCTCACTTTTCACTTTTGTGAGATCATGGGTGTGGCATGTGCATATGAGCTTTGGTTTGACCTATTTTGTTCTAACGAATACAATATTACAGTTTGTTTTGCCACACCTTAAGTAGATGGTAATGAATTGGGATTCACATTCAAAGCATTATGGAACTCAATTAATTTTCTTACTTAGTTTTCTAGGAACTTTTCTAGTTTTGACTGTAACAAAGGGAATAGATTTCAACAAAGATTCTTGTAGAGGCCTAGAGCTCCTCAAATTGCAGTTAAGGCATTTTCTGAAACAACACTTTTATAATGTTAAATTACTGTAGCTGTGTAATGCCCCTGTCTAAGAGGTTAACAGCTCTCTGGAATGAATAATGTCATAAAGAAAGTAGTTTTTATCACGATAGACGCTATAATGCCCACTTTGTATTGAGATTCATTTGTTTCGATATGTCTCTACATTATACAAAACAGCTAGCCAATGAATGGAATAGAATCTAATTTTAAAGAATTCGTACAGAACTGAACATTTTGTGTATTGTTTAATTCTCTATTGTTGTTTTGGCTTAGATCATCACTAGCTATGTATAAAACCTTTCCTGAATGGGCTTCAGTACACAGCATAATGTTAATATAACTCTGCATAAAAGTTAATAAGCAAACAGTGATCTAAAAACGATGTTCCTTTACATGCTACTTAAGGGCCGTTCAAACTGGACATGGCACAGGAGTGCGGTCACAGGAAACGGCACCAAAGAGTATATATATAAAATGTTTTGCTCTTCTTTACTTGAAATATAATATTATATATATATATTAATATATATATATATATATATATATATATATATATATATATACACACACACACACAGCTCTGGAAAAAATTAAGAGACCACTGCAAAATTATCAGTTTCTCTGGTTTTACTATTTATAGGTATGTGTTTGGGTAAAATGAACATTTTTGTTTTATTCTTTAAACTGCTGACAACATTTCTCCCAAATTCTAAATAAAAATATTGTCATTTAGAGCATTTATCTGCAGAAAATGACAACTGGTCAAAATAACAAAAAAGATGCAGTGTTGTCAGACCTCGAATAATGCAAAGAAAATAAGTTCATATTCATTTTTAAACAACACAATACTAATGTTTTAACTTAGGAAGAGTTCAGAAATCAATATTTGGTGGAATAACCCTGATTTTCAAGCACAGCTTTCATGCGTCTTGGCATGCTCTCCACCAGTCTTTCACATTGATGTTGGGTGACTTTATGCCACTCCTGGCGCAAAAATTCAAGCAGCTCGGCTTTGTTTGATGGCTAGTGACCATCCATCTTCCTCTTGATCACATTCCAGAGGTTTTCAATGGGGTTCAGGTCTGGAGATTGGGCTGGCCATGACAGGGTCTTGATCTGGTGGTCCTCCATCCACACCTTGATTGACCTGGCTGTGTGGCAAGGAGCATTGTCCTGCGGGAAAAACCAATCCTCAGAGTTGGGGAGCATTGTCAGAGCAGAAGGAAGCAAGTTTTCTTCCAGGACAACCTTGTACTAGGCTTGATTCATGCGTCCTTCACAAAGACAAATCTGCCCAATTCCAGCCTTGCTGAAGCACCCCCAGATGAGTCCAATTTTCAGCTTTGCCCAACACCTGGTCGTCTAATGGTTAGACGGAGACCTGGAGAGGCCTACAAGCCACAGTGTCTCGCACCCACTGTGAAATGTGGTAGAGGATCGGTGATGATCTGGGGGTGCTTCAGCAAGGCATGAATCGGGCAGCTTTGGCATGAATCAAGCCAAGTACAAGGTTGTCCTGGAAGAAATCTTGCTTCCTTCCAAGCATGGTGGGTTCCTTGCAAGTTTGGGGCTGCATTTCTGCAAATGGAGTTGGGGATTTGGTCAGAATTAATGGTCTCCTCAATGCTGAGAAGTACAGGCGGATACTTATCCATCATGCAATACCATCAGGGATATTGGCCCCAAATTTATCCATCATGCAAACATACCAAAGTCATTAAGAACTATCTTCAGCGGAGGCATCTGATTGGCCCCAAAAATCCACAGAAGAACTTTAAGATTCTGCAGCATGACAATGACCCACCAAACATACAGCGAAAGTCATTAAGAACTATCTTCAGCGTAAAGAAGAACAAGGAGTCCTGGAATTTTTCTTTTCATTGTTAACATCTTGACAAGTTTTTATACTTATACATTTCAAGATGTGTGCTTATTGGACACCTATCAGAGGTGTGTCCTTTCTCTGATCATTGACGGGAGGACATTTTTATTCCACCTGTATTTCTGAAGAGACATGCCCATATGAAGCTTGAGCAGTGACAATGGTATGGTTTCAGTACATACTGTATTGTACGTTGTATGTTCATCCGAAACTTTAAAACACTCCATTATAAATGTTATATAAAACTATATAAAAAAACAACAACTGTGTACAGTTCTACCATAGACCATACCATAAACATAGACCATGTTTGTTTAGTTTTCATCCCTTCATGTAAAAATTAGACTAGTTGAATTGTTCTCCAGATTAGCCCCAATTGTGTCAAACTGTTAAAAAATAAATAAAAAATTAATGCAGTAGCCTGATAAATACATTGTCGACCTATGCGTTTAAATAAAATTATCAAACAATCCAATTGATTTATTTACATTTCTAAAGTACAAAATCAGATATTCTTAAGATCGGCTTTGGGTAAAGTGCATTTTCGGTAGATAGATAGATAGATAGATAGATAGATAGATAGATAGATAGATAGATAGATAGATACTTTTATAAAAAAAAAAAACTGTTTATTACTTCGAAAAACAGTCAAAACAATCTGTGAACATTTACATTACATTATTTTGCGAAAAAATACAAAAAGCAAACAGTCATCTAAATATTTATATAACATTCTTCTGAATCACCCTCTACCTCACAGAGCGCTCCATTCACACACCACACAATTTCAAAACTGAGCAACTCAAAAGTTATGCGAGTAACCACGAATATCCTATGCATTTTTACCGGGTCCTAATAAACATTTCTGACTTGGCTTTTTCTACATTTCAAGATGGCTAATTTTGCCTGCCCTAAAATGAAATTTGCCAGTTGAATCAAATACTTTCTGTTTTTTGTATATTTGACACCAAAAATGAAAATAGTCTTTGTAAACATTAAATTCAGTTTTGAAAAAAGATTGTTTATTAAGTTGAACAAATGCTCCAGTCTTTTACAGTCCATGTAACTGTGGAAGACTCTCTCTCTCTTCTCTCTCTCTCTCTCTCTCTCTCTCTCTCTTGCTTGCTCCTCCGAACACCCACCCAGAGTGCAGAGAGCTGCAAGCTTTTAACAAAATAATTACAAACACTTAAACAGTAATTCAATAAACGACACTAGCCTCATTCTCACAAGATGTCTGTCAGATACGAGCTGCTACTATTACATCTGCCAGACCACAACCAAACCAAACAACAACACATATTGTATTTTTTAATAACACAACATCCATTCAAATCAACACTAATAACACACTCGGCTATTTGCCGTCCTTTATATACATAATAATAAATAATAATAATAATAATAATAATAATAATAATAATAATAATAATAATAATAATAAAAAACATACATACAAGCAGGGCTTTGCTCTGCCTCTTTTTAATAATGTGCAGGGCTCTCTCCTGCTGCCCTGCTACAATCACTCACATACTTCTACATTTGTGTATTGATATTGATACTTTTTCAAGGTAATGTCATGAAATGTTAATCTGCATCAGGTGGATGAAGGCCATACAACAGCACATACCACCTAACAACTTTGATTTTATTCACACATTGCACGTTTTGTTCATTCATATTTCAGTGATAATATTTGTGTGTGTTTGTAGAAGAGAATGGCATGCATTTAGCTGTAATTACATTTTGAGAAGCCTTTGTACACTGCAAAAACATTGTAAGTTGACATAGCTTAACAAAGTTAAGGTAACTGACTTCCTTAACTGTTAGCTAACTTGCCAATTTAAGTTTTGTCAACTAACGTTTGATTTTGAACAAACAGCAAATGTGGACAACATGTCACTAAGTTGAGTAATTACAGTTGTTAACTAACATTTTACTGGTATTACTGGAATTTATGTTCTGTGGAATAAGAAAATTGAGTTGACAGCAACTTATTGGTAATGGTAATTTTTTGTAAGTTTGGTGAGTTTAATATCCTTAGTTCCATACGTTCACACTGTCCAGCATAATTGTACATTTAAAGGGGATAATAATTTTAAGTAATAATAAAATATAGTCAAGGCAGAATAATGAAAATGTTATATTTTCTAAATAAACACTTTGAGATCACTGTTGATATAGTTGAAATGCTCACCTTAGGTTGTTAGCATCACTTGCAAAAACCGTCAACAATATCCAGTTTCATCCAGATTTTATTTAATAAACTTTTTTCATGTTGTAACAAACTCTTTTGAATGGTACAGTTGGAAAAAAAAAACTACCGACATTTCAAAAATATTAGTTGTGTGTAGAGATCTGAGCCATCACATCATGCAAGGTCATCCTATAATAGCTCAACTAAATTAAATAGAGCTATAGCCTGGCGAATTAAGTATATTAATCCAGAACTGGTGACGTGGGGTCTTAGACCCCACACATGTAATATTCGTGATTACCAATAGTTGCAGTCATGTACGTCACTGCCTTTGCAGTACCTTTTCATTACTGACCTTGGTCTCATTACCAGATAATAACATCTAGTTCCACCGCAGTCTAAAGAGAATGGCAAGAAATTGAGGAGGAAGCTGCATCCGCACCCAAGCAAACATCCAAGGAGAATGATGTTCTGTTTGTCCCTGAGCAAGGGATCATAAAACCACAATTCTTGGAGAATGGCTATGCTTAGAGCACACAGCTCCACTTAGTGTATGATTCATATCACTGAGAATAGAATTTAGTATTGTTCTACTTAAAAGTCTATTTTTTTGCGTCAAAAGCACAGAGTGTTTTGGGGTCTACCAGAAGCAGATCCAAACCATGAATTAATTCCCAGTGTCTTTTACTATTTGACAAAGTGTACTCAGGTTGTTTCCTTTCTCTCAGTGGATCTTGAAAACATGTGATCTGCTGTCATAGCTAAGCTTTTAACAGACTGAAACAGTGTTCTATGAGCTAGAATGGCATACCAGGCTCAGATTCCCATATCCTTGAAACTTAGTATAACTGTCCAGTTCTCCTGAACAAAACAAAAAAGGAAATACAATCTGCAGTAAATCTATAATTAATTGAGAGGGTTGAATAACCTTAGTGGCTCTGGAATTTAAATAGAAAGTGACAGCATCAATGCTACCTGTATGTGGGATGTTGGTTTACAAACTAGTGATATCAAGTGACACAAGAATATTATCAGTGATCACCCTGATTTCATTAATACGGTTAAGAAGATCATATGTATGAGAAACAAATGTAGGGAGTTTACGGACAAAGGGTTGTAAATAAAAGTCTATATATATACAGTGGCTTGCGAAAGTATTGACCCCCCTTGGCATTTTTCCTATTTTGTTGCCTTACAACCTGTAATTAAAATGGATTTTTTGGGGGTTTGTATCATTTGATTTACACAACATGCCTACCACTTTGAAGATGCTAAATATTTTTTATTGTGAAACAAACAAGAAATAAGACAAAAAAACAGAAAACTTGAGCGTGCATAACTATTCACCCCCCCAAAGTCAATACTCTCTTGGGGTATGTATCTATAAGCTTGGCACATCTAGCCACTGGGATTTTTGCCCATTCTTCAAGGCAAAACTGCTCCAGCTCCTTCAAGTTGGATGGGTTCCACTGGTGTACAGCAATTTTTAAGTCATACCACAGATTCTCAATTGGATTGAGGTCTGGGCTTTGACTAGGCCATTCCAAGACATTTAAATGTTTCCCCTTAAACCACTCGAGTGTTGCTTTAGCAGTATGCTTAGGGTCATTGTCCTGCTGGAAGGTGAACCTCCGTCCCAGACTCAAATCTCTGGAAGACTGAAACAGGTTTCCCTCAAGAATTTCCGTGTATTTAGAGCCATCCATCATTCCTTCAATTCTGACCAGTTTCCCAGTCCCTGCCGATGAAAAACATCCCCACAGCATGATGCTGCCACCACCATGCTTCACTGTGGGGATGGTATTCTCGGGGTGATGAGAGGTGTTGGGTTTGCGCCAGACATAGCGTCTTCCTTGATGGCCAAAAAGCTCAATTTTAGTCTCATCTGACCAGAGTACCTTCTTCCATATGTTTGGGGAGTCTCCCACATGCCTTTTGGCGAACACCAAACGTGTTTGCTTATTTTTTTCTTTAAGCAATGGCTTTTTTCTGGCCACTCTTCTGTAAAGCCCAGCTCTGTGGACTGTACGGCTTAAAGTGGCCCAATGGACAGATACTCCAATCTCCGCTGTGGAGCTTTGCAAATCCTTCAGGGTTATCTTTGGTCTCTTTGTTGCCTCTCTGATTAATGCGCTCCTTGCCTGGTCCGTGAGTTTTGGTGGGCGGCCCTCTCTTGCCAGGTTTGTTGTGGTGCCATATTCTTTCCATTTTTTAATAATGGCTTTAATGGTGCTCCGTGGGATGTTCAAAGTTTTGGATATTTTTTTATAACCCAACCCTGATCTGTACTTCTCCACAACTTTGTCCCTGACCTGTTTGGAGAGCTCCTTGGTCTTCATGGTGCCGCTTGCTTGGTGGTGCCCCTTGCTTAGTGGTGTTGCAGACTCTGGGGCCTTTCAGAACAGGTGTATATATACTGATATCATGTGACAGATCATGTGACACTTAGATTGCACACAGGTGGACTTTATTTAACAAATTATGTGACTTCTGAAGGTAATTGGTTGCACCAGATCTTATTTAGAGGCTTAATAGCAAAGGGGGTGAATACATATGCACGCACCACTTTTCCGTTATTTATTTTTTAGAATTTTTTTAAAACAAGTTATTTTTTTCATTTCACTTCACCAATTTGGACTATTTTGTGTATGTCCATTACATGAAATCCAAATAAAAATCCATTTTAATTCCAGGTTGTAAGGCAACAAAATAGGAAAAATGCCAAGGGGGGTGAATACTTTCACAAGCCACTGTCTATATATATATATATATATATATATATATATATATATATATATATATATATATATATATATATATATATATATATTGACATAATGGTTCAATAGCTGAACCTATACCTGCGATAATAGATCTTCCAGGAGGATTAGTGTAATATGACAATTACTTGATGTTGAATCAACAATAATGTTTAATAAGATTCTTAAATATATGCAATGTGAATTGAATGCAACAATTGCTAGATTACTGTTTCTAGTAATCGGATAGATCTAATGAGTCCTGCTTTCAATATGGTCAGAAGGGGAAAGCACAAGCAGTTCCCAGCAGCCAAGGGAGAGTCGTCCCAGTTCCCAGTGATAGCGGGAGAGCTGCATCAGTTTCCGGCAGCCGAGTGAGAGCAGCGCCAGTTCTGAGCAACAGAAGGAGAGCTGCACCAGTCTCTAGGGTTAGATGGAGATGACCTGCTGCTCCCACCTCCATTGCTAGGGGGAGACTATATGCTGCTTCCGCCTTCGCCTCCAGGGGGCTACAAGCAGCTCCAACCTGCTCCACACGAGGGAGACAACTGGCCGGACTTGAGTTCGACTGAGGGAGGCTTGTTTTGTCCACCTCCACTACCAGAGCTCTGCAGCTCCCCTCTACCGCAAGAAGGAGACTACCTGAAGCTCCCATCCTCACCACCAAACGGTGACAACCTGCAGCTCCCACCTCCACCAACAGAGAAAAGTCTTGGACCGTTTTGGTGTCCGATTGGGGGAGACCGCCCAGTAAAGAAGGATCGCCCGGGGAATGCCGAAGCCGCACCGACTCTGGTATCCGTCTCCGCCACACGAGGGAGTCAACTGGCCGATCTTGAATCAGACTGAGTGAGACGACCTGTTGTGTCCACCTCCACCACCAGAGGGAGACTATCTGCAGTGGGGTTATGTACACACGTTTTAAAATGTATATTTCTATTTAGGCGCAAGGAAATGCACAATCACTCCACGTGCAGATTAGAGTGGGTATTAGGGTGGAAGCATGGGGGAAAACAATTAGTTCACGTGCAGATGTATCGCGATTCCAATTGATTGATTGATTAGCAAGAGATTCAGTTTCACTCACACAGGGTTGTGTGTTCAAGGGTGAAAGAATGGGAGAGAAGAATAATAGGAGAAGAATTGGGAGCGTTGGGAGTGTTGCCAGCACAATACTTGTTTGTTGTTTTGTCCAGTGTTTGTGTGTTAGTGTCTGTTCGTTTTGTTTGTCTGTTTTGGCTACTGTGCCATTTTATTTTTTGTTTTGTTCAACCTTTTATTTTCTGTTACATTAAACCGGTGAAACAGCACAATTCACTCACCACTCTGTGTGTTTCTGTTCCGGGTCTGACGTCACCAACAGCCATTCTTGTGATGGAACCATCATTACGGTGATGGGGATGAAGCAATTCTTTCTGTGTCCAGGGTAAAATCTGATCGATCTGACTCTGGTAACAAATGAAAAATTACTTTAAGTGCTGCCTTCTCTGCTGATAGATCTGAAATGTTAGTCAGATTGCACAGCTCACTCCTAAAATCTGGATCTTCATATTGTAGCATGAAGTTCATCCACAGTTTCTGGGAGACTTTCCATGTACATTTTCCTGGTGCTAATATAACTCGGAACAAAATCTTGTTTGTGGAAATAAGGGGGTAAAAAAAAAAGGTCATGATACTGGAATTAAGAAAAACAATTGCATTTAAAAGAGGGTTGATGATTGATGTTTCCCAACCAATTTCTCTTTAAAGGAGGTTAATCATTAATTGTTTTAAACGTTTGAATCCAGGATAAGTTTGGAAACTTTATTGAACACGTTTTGCAAATAGTTTTATGTCAGAAAAGGGTGACATTAATACCTTAATATTGTTTACTTTGCAATATATGAAAATTTGAAAATAGATCAGTCAATCTCTGAGCAGCAGATTATTTTTATTAAGCGTACTATTTCATAAAGATACAGTATACAAATGTTTAAGGCTGTGTATTAAGTCAGTTTTGCTCAAGTCACACTGCTCAGACAGTTGCATAAACGAGTCTGAGGCAACACTTCCCCAGCCAAACCCTCAGTGTGTTGTGGGAAAACTAAGAACATATCTGATGAAAAGAAAAGTACCTACCTTTTACCACAACTGAAAAACGGTATCTTTTAGAATATAACGCTTAACAGCCTATAATCTAAAGCAAATTTTAAAACAATTGTTCGAACCTAAATAAACAGATAGTATGGGAAAAATACCAAACAGCTGAGTGAACGCCGTCAACCTTCAATCCCTCCTGACAGTAAAAGACATCCAAAGAGATTAATTTTTTTATAGAAAGAAAATGTCCCAAACTGGTGACAGCAAGACACAGACAGAACGTAAAGGCCCCATGCCAACCAAGCAATGCAAATACTAAATGAACAAGTTTATATTTCCAATGAAAAACATAATTAGAATTGCACAGTTAATTTGTAAACATTATATGTTAGCCTTTAAGCGTAATTCAGGGGACGTTGTAGAGAATGTTCTCACTGCGTTTTTTCCATTTACCTCATTTCTTTATGCCGTCCACTCTAGCTTTCCTCAGACACGCTCCGTCTGGGGGAAGTGATCGTATTTGGGTAGAGGGGGGCAGTTCATTTCTAGTCATCTCTAAATAGCCTCAGGCAGTGCTCGCCACGTCAGTCAAGGTGCATGGCCAGGGCAGCGCCAGGAGTTCCGTTTGGCAAGCTCCGCCTGTCAATCTCCCCCTTTTTCCTATATTAACCTAGCACTACGTCCTCTCTTTGTCTTGTGTTTGTTTTTTGTCGTTCTGCGCTCATTTTCTAATACTGCACCGCCTGCGCAGGGATTCCTCTGAGGGGGAAGTGAGTCTCATTCCCTCGACCGATCTGGTCGGCCTCCTGTCCAAGTCACTGCCGTCCCCTGCAGTTCCTCGTCGTTCAGAGGGGACCCCCGGCCACATCTTTCGCAGCTTATGCACTAGCCTCATGGAGGCCACGACCTACTATCACTCTCCCTAGTTTCTTTTATAGGTCTGAGTACTTTTCTTTCCCCCTCTAAGGCAGGCTAAGTTGGGTCTCATGCAGGCGGGGGGGGGGATTCTCTTCCTTTGTTTCTCCTATACGAACCCGAGACACTTTTCCCTAACTCTCCATGCCACCCATGTGCCAGCTAATGCTGCCTGAGTAGTGACGGGATCTGTCCTTTTGTCCTCTGTGTCTCATTCTCCTTGTCGCCCAGTAGCAAGAGGATGCTGCCTGACCTGGTCTGGACTTGAGAGCTTTGTCTTTCATATGTTCTGTCTCTCATCCTCCTCGGTGAGAGTTCAGAGTGTCTTGTCTTGGCCCTAGCTCGTCTCACGCCACTCTGCAGGCAGAGGATGCTGTCTGGACTGGTCCCTTGAGTACAGGGATCTGTCCAGCCTGTCCTGTGTTCTAACACTATTGTCACTCAAGCACTAAAATGCTTCAAGCTCGCTGCCCCTCATGCCTGTCTTTACTCTCAAGCTCTCATAGCCGCCCAGTGAAATTAAAAATACATATTTAGGGCAGTAAGCGCCAACACAAAAGCAGTGAAGTATGTGGTTTGTGTGCTTCTGCAGTTGAGTAAATTTTTCAAATGCATGTATAAGAAAAACATCCACAACAATTTGTGATGGAAAGATAGATGCCTTGAATTGCTACCAATGATTTTACGCATGTGCAGCAGTGATTAATAAACAGACAGACAATTATAATCCAGATGCAACGTTGTTTAATGATTTTTAAATACAATGGCCTTATGGCAAAACAGTAAATACTAGCAATGGTAATGAGTACAGCAGTGTGTATTGCTTATTTGTAATCTGCGGGTTGGTCCCAAAATAATAACACTCCTGTTATTAGTTCACCCACATGTAACACATATACAAACACAACACCAGTCCACATTGCATGCTGTAGTGCTCGTGGTGAATACATTTATTTAGTGAAAACAAAAGTGCAGTGTTATTGATCCAGGTTTATTGCTGGCCTTTGGTGACAGCTCCGGATTATGTTAGCCAGCCAAATAATTACAAACAGTTTTATTAACGACAAACAAAAAACAAACAAAACACTCACATTTCACAACACAGGTTCTCCTTCTGGTCATTTAATGTAACCATTCACAAAGGAACAGATCACATTACTACGTCCCCTTTTTAAAACGTCACCCATGACCTCTTAATCAATGAGCGCATCCGCTCCTCCAATCCGCAGATGCCACACCGTTTCCCGTCCGGGTTATTGAGTTTGTGTACCATAGCTCTGCCCCCTTTCTAGATGGCCGACTTCCACCTAACCCTGGGAAAAAATTGTCATGCCATTTAGTCCAGGGTACTGTTTACACAGCGTCCTCGCAGATTGGGAAGGAGATCTAAAATCAAGAATCATCCGATCTCTGTCACAGATGTTACTAAGTTTCTGGTATATAGAAACAGTACGCTAAGATATTGGGCCCTATTTTCAAAACTTTATTGAATTAATCAAAAAGGTCTTTAACCCTTTGCGGTCCATTTATTCAGCGCTCGCCAGGCACGTGAGGTCCAATTTATTTTACACATGCTGTTTAAAATATATATTTTTTTTAGAGTAAAACAGGTTCAAAAGGCATTGAATTGCAAAAAAAAACACAGTATTGTAGCTACAGCCAAGCTCCACTCCTTGTTCACTGTATTTTTCACATAACTCTTTATAGATGCATACTGATAAATCCTCTCCTGATCACTCGTTTTATCACCAAAGTCCTCAGTAATGCGATCCAACTCATTATTTTATTACAATAACATCTCAAAAAGCTCTGCAAATGTCCGTGATACTCTTTAAGCCCTGGATGCAGAAGCAGCTACCTCCTTTGTTATGTCCGAGTTGTCGCTGTAATGCATGGGGCTACGAGATATGCCCTTTTTTTTGGTTTCATTCGGCTCCTACTGGTCTCACTCTGCCATTGAAAGGTTTTCTCAGCTTTTTCCGGAGAAAAAACGACTAGAGACCTGTGCTTTACGTCTTTTTGCTGATGTCGGACAGGGACCGACATTGGACTGGAAAGGGAAAATTGTAATGTCGGACCTGGTCCGACATAGGATCGCAAAGGGTTAAAACAGCAGACCTTAATAAACAACCCTTAAAGCAGTCCTTGAAGTGTTTTTTGCTGTAATATTTAGTACACAACTGTATTCTATAATTTGGTGAAGTTCCAGTACAAGTGTATTGGAATACCACAAAAAAGGATTCGATAAATTGTCCCCTCACATTATATCCTCCAGAAAGATGCTGTTTTTGTACACTGTATGCTAGAATGTGCCAAAATAAAGAAATAGTTGAATAATGAAAATAATGAATGTCAAAATCAGTGTTGAATTATAGTTTATCAGTTACCATTGCACTGGAGCACTCTTTGCTTAGAGGGCCATGAAGGACAAGCTGTCATGGTGTTTATGGATATAATTATAGCAATTTTCTTGTATAGTAGTCATGCCAGGCTAGCCAAGAGACAATTTAATGTTTGAGTTCATAAACTGCTGTTTATAGGGAAGATGTGATTGCACTACTCCAACAAAGTGTTGCTTTATTAGGCTGAAGCTTGGACATGCCATGATTAACTTAATGCAGAGTAATCATTATTAACTAAATGATAACCTATTTAAGAACAGGTGTTCTATGTCTTATAGATGGTACCTACCTCATTTTAAGTGTGACACACCTTCCTTCATCTTAGATTAATTTGACTTTCAAACCAAGGGGGTTCATGTTACGACAATAAAGGTGTTCTATTGGAGGTACAGGGATGTTTTTTTTTTTTTTTCCCCCTCACATTTAAGGTGGAAAATCCCTGTATGCAGAGACTTTTTCTATCTCCTATAAACAATGGAATGTTGATATGCTTACATGGTGCAGAATACTGATTTCAAATCACACACTAGACCCCCTGGTAATCAAAATGAATCACGCTGAGAGTAACAGGCAAGGCTTGAGATAACATTTTTTATTTTTTTTTTAAATCCTGAAAAAGAGGCGTTAATCAATACACCATATTGCCCGGTTAACTATAAAGGTCTACACAATGTCGAAGGATGTATAGTTTCATTCTAACACAAGGATCTTTATTAGTTTGTTTCTATGTTGCTAATTTCCACTCCGCACTTTTGAAAGCTTACACTTGTACTCTGTGAAGAAGCCCCCTAGTCAGGATGGCCCGGGGCTCTATCACCGCTTTTGCATGGGTGCGCCAAGAAAGTCTGAGTCAGTGTATATATTTTAACATGGTTTGCGGACTTTTATTAATTACAATGAAACCAAAACAACATACAAAATCCTAGCTCCTTGTAACACTAACTAATATTGTTTTTCTTTAAACAAACCTAAGCCTAAGGCAGGGAAGGCTAACTCCCTGTACCTTGTAAAACCAAACACATATCTTGCGGATACCTTTCTTTTGTTTTAAGTTTCTGTTCTTCAAAACCCACACTATACGTCCTTTTCCTGGTAGTGTTTACACCCTTACACAACCTTTCCTACACTCTCTCCCACTCAGGCTGCTCCTTCTGTCTTCACTGAACCATCTCTCTAAACAAACATGTCCTTTGTTCTTTTATACGGTGTGGCCAGGGGAAATTGACTTCAATAATTTAATTCCCATCTGACCATATCCTTATCTTTAAAGCAATTGATCAATTAAACACTTTAACATGTGTTCCTCTAAACCCGAGCCCAAGATAACTGCCAGCCACAAAACACACCTGTTACTTGTGCAGAGTCTCTGCTCTGTCACGACACATTTACCATGATCAGATACATTAAATGTAGTGAAAAATACGTAATAAGCATATTAAGGTGTAGACAAGCATGGTAAATCACAGAGAGGTATTGTAAAGCATATTAACACTATGATAAATACTGGTTTGGTATACTATGTAAATACACAGGAGAATTGCAATTATAATGTGTAAATTTAACATGCCAAAAGTGTAACATACGTTGTTGGGAGGCAACGTACACATTCAGCAGCATATTACCTTTGGAACACAATCTATTTTCAGTTTCATCTTATGCAACTTTTTGCCGTGTTTACTGTACCCAATTACAATAAAGAAATATCCATTAATTTGAGACATTAAGCAGCACATGAGTGAATAAAAAACTGTACTTTCTTCTAATGTGAAAAAGGAACACAACAGTAAACAAGAAATGGTGTTGCAGGGCAGAAGCCTTGCCAATGGAAGTAGTTTTATGGTTGAATGTAAATTTGCCAGGGATGGGGTTAAATAGAACTCTGCCAACAATCTCAGATGAAAAGAGGCCATTCCCTAATTAGGTAAGTGAGTGCTAAGGGAGGAAAAAACATTGTTTGCTGGTGTTAGGAGGACAGTTCAGTGTAGGCCCAGTCTGACCTGTGCAAGTGTTTGCATGGCATAGCACGCATTCATTGCATGGTATCCTTATTGTTTTTTTTTTTTTGTTTAACTCTTTATTTTGGTCTTTGTGCCCTATTTGTGTATTGCTTATTAATAAATATGTGCTTTAGCGCTTTCATCACAGCTTCACTGTCTCTGAGTCTCCTTTCCTGGCGGTAACATCTTGGGCCACAATGCTATCCCACCCTGACACCAAATGTAGCAGGATAGTGCTGTGGCCCAATATGTTACCATCAGTTACTATAGCAATTCATAATCTTAAATTCACAGCCGTGCAGGTTATGTGTTACTGACATACTTGTCACAATAATTAAAGCTTTTGTTGTGCATCCTAGTTAGCACATTTTGTACGCTTTACAAAATGAATTAATTTTATAAGGCAGGGGAAATATACTTGTAACATAAGCCTGATATTCAGATAGGAATGCCCTCAGCAGAGTAGTCATGGATTAATTTATAGCCCAGTCTTGTGTTAGTAATCAATCACAACAGACATTATTGGTCATTCATGGTGATCATAAAAACTATGCCATTCAAGGTAAAGCAACATTACTATATAGGTGTATATCAATGTAAAACTGTACTTTTCCAGGGATCCCATGAGTGGGCTAAAAAATATGAAAACTTAACAACCAAACTGTACTTAAAGTGCATAATATAAAATCAGGACTGATATATGTCACACACACACACACACACACACACACACACACACACACACATGTTTTTAGAACTCTTGAAAACTCATCCAATGTGATATAAAATAGTTAGGAATATTCCTTATCACAAGTTCAAGTGAATAATGCACTCATTTTGTGAGTACAATGGATATCTGTTATTTCACACTGTGTCGTATCTTCATTTGTAAAAACTTGTGAAAAGTAATAATTAAAAATTTGCTATTTTCTTTTTTTTATTTATGATTTTAATGGTTATATCTCTTCTTAGACATGTAACATCCTTTTTGAATGTTCTCTTGCTGTGTACTTTGTTTTGGTACCTTTTTAATGATCTGTAAAGTGCTTTTTTTCGACTGATTTTTTTTTTTTTACTTGATCTATTAAACCATTTTGACAATTTTGTTTTAGATTTAGATTTGTCTACTTTTGGGATGTAATTGTTTTGCGCCCTTAGTATTACATTTAAAAAAAATAACTTCCTTTTTCTGTGGATGTTTTCTCTATTTTATTTCAATCTACTTCTGTTAGTCTCTGTTTCATACCTTGAAATTGTAAACCTTAGCTTTAGTCATTAATTTTTGGGTTTTATAAATCATATCAAATGAGACCATGTTGTGGTCTGAGTTTGCCAGTGGTTCTCTGACCTCTGTTTTAGCTATTCTGTCTTCGTTATTTACAAAGAGGCATTTGTCAAGGCATGCCTCCCCTCTAGTCTGTGCCTTGACAAATTGCGTTAGGAAGCAGTCATTTGTCATTTCCATCATTTCAATTTTGTCCGTCGTGCTCCCCACCGGGTTTTCCCATTATATATGGGAGAAGTTGAAATCCCCCCCATTAGTATGGCTTCTCCTTTGTTACACACATTTCTAATGCCATTGTATAACAGATTTTTTTTTTCGGCATCTGAATTTGGCGCTCTGTAGCATGCTACTGTTATTATGCCCTTTGATTTTTTGTTCATTATTCTTACCCATATTGATTCGCTGTTGTTTTCTTCATCCAGGGCTTCAAGACTGTTTCTTTTGTATACAGTGTATACCCACAATTATTATATTCCTCTCCAGACAACCAAGTTTCTATAACACCTATCACATCATAGTTACTTGTTAGAGCAGTAGCTTCAAGTTCTAACATTTTGTTTCTGATACTTCTAGCATTTAGATAAATACATTTAATGGCTGTCTTACCTGAGTTGTTGCCCTTGTTTTGATGTGGTCTCCCTTCTGTTTTTTTTGTTGATTTCTCCCCCCTTCCTTTCTAGTTTAAATGCTTCTAAACCTGTTTGAGGGTCTTTTCTCCAAGTAGATTGGTTCCATTTTTATTTAAGTGCAGTCCGTCCCGCCTATAGATAGTAGTAGATAGTCCTTGTTGTAGAATGTGGTCCAATGTTCAAGATAGGTGAAGCCTTCCTGTGTGCACCACGTTTTCAGCCATGTGTTTAGATTCATTATTTCCAGCTGTCCATTTGTGGCAGGGGCTCCTCCCCTTCTGGCGACGAAGGCGGCAGGGGCTCCTCCCTTTCTGGCGGCGACTGCGGCAGGGCCTCCTCCCCTTCAGACGGCAAAGGCTGCAGGGGCTCCATCCCTTCTCGCTGCAGTGGGGGGATCATCAGCCATGCTCCCTCTGCTGGTGGAGATGGGCTCAGCAAGTCCTCCTTCTCTGCTGTGGGTGGTGGAGGCGGGACCATCAGGTACTCTCCCTCTGGTGGTGAGGATGGGCACAGCAGGCGTTCTTCTGGTGGGAGGGGAAAGTTGAGTGGGGAATGCTCCAGCTCTCTGCAGATGGGGCACTAGCAGCTGGTCATGACAGCATGGAGGATGGCTTCCCAGCTGCTCTCCTCTGGTGGCTGTGGTGGGGCCAGCAGACACTCTTCCCCTGATGGTGCAAGCTTGGACTGTGGATGCTTGGGCTCTTCCTCTTTGATGCTGAGGACAACTGGGTCTGGTCTACTGCCCAGAACCATTATGCGGTATCCCCAACCAAACCCTGGTTCCAGGCCTCCTCATATTGGGCATCACCGTAGGGGCAGACCTCCCTGTCATGCCCGAACTCGCCATAGGCGCCGCATATGGGGGCCCCTTCAGCCCTCCATTGTTCCTGCTCAGTCACCCAGTCAAGTGGTCCAAACTGAGTTGGCACCCAGGACCACCACCTCTTGTTGTAGCTTCTGCTGCTTCTTTTGCTTTTTGTAGCTCTTCCTCCCCATCTTCCTCCAAAAAATAATTAAAAAAACCTAAAAAAAATAAGGCACCTGCCGTACCTACTCTGGCCTGGGTCCTGCAGGTGCTGCAATCCCAAGCCTGCCACCACGTGTGACAGGGTAGCCGGGTGGTGACGTCAGTCAGATGCAGGAAGAGAGAGGCAGTACTGCAGTTGCAAAAAATGCGGCGTCTGCCGTTTATTTAAATAACAAAAATAAATAAAATATTTAAACAGAAAACACTGCTCACATAGCCAAATAAACATCTTGAAACAAAAACAAATCTTGAACATAAAAACACCAAACACTGGTCAGGCTGGGCAATTCGCTTTCACTGTTCTATGTTTATATTTTACTTTCATTTTTAATCACCTTGCTCGCTTTCGTTCCTCCTTTCCAACACCCACCCAGTGCAGCGAGCTGCAAGGTTATATGCAGGTGACCATTTCCTGATTAACAACAAATTAATCACTTAATACGGGGGATGGCCACCTTCTGCATGAGATTTTTAATTACTCCTGGCAGATGACGAGCTACCGACCTCGCCTCTGCTACGCCATGAAATACAAAGTAATAACAACAATAATACAACAAAACAAATACAAAATAATCAACCGCACAGGGGCGGAGGGGTACCTTGTTCTAAAAATAAATACATACATTTTTCAGCAGTGCTTTGCCCAGCCCCCTTTTATGTACAGGGCTCTATATATAATGTTGCTAGGGAGATACATTAATTAGATTTCATATAAATTGCCCCCCACAGCCAAGCTATCACAACTGTCTCGGTTGTTTAGATGTTATGCTTCATATTTTCTTTAATTGCTGTAATTTAACATCTGCAATATTCACTTGGCATGTACCTAATGGCCACATAACTTGCACATACAGTAGTAGAAAAGAGTTTGGTATTAAATAAATAATAATAAATATGATGTAGGGTCAGTTACATCTTGACACTGAAATTTAGAACAGGAATGATTGAATGCCATTGCTTGTTATGCACATTGTTAAAAAATAAATATGAATGGAATACGATTATGATATGCTGTACTCTTATCAGTAAACGTAAGTCATTTCATACATAACTAACAAATGTATACTTTGGAACAATAGGTAATCCAAATTAACTTTGAAGAATTTGACTTGGAGATTGGATATGACACATTAACAGTTGGAGATGGAGGTGAAGTTGGTGACCCCGGAAAGGTGCTACAAATGTAAGTGAATTAGGAGATTTTACATTGTACTGTGGGAAAAAAAAAAAAAACATATCTATTCTTCTTTTACAGGTAGCATAGGTAAATGGAAATATCAAATATGAATATCATATACAGTTTCCCTTTAAATTATTAGTGTCAGGATGGGATAGTCAGCAACTGAAACAGGTCAAGAACAAAAGGTATGTGCACTGTTGGCTTCAAATGCTGTACTATATTTAATAACATGCTTCCTCCTTGTTATGGCTGTAGTCTGACAGGCAGCTTTGTGCCGGATCTAATAGTGAGCATGACCAATCAGATGTGGCTTCATCTTCAAGCTGATGAGAGTGTTGGATCAATTGGGTTCAAGATAAACTATAAAGGTAAAACAATATCAGCATTTTTTGCTTATAGAAAAAGTAAATGATTTATGAAATGCTGCCTTGTAAAGCCTGGCTGTGAGTCATGTGTAATCTACTGTATACAGTAGATGCATTTTGTTTATAAATTCTGTAATTATAAGTTTTTAAGTATCCTTTTTTTATAAATTTAATTTTTGAATACTTTTAAATTAAGGTGTGGGTTTAATTATTTTGAAGAGGCTTCAAATTGATTAGGTAATTATACATGTTTTCCAGGTTATTGCAAGACTCAATTGATTTTTGTTACCAAGGGACAAGTTACTGTACATTTGTTGAGATACATGCATTGAATTTGTTCCAGGGAAACAGTTTATTGTGTGTCATGCACCTTCTCTTTATTGACTTACATATGTAAATATATGCATCATGAATATATGCTTGACAACTACTTCTGTCAATACACAGTAAGCACAGTATGGATGTATAAAACAGCATGACATCTGATCTAATTCTAATTTATTGTGGAATAATAAAAGTCTTCATGAGTGTTTCTTATACTACTATATAGTCCATAGAAATGGCAATGAAATTTTGGGTCTACAAGTCACAAAACTGTAGGAATTTAAGGATTGGCTTTTGAACATTCTCTCATACTAAAAAAAATGCTTTCAAAATCCTTTATACAAGCTGAGAAGGGGTTTTCTTCAAAATGGTATTTAAAACAAGTCCTCAACGAAACATTCCTTAAAGTAGTCAATACAATTTTAGAGCCTGTGTTATTAAGGCATGTGTACAGTACAGTAAGGTATATTTAGTGTTTGCAAAAGCTAGACGAGTGACTTATGGCAATGCAATAGACATTGCAATTCCTGAACTGTGTGCCGTGTTCCTACTACTAGTATTTTTATTTGCTGATGTGCTGAACACATCACCACCATGTACTGGTAGAGGGAGCTCATCACAATTTGAATGTGTAGATAGCACATGAAGCATATTTGATACTTTTGCCAGAATTTCTATTTATTGAGTGTATTCATACAAATGTCTGTCATTCACAAAATTGTAGGCCTGCTATCCCAAGAGATGCAGCAAGTAAAATCTGCATGAGTACATTTGCATAGTGCTATAGCGCTACCTTGTGTACTTCATTTTCAGGTGACGTAGGTATTTATCACACTACACCCTCTGAACGTTTTAAATTTGTTATATATCTTAGTTGACTTTCACTGCATTTATAATACGTTTGCTACATTACATTTTTCATTGTTTCAATGTGTTTACTTGATGTATATATGTGTATATCTAGATAAAAACAAGTCAGTTTAGTTAATTTAGTTCTAAGTCATTTATTTTGTGCTATGTTTGGCTACCTTCATCTGTTGCTGTTTTAATGCCCCCCCCCCCCCCCCCCCCCATTTTTTTACTGTTATTAAGCACTGCCATCTCTTGAAAAATGTTGACATTGTGCTCCTGATAACAGCATGTATGAAATATTTTGTAAGATGTTATCCCTGTTGCTAATTAATGTAGTGTCAAGGATGGTGTTTCTTTCAGTCAGTACAGTGAATCTGACAAAGAATATTACCGTGAGTATTAGGAAAATTGTTAATAGGCGGATTAAATAATTCTTCTTTCTATGACCAAGGATTGAAAATGAATGACATACATTGAGCTCTATCAAGAAAGCATTACACAATCAGTTACTTTTAGCAGTACTTGCTCAGATTATATAACCTAACAGGTTTTCATCTTTCAAACATGAATTATCTTAATTTATTATGAGCTACATTTGTGATATCTTTGATTGTATCCCTCAGCATTAGGTTTCATAATGAATTAACATTAGAGTGATGAATTGTGTGTCAGTTTCCCTAATGAATGTAAGTGATTCAGGTACAGCCACATAGAATGTCCCTCAGTGTATAAGTCCTTCAGAGTTTAAGGAGTAGATACAAATGTTACCCATAAAGAAGATTAGGAGAGACAACTGTAAACATTTAAAGTCTGATAAAAATGTTTCTTATTCAATCTGACGTCTTGGAAAAAAATTGCAAAACAATGATGCATACAGAACACAGCAATAACTTTACAACTTGCTTCTTGTTACCATTACGTTTGTTAACAAGGAGCTGTATTCCCTCTAGTGGATCTCATAAAGCATCCAGCTGGATTAAGCACAGCTATTGGAAAGCGTTCTCTCATAAAACAAGGATTATGCCAAACTTGTACCTGATTCATTGCCAGTATTCCAAGCTATTATATGGATATGAAAATGCAGGAATCAGTTAAATGCAAATAAATGAATGCAATGTAGAGTTTTATTGTTCCACAGCTAGCACTGCAACACATGTCTCTCACAAGCTGTGAACACGCTACTATCAGTGTTTTACGACAATGGCGCTAGCCAGTAACATCACTTCATGGACATAGTTTAGTATAGGAGCATGACATTTCTGGAAGGTGTAGCCCATAGAGATACTGTATCTGTGGTGTAGCCACACTAAACTAATGTAACAACAGGGCTGCGTTTAAGTATGTAGCGTACTGGTGAATGTTTTAGTTTCAGTGGTACTGGTAGTTTAGTTCATTAATCAGAGGTTCCAATTAGTGTGAACTTGCATTAGAATGGGATCTGGGGGTGCAATTGAGGTATATGGCACACTTTAGTAAATAGTAGTGATGCACAGGATTCAATTGGCAATTGTCAATTATCTTCCACGCCTCATTTCTTCAATAAGCCCAGAGTAATCTTTTTTGCAGAAATGGCTATATCTAAGCAGACATAACAACATGGGAACTCTACAGAACACTCCTGTCAGGACATTAAACAGGAAAGGAATTCAATATTAGCACATATCAACAATAAACTTTATTTACAGCATAAACAAGGTACAAGGACTCTGTCACAAACATTATATAAAATGCAATATAAATATTTTAAATGTATTTACACTTTAATTGAAAATTATGATAGACATCCTACTTCTACACTACTGAAAGTGGAAAATGTTATTTAAGACAAAGACAATTGCTATATATATATATATATATATATATATATATATATATATATATATATATATATATATATATTTTTTTATTTTTTTAACACGCCGTCTTAGAAAAATGTTCTTGGCGTAGGGCCCGATGATTTTGAATCCGCTTAGAAGCGAGAGTCTCTGTACAGTTCACCCAAAGACTCTAATACATCTATTTACTTGTGCAAATCTCAACTTAAAATGCAATATGTACTCCTTTTGGTCAGTTTATATGCCAGATGCAACATACTGTAACACCTTAACCTTTTTTTATTCTCATTTTGATATTATGTGCTAATTACATCTGTGTCAAAACTCACATACAAATCTACCATTTCCAGTATAGTAAGATCTTCAAACCATGCAGCTCATGCTAATATGAATGTAAATCTGTCCATATTTCATTTACAACTTATCGTAAAGGTAAAAATGTGGCAGGAACCATCTAGCACAAAGCTGCCACATTGAAGCTGTGTAGTATGTATTAAATCCACAATAGCAGATGAGATTTAAACCACTCAAATAAAATGTCCCAAATTCTGGACTGCTAAAGAATTGGCAATTAATGCAGCCTCTGTGCTTCAGGAGATCATCCTTTTGAGCTTTCATCAAAGGGGAATTCAATACACATCACTCAGCTGGTTCGGCACACTAGAGAGCACCCACAGATGTCTCTTATGCTGCTTCACTTCACTCACTGTCACATTCGAGTGGAACAGCACCTTAGTTAAGATCACATTGGTCTGGGTCAGACTGCTGATGATACAGGAGAAATTCTAGGGAGCTCCCAACAAGCTAATTGGTTGCAATGTCTGCCACTTGCACGTGGAATTCTGCTAAACCAACTGTCCTCTGCATTAAATAGACTTATCAATCCTGTCACAATGCAAAAAGGCAATAATAACAATGATAATATAAAAAATAAATAACAATTCTGGTTTACATTATTTAACATTGAACATTAAAAAACAACTTGCCATTGAAAAATGTCTAGCATGATTTAGCATATGATATTATTTGTTGAACAAGTGTAGTGCACCACAGCATATACAGTACATAGCACAGCTAAGAATATGATTAATAGTATGTTGTCGTGATTAAAATATGAGTAATAATGAACAAATCACCACTTGGTAAACTAGTAAAGTGCCCCTGATCTCATTAATCGTACACACTTGTTTTTACTTGTACACTTTACATTTACACTTAAATTTACAGTTAAATGATTTATGAGACAATTGCTTATAAAGTCTAAGCATGTCTCAGATGTGGCCTTCTGAAACAGAACAATGAAATAATTTACATAATCTGCTAAATTATTGTAAATTACTTCAGGCTTCAGGTTTAAAAAAAAAACAAGATTGCTCATTAAGTGATATTTGAAGTACTTTAATTGTAAAATGTTTTACTACTGTAATATACTGAAGTTGTCTTACTAGTACCTTGAGATACCATGAAGAATTGTATTAAAAGTTTCTTTCAGTGACTCAGATTACAATATATTACAATCTGCACTTTTTAAGAGCATTCATATTGAATGTAAATATATTAACTTTTTTTAAGTTTACATTTTTTCAAACTTCTATCAAAAGATAATACATATCTTTCATGTTGACATTAAGGAAAATATGTTGTCCGTTTGGAAGTATTCAATAATTATTCATATTCCATTTTAAAGATCTTTCAGTGAAACTACTGTACACTTCACTGTGTATTATTTTAGTCATCTTTATATGCCAAAATAAATGTAGGCCTAATTATTTACACAATAACACATGGTATGGTTAGGTACTGTGAAAAAGATTGGAATGTACAGTGCATATAGTTACTTACTATGGTAGAATAAGTATATATTGTTGTTCTCATCATTCATAACTTTTTTCAGCATATTCAGCATATTATTTTGTTTACTTGTGAATCAAACAATATTTGTTTTATTCCTATTCAGTTTAAATTAGTACCACCTGTGATATATTAATGTTTTATAAGAAATATACTCAATTACATGTTGATCAGTGAATAAATCTGGTTATGATTTTAATCACACTTCAAAGGTACAGTATTATGTTATGAGAAGACATGTGAAATAGGTCCTCTATTAGCTGCAGTCCATTGAGGTAGAAAGGACATTGCTATATTTTTAATAATTCAACTTGTAGCCATTCAATTTGATTCAAACAGATGTGAATGTATCATTAATACTGGACATAGTCATTTAAAATTAACAATTGATGTTTAACACATAATCTCAGTTGACTTTATCTCACATCATATTAGTCAAGTTTAAAAAGAAATGACACATGTATGTTTTTATAGTTCTAGCTACTCTATCTTTTTTATGTAATGTATTGTGGAAACCTATTTTATTCAGCATTGTTGTGATGTCATTGCCTTGTACGACCAGGAGATTTCAGATTGTTACAGTATATCATACTGATACAATACCTGCTATTACTAGAATAGTGTATTGGCACTGATATACTAACCCCAATCTTACCTTTTATAAACATTTACCAAAGCATGGCAAAGTGTAATAAAGAATAGTGAAAGCATAGTAAAGCACAGATAAGCATTGTAAAACCCAGAGAGATATAGTAAAGCATATTACAAAAATCTCCAAAGTAACCGTGCAAATTAATTTTCCAAAACCTAAAAGAGCAGTTTGAGCTGTCTTGCCCAGAGACATAAGCAGTGTGGATCAGATGTATCCCATAAGGATCTCAATTTATCAACCCCCAACCCCAACCGACGTCATCAAAAAGACGTAAAGCACAGGTCTTTGGTCATTTTTTTATCCAGAAAAAGCTGAGAAAACCTTTCAATGGCCGAGTGAGACCGATAGGAGCCGAATGAAGCCGAAAAAAAGGCGTATCTGATAGCCCCATGCACCACATACAGTAGATAACATGGACATAAACAAAGGAGATAGCTGCTTCTGCATCCAGCGCTCAAAGAATATCACAGACATTTGAAGAGCCTTTTGAGATGTTATAGTAATAAAATAATGACTTGGATTGCATTATTGAGGAGTTTGGTGATAAAACGAGTGATCAAGAGGATTTATCAGTATGCACGTCTATAAAGGGGTATGTAAAAAATAGAGCGAACAAGGCGTGGGGCTTGTCTGGAGATATAGTACTGAGTGTGCTTTTGCAATTCAGTGCTTTTTAAACCTGTTTTAAACAACGTGTGTAAAATAATCAGCACGTATGAAAATAAATTGGACCTGACGTGCCTGATAAGCACTGAACAAATGGACTGCAAAGGGTTAAACATATTTAAAATTATAAATGTACGCTGCATCATTTTTACGAAACTGACTTAAAAAAAATCTCGTTCTAAGCACTTCAGACAGTGAGAGGAGTAGCACATTGTATTAACATGATTTAAAAAAAAAAAAAGGAATGGAGTTTTATTTCACTGGAGTCGGATCATGAGGTTTGGCTGTATAAAATGGATCAGGCTCAGATTTCAGTCACCTGTCATTATCATCCAACAGTAGTGTTGTACGCACCGTAGCAAGGCAAATTAACCAATGAAAATAAACTACGTCGACATCATTCAGTAGGCATGTGATGTGAGTGCTGAAGACTTTTCTTTGATACCGAACAAAACAAAAAAAAATAATGAATAGGTTTTCTAGTTTCAGAAAGCATGTGATTAGAGTTATTGAAGTAGTTAAAACAACAAGTTTGTTGAGTTGTTTGTATTTTGCGTTTGCCGTTAGCAAGTGTGTCAAGCTAACCAAAAACAACTGAAAAGGGAAACCAGAATAACAGACGAAGCAAACAACGAATCAAACAAAGACTCCAGCTGAGTCAACCTGGAGTGGAATGGAATTCAAGAACAACACAGAGGGACTGCTATATACTGCGGAGGAGTAGAGGAGAAAGCACTAACCCAGCTTCTTACCAAGAAAGGCAATGTGAATACCACTCTGAACCTCACTATTGAGATTGTCATTGTCGGCAACACAGCCATGGTTTGAAAGTGTTTTAGGGCAGAGCGTAAAATAAGCTGTCATAAAAATTTTCGAATGTTTTGGCTATTTAGGCAAAGAAAGACACGACACAGGAGTGGCATATTGACTGTTTTGAATCTCACTTGAAGTGAGTGATGGTAGCTGTGGAAAGAATCAAAAAGACAATTACCAGGGAAAACGCAACGAAAAGAGGCAACTATACAACAAACTACTTTGGTTGTTATAAATACTTACCTTTGGCTGTTTCTGGGAGCCTTCACTGCAACCTTGTGGCTGCCTAGAAAACCATCACCTGGACCTTCAGGAAGACACCACTGTTCTACCGCTCACCCCTAGAGGTCGCCATAAATAGGGCTTTGGCAACAAGGGAGATTGAAACAGGAAAACACCTGGTGGCGGGACTTGCACAAAAATACTTATCTGTATATAATAAACACGCCTGGTGGATCACAGAAACTGCATACCGCTTGGTTTTTAAATTTGACAAAGTACCAACTGTGCCCTTTCCGTCCATATATATATATATATATAATATATATATATCGATATATAATATATATTATATTATATATCTATATTATATATATATATTCAAAGTAATTGGTAACAAAAAAAAATTTTTTTTTAATACAACATGATATTGTTAATAAGCATTCTATTGACACCTAAGATTTTGCCTTCACATAAAGACAGAAGTTATTTTTCATAATTTCAGGAATTTGATGAATAATAACCCAACAGAACAATGTCCATTGAACTAAACCGGCACTACCCCTGTTAGATGTTCCATGTTTAGAACTAGGGTTTCTAAAATCTAAAAGTTATAGTATGGTGATGGTATGATGACATGAAAAAATAAGAAAAAGAATGTTCTACAGTGGGTGCCAACAGTCGCTGTAACCATAGCCAGTCATTCCAATTAAATAACTATAGCAACTGTATATATTTTTTACCCCAAAATTTAGCAAAATGTGAGAAGCACTGTCCTGTCAGCTGTAGGTTAATATTTTCCACATCCTTTTTTAAGCACCACACTGATTGTTTCAAAGAAAAGCTAAATTGCTCTATAAATATAAACTTTATGATTTCGTTTTTCCTGTCTTCCAATATTTAGAATGAAATCTTGAATAGGCGTTACCGTATTGTGCTTGTGCCATAAGCAGTCATATTTTCAGCAAGATTAAAGAAAATAAAAAAAACAATGTTTATGCACTACGGAATGGTTTAAGTTGTGTATGTGGGTTGCATTTTTACCCCATTTTTCCTGTCCTGTGCACAGGTTTAGGCTTAAACATTTCTGTAGGAAAAATGTTCTATTATTGAGCTCTCTACAAGAATACACAACTGGATTATGTGGATTTACTGTAGTGCAGTCAAGTTATCTAAATTAAAGATGTGTGATAGTATTCTTAAAGACAAAGCTAAAACTATTTATTAGTACTCAATAATTGTGACTTGAGGTAATATGTTAATTTGGGTTTACAGTAAAATAGCTTTGTATTGGCTCATCAGGCCATCAGCTTTTCAAAGGTTTGTGGATTAGGCAAACACAGCAGTTCTGTTGCTTACTTGCTTGTGAAAACTGAAGCCATTTGTCAGTGCCAAATCAAATAATGGGACATAGAAAGTTGTAACCTTGAGCCTCTGGAGTGGTACTTCATTTTAACAGTTTATATAGTGCAGAACTGCAGCTCTTTTCTATTAGATTCTTTGTAATACTGTAATTTGTTTAGTCTGTCTTGCTGTTGCAATTGTTTTCTAGCTATGTGTTACAGAAATAGAATGATTCTTGGTGGTAAATCTCCCTCCTGACCTGTGAAGGCGCTAAGTAAGAGGAACAGAGTACCTGGACTGGATGGCCTGACAATTCATTACCAGGGTTAAGAGGAAGTCTTCATTTAGAACAGTGCAATACACATTTCTGTCTATTGCCTGGGATTATTATTTATGGTCACCAGACCAGGATTCTAAAAATAAACCTCCTTGCACTTTGGATTCTTGTTATCTGCCTTTCATTGAGCACCTCATCACTCCTGCACCTGCACACTGTTAACCATTTTGTCACAATATGCCAATAATGTTATTTTACTGGCAATATGGTATGCTTTCATGTGTCATTTAGGTACATTATGATTGAACTCATCCTGTTATTCTGATAACCCACTTTAACAACACACATAATTTCTTGAAATAGCGCAAATAAAAAAGAAACATCAGACTGATAACTGGTTGATTATATGAATAGCCTATTTATTGTTGTGGTTTAAGTAAATGCAGTTACTAATGTAGTGTGTGATGGGGATGATAAAGTCTGCTGAAGACCAGTATGAAGCCCTAAAAGTTATCTATTTTACTACTGGTCTACTCTTCACATGGATAGCCAGTGAAGCCTTGCGTCAACTTAGTCCCAGGGCACTGGAGCTGCTGAAGTTAATCTTTCCAAATCATTTTGCTCTACTCAAATTTAGATCCAAAACTTTAAATCCTGTATACAAAGAAAAGCTACCAAAGCTATGGTAAAACAATGTCTGTTGGTTAGAATAACAACAACTTATTTGTCAAGAATACATGTTATCTATTATTGCTGAGATATTTGGATTTCTTTTGATACCACATAAATAAATAATATACTGTTGAAAAACTAAAACTAAAATATTGTGTTCTGGCTCCCAGACGATCACAGATGTCAGTCTAAATAGACATGAAAACACATACAAGATTGGGATTATACACATTTGGAGTAAAGAACTTTTAGAATCTAGACCAACATGTGACCTCACAGGGTTAACTTTAACATAAGAAATGACTGAAGAGAGAAACATGCACTTCCTTCACATTTATAGCACTGTGGAAGAGAAATTATGTTTCATTGAAAGTGAAAATAGTTTGAAAAGCAACAATATTATTAACAAATCAATAAGGGCTTTGTGAGAATCATGCTGTTTTAAAAGTTTGTTTAAATCTTTAGTTAGTACATAGAATATGTTTACGATGCTCAGAGTTTTAATTTACTTTTATTCCAACAGAAATTGAAAAAGAGAGTTGTGGCAATCCAGGGACACCTTTGTATGGCATCCGAGAAGGCAATGGATTCTCGAATGGGGACAGTCTAAGATTTGAATGTCAGTTTGGATTTGAACTTATTGGAGAGAGGTCCATTGTTTGCCAAAATAACAACCAGTGGTCAGCAAATATACCAATCTGCATTTGTGAGTAAAAAAAAAAAAAAGTTATTCATTTTTTTAACAGTAGTTAATAAAATGTGTAGTTTTTTCCTTTTTACTAAGTTTGAATAATGATTCAGTGTATTATTCAAACATTTAATTAACTGCTTTCTTTGTGACTTTCCAGTTTAAGTAAAATTCATGCTGATTTTTCCACAGCTAAATTCCTTTGTGTCTCAAGGGAAACTCTTTTTCCTTGCACGTAATTTAACTTCACCCTCTTAAGAATGAATACTAGCTACCTGTTTTCTGTTATTTGAGCACCAGGTAGTCAGAGCAGAATAACATAGTTTAGAGTTGTTATGAAATCTCTTCACACTGGGATTATAAAATATACCAGGCAAAACATGCAAAAGAGAATCTGCCTGAACAAATATCTGACATAACAAATATGTGACATAACCTATTTTTCATTTTTTCAATACTGAAAAATATTGCAATGAGGAATGTGTCTACTTTGAGGGTTATTTTAAGGTTTTTGACCAATTTTAATGAAGATTTGAGCAAAGAACACTTTGCCATAATTTAATCATATATACCAATATATTTGTGTTTTAACTGTGTATTTTTCTGTTAAGAGTAAAAGTGTAAGAACTTGTTAAAGAAAATGCTTTCCCCTGTTCTGTTCTTGCAGTTCCTTGTTTATCTAACTTCACTGCACCCATGGGAACAGTTCTTTCACCAGATTACCCTGAAGGTTACGGCAACAACTTGAATTGCGTTTGGCTTATCATCTCTGAACCAGGGAGTCGAATTCACCTTGCTTTTAATGACTTTGACTTGGAGTCTCAGTTTGACTTCTTGGCTGTGAAAGATGGCGAATTACTTGATTCATCAGTGCTGGGCACCTTCACTGGTGCAGATGTCCCTTCTCACCTCACCAGTAATAGCCACATCTTGCGTTTAGAGTTTCAAGCAGATCATTCAATGTCTGGACGAGGATTTAACATCACATACAGCAGTAAGTATGTCTCTGTCTACATTAAAATGACTCTTTTTTTTTACTTCCCCTTGTATTTTTATGATGTTTGCAATCTAAGTGGTTTTAATTACTTAAATCTTGTGGTTTTTTTGTATTTTTTATTTATTGTTTTATAATAAGGCTCTTTGGTGCTTTGACTGTGAGTTCAGGAACTGATTTTTGGTTCTATTTGTCTGCCATAGATACATAACATCATCCAAAGTGCCTTTATTAGTAAGCACAAGCACCATCTAGAACACTTCTGTGTATTAATACAAATGTCCATGGTAGCTGCCTTAAACTGGGTTTCAGAAATCCTCACTAAGCCCTTCTGAATGCTAGCACATTGTGATTGAGGTTCTAATTCCAGAAATTCATGTTATGGTGTGATCTTTCAACTGTTGACTTGGCCAGCTCTTTAGTATATATTTAAATGTTAATTTTCCACAGACTAAAATATTTTGACTTTCTTTCTAATGTATTCATAAATACATTGCTGTATCTATCATAACATCGTTATGTTTAAATCTATACACATGCAGATAAATCACAGAGAGAGTGAAGCAATACTGGATTATTATGAAACATGCACACTTCAAGAGGCAAGGGAGGCAAGATTATGCAAATCAGCACAGGACGCAGTTGATCGCTTTGTCCGTTTTAAATTTTCCCTGGAATCCAACTAGGAACTTGTTTTCAAATTTATATTAGAACCAGCAGCATCTGTGTCAGACTTGTATTATAAGTATCAAATTCCATTTGAAGAGATTTTATTTTAATGAAAAGCTATGCAAGAGTCAAATTAATTAAATCTTTTTTGGCTTATACAGGTCACTTTTTTCTGTTCCTCATTTCCTGGCAGCAAAATGGAACCATGGATTTCCAGCTATCTAAAATGTCAAAAATGACCAGATTCTTAATTCTGGTTCCCTTTCAATTGAATGACAACCATTACCGAATGGGAGAGAGCCCTCTCTGACCGTCAATCACTCAGCAAACGTAACAAAGCTGCCCTATCAGGGCTCTGCTGTGAGAGGGAAGTCCCTCCCACCTCCTGTTGAAGAGGGACGTTTTCACAGTAACATATCTCTGTTTTCTCTCTCACTTCACTGAGACAGGTCACAGATTGCTTCGAGTTTTCTTGTACTTTTGTATTTGTATTTGGCTGATTTGTTGGTCTCGACCTCCTTTACTGACTAGAGCTGGTTTCGACCCCTCTTGCAAGATTGGTGAGTGGCCATTACTCTTTTTCACTACACGAGGTCTTGTGTAGTTTGATATACCGTGTGGGGAGCTGTTGTGGTGCTGTAAGGAGACTCCGCAGACTCGCGGCATCATCCTCTATGGCAATTTAATCGGTCACAGCGACCAGAGGAAAAGAAAACAGCTTGGGCCTAGCGCCCCTCTCAAGCCTTGGACTCTCCTAGTGTGGCTGCGCTTGCCCTTAGCGACCACG
The DNA here is from genome assembly GCF_017654505.1 of Polyodon spathula. Classification (NCBI taxonomy): domain Eukaryota; kingdom Metazoa; phylum Chordata; class Actinopteri; order Acipenseriformes; family Polyodontidae; genus Polyodon; species Polyodon spathula. The sequence continues at coordinate 61,074,346 of NC_054536.1, read as the reverse complement.
CCAAATGAATCGGCTGCATACCCCGGCATTGACAGTGGTTTTCCTGCCAACTTTTGAGGTTGAGAAAAACAGCGCCTACCCGGCCCTAGTTGACTCGGCACCGATTTAAATATCTTTGGTGCCACCTACAGCCTGGCACCGACCGTTCCTACCATCGGCACCGACCTTGAACAGAAGGCACCGACTTTTCAGCACCGATAGCGCTCTCCTCGATGCCGATCCCGGCACCGGTTGACTGTCTTCGGAGCCGTCTACAGCCCGGCACCGACTGTGCTACGCATCGGCACCGACCTCGGCACTAATTTACTCGGCACCGACCATTCAGCATCGACAGCGCTCTTCTCGGCGCCTTTCCCAGAACTGATTGATTCGGCACCGGAGAACCTCTTCAGAGCCGCTGGGTTCCACCAGTGTGACCAGTGCACGGCGAAGCTGCCCTGGCAGGACGAGCACCGGTCCTGCACCAGATGCTTAGGGTCAGAAAATGTGGCCAAAGCACTAGCAGGTGAGTTGGACAGCTCTCCGTGTAGGAAGTTCTCGAGAAGAACTAAGGGCCTCTGCAGAGGTCCTCTAGGACCCCCCTGCTACAGTGACCAAGGAGCTCTCCCACACACTTGGCACACTTGGGTTACCCTTCCCCATGCAGGTGCAGACGATCCCCGTCAGAGTCGCCTAGAAGGCGCCCAAGCTCGGACGAGCGATGCTTTGCGAAGCTAGCAGATACTGTAAGGGCTCAGCAGACCATGCTGGAGACCCTGCTAAAATCACTGGGCAGACTGCCCCCTACCACCGGGCAGTCCCTGCCCCAACAGTCTCATTCCCCTTCCCCATTACATAGACCTCCTAGCCCAGACGAACTATCCTTCATGCGTCCAGATCGGATATCTCGGACCCAGCCACTTCCATCGGGCAGACAACAGCGGGGGGCTCCTTACTACCCTTGCTGCATGTGTCGCAGAGGGAAGAGTTCCGGGCACTATTGCAGTGTGCAGCTACAGCCACGGAAGTTCCCTGGCCGGCAGAACAGGAGGGAAAGGGAAACCACAGCATGCCCTCCCTTTATGCCAGGACTTCCTGGAACTGGTGTGCTCCAACCCAGTGTCTGCACCCTCAGCCTCCAGAACAGCAGGGTCCCTGCTGCACACTGCAGTACAAGAAGTGGGCCTAGGCACATTCCCCACTATCGGGGACACGGTCACGGTATTGGTGCAAGGTTCCACCTTCAACAGATTTGGGAGAGGTTTCGACCTGAACGAGTCGACCTCTTTGCCACAGCCGAGTCCACTCATTGCCCCCTATGGTTATCCATGGAGAGAGATGGGGGCCCCCTGGGAGTAGACGTGCCAGCTCACCCCTGGCCACAAGGGCTATTGTATCCTGCCGCTACCATTATAACCCCTGACACTAGAGAGGATCAGGGTGGAGAGAGAACATGTTTTGCTGGTTGCACACAGATGGCTGAGACGCCCTTGGTTTGCTCTCCTGTCCGACATGTTATTGGATCAGCCGTGGCACCTCCTGCTGTGCAAGGACCTCCTGAGCCAAGTGGAGGGGCTATTATAGCACCCAAACCCAGCCCAGCTCCAACTCTGGGTCTGGCCATTGAACAGACCTGTCTATTCAGATGAGGTTTTCCAGATGCAGTAATAGAAACATTAAAGTCTGTTAGGGTGCCGAGCACTACAGCCCAGTACTCATACAAATGGAAAGTTTTCCAAGACCTGTGCCTTGCCGAAGGTCACGATCCTGTGACCTGCCCCATTGAGATGATATTAACCTTCTTACAACACTTGTTTGATGCAGGAAAATCAGCGTCCACTTTGAAGGTATACCTGGCAGCAATATCAGTGTGCCATGACAAAATTGACTCGGTGTCCCCTGGGGCAGATTTCCTGGCAGTGCAATTTCTTAAAGGGGCTCAGAGGCTTTGTCCTCCCATGAAAAGTATGGTCCCCAAGTGGGATCTAGAACTGGTACTGCAGGCCCTTAAGGATTCCCCATTCGAGCCCATGGCATCAGCAGAACTGCACCCTGTTTCATTGAAGGTGGCATTTTTAATAGCCATTACGTCTGCCATATGAGTAAGTGAGCTTCATGCGCTGTCCATTGATGACACGTGCATGGCTTTTACGGGAAATGACTCGCGGCTAACATTAAACAAAAATCAATCCTTTTTGCCAAAGGTGGTATCCTCATTTCATTTTAACCAACCAGTGGTTTTGGAAAGTTTAGGACCTCCCCGCACGAGTCAGAGGAGGACCGTCGTACACGCTATGCCCGGTTCGGGCTCTGCGTTGTTACCTGGATAGGATGGCATCTTGGAGACAGTCCAATCAACTGTTTGTCTGCTATGGGTCCCACTCTAGAGGTCAGGCCCTATCGAAGCAATTTCTAGTGCACTGGGTGGCAGATGTGATATGCTTGGCGTATGAACGGACGGACTCCCCATTACCGGGGGACATTACGGCCCATTCTACCAGGGGCCAGGCAACTTCGTTGGCTTTCCTTTATGGTGCCTCCTTAGATGAGTTATGCAATGCTGCTACATGGACAGGTAGTCAGACATTTGCATGTTTTTACCGCCTTGATGTTGCAAACCGAGCAAGACCCTCTTTGAGCTCTAGGGTGTTGCAGGCGGCATGCCCTTAGGCGTCATGTGGGCTCTGTGGCTATTGCCGAACTGTCGGTAATCTGGAGCCACGACAGCTTTGGTACAGTTTCCCATTCAGTAATGGTTGTCATTCAATTGAAAGGGAACGTTAGGTTATTACCATAACCCTGGTTCTCTGAAGTAGGTCCCTTTGAGGTCGTGTCCCCAGCTGACCTCTGATTTCGAAAGAAAATGACGATATGTTACTGTGAGGACATCCCTCTTCAATAGGAGGTGGGAGGAACGTCACCCTCATTGTAGGGACCTGATAGGGCAGCATTTTTATATATGCTCAGTTATTGACGGTCAGAGAGGGCTCTTTCCCATTCGGTAATGGTTGCCATTCTCTTTCAGGGAACCAGGGTTATGGTAATAACCTAACGTTATTATGGTTACTGATAGAAGTATGTTTATCAGGAAATTGAAGAAAATGTGGGCCTCCATAAACCTCTCGTTTGTCAATAAAAACAGAAAAGTCAGGAAAAAAAAATGCAACAATAAACATTCAATGAAAGAAAATCATAACTCTCACAGTGGAACAAACAAACAAACAAATCATAGAATGATGTATGGAGATTTTAATAATCTACTCTGTCCTGTACTTTCACCATGAAAATACATATACTAAATGCTTGAAAACTCACCTGCTATTTAATTACGTCCTTGGTGTATCCCACAACACCACCTACCAACATTTTTGTTTCACCCTATAGAATTAGTTAATTTTGCTTCATAAAGTCAAATTAAACCTAATGAATAATGTTGTTAACATATTGAATTAATTACATACCGCTTTGTAGTAAACCGACAAATTTTAAATCAATTTTTTGTTATTTTAAAATCCAATGTGAAGCACTGTACTACTATTATGGCTTCCGGTAGACCTTTGCTATATAATTTTGTAGTTTTTTTAAATTATGTTCCTGTAGTTTTTTATTTTAAACCTAAAATTGTAAGTGATGGAAAACTGTTGGCCATAGCTGTACTTTCTAGAGCCAATGGGCATAAATGACCTTGATTCAGTGATGTTGACGCTGAGAAAAATGGTGGGACCATCAAATAGATTCACAAATCATTCAATACGATCTTAAGTTACTGCTATTCTTATTCTTGCCAAGCTGGGTTTGAATAACATTTTAATAAATGTTGTTAATAATCAAATTAAGTATTCTCCAGTAAAATTTAAGTCGATAAAATACACATGGGATCAATAGTTATTATTCATTTTTGTAAAATAATAAATATAGTACCTCACACACACACAAGGGCAAGCAGTCACCTGGACATTCTTTTTTTAGGAAGGACACATCAATGAAAATCATTATCAAAAGTGTAAGTGCCTAAGTATGTTAGTAAGTAACAATGGTAAATTCATTTTATAATTGAACTTTGGTACACCAGTGTCTTGTGATATGCTGAAATATCACAATAGTGTGGGTTAGAGGCACTCGGTCTATGGCTTATCATAATTCTTAAATTCATTCCTGGTTGTTTTTTGTTTTTTTTAAGGGGTGAGTATCATCTATGGGACTCATATAACATCCAAGTACCCTCGTATAGCTTATGCAAGATTATCCGTATAAAAGTAATTTTGCAGTTTACTGTGTTTTCTCCATGCCTGTTGATTTTCCAGACTTCTCTCTTCTCTGCTTGCCAATACTTACACTTTGCTATGCTTTTACCACTGTTATACATTTATACATTTTTCCTGTAATATAATATGTAGGGGTCTACTGAATTCGCGATTTCACGGATTTCGTGAAAATCGTGAAATTGAGGGGTCACCACGAAATTCACCTCTTTTAGGGGCCAATGCATACCGGACAAGTATGGCAAGGAAAAAAAGAAACCTCGTTTAAATGAACTACTGCACAATGCAAGCGACGCAAACTACGTATCTTCCTTCTGTAGATAACCCTTTTTTAGTTTCTTTGCCATCCTGTGTGCATTGCACTTAAGCAAAAAGCAAACAAACAAAAGTCAAATGACATTTACAAAAAAAAAATCTCCAAAGCAGTTAATGTTCATGTTTACTATTCAAATGACAACAAAGATTAATCAGCCTATCAGTGCATCTGTACTGCTTTTCTGTGACCTGTACTTGCAGTAGGGGGTGGGACAAAGTTAGTGCTGCATTGTTTTGATTTAGTTTGCTAAAATCTAGTCTAGTAGAATATACTACAAAATAGTAGAAATGGACAACAAAGTATATTTTGGTGATTGATTGTGTCAAGATATTTCCAAAGTAAACTGTACATGCAGATGGAGGTCATTGTTTTGCACATTTTGTAATGTGTCTTTGGAGAAAATACGATAGATCGCTATTTAGTTTCAGACTCACACATTAAACAAAAGGCTACTACAGATGCTGCTGAGCAGAACATAAAATAAACAGCTTTCAGAAACCAAACTGGAATGTCAGGCCAGACAAAAAGTATAAATCTGTTAAATCAGTACTACAACAATCTAGCACAGCCACCTCGTTTCAGCCTGCTGCTTACTTTTTCACAGTTGGAATGTTAGACCTGAATAGGCATGTTTTCTTTGTTTTGACTTGGTACTAATAAAATAAGTTATTGTATGGGACAAATAACATGACAACGAACGTGCTGCATATATTTGCCTGTATTAAAGTATGCCAGATGCCCCTGGGTAAATGAGTTTTTGGGCTGTTTCTAATCGATTTCCACATCTGTATAACTTGGCAAAGCTTTGCCTTAACTTCCAACCAATTCAGTGGATGCAGAATGTGAAATTTCAATGTATGGACAAATAAACTGCAGGGGGATGCTGCATGCTTGCCTTTAACAAATGACAGCACTCTGTTTTGGTAAGAAAGCAAGTACCACTATTGTTAGTCTTTATAGTGTTCTGAAATACCATCTACTTAGGTTTATTTAATGTTCAAACAGGTCCGTGAAATGTCAGTGAAATCCTAATTTTATTCCGTAACCTACCTGTGAAAAATACGTAAATTTACCGTGCTATAAGTAGACCCCAAATAATATGGTCATTTTAAGAATCCTTATTGCGCAAAAAAAACATGAAACATCGCAGAATATCATGTTTTTTTTTTTAAATTATTTTTATGTCGTGCCATTTTGGGTTTATATACATTGGGCCAGGTTCTGATAACATGGGGGTAAGCACAAGGGCAATGCTCAAAGTCATTGCCGTAGTGCTGCAGGGAGTGATCTGTCCCAAGAGAGTGATTTTTTAAATCAAATTTAGCACCTGGCACAAGCGTGACATGATATATTTGCGCTACGCCAATCACTGCAGAGTGGGAGTTTGAAATCTGATGCCCATTCGTGAGTCTGTAACATTCCCTTTGTTTGATCTGACGCCAGGGCACTCAGCAATGTTGAATTGAGAAAAATAAGTAGCGCTAGCTGTTTTTTTAGTATTCAAAATGGAGGAGACACCATCGCAGCGTGAAGTGGAATTTAACAATTCGCAGACCACGAAAGGAACGATTCACCACACAAGACTAGATAGTTTTGCAGGAGGTTGACAATAATAATGGCACAAAACAGAGAACCCAGGGTAAATAATGTGAAAGAGGCATGGGAACAAATAGTTGCATCTATGAATGCTTTGACTGGGATCTGAAGAACTGCACAATAGTACCGAAAACAGTTTAACCATGTCCAGCTGAGAAGCAAATACAAACAATCACCTGCTTGCTGGGCTGCAGTATCTACAAGTCTTGGTCTTTGTCCTCTAGAGGCCAGCAACCTGCAGATATGTGCTGTCAAGTTCCTAACTGTAAAAAGACACTGATTGGCAAGTGGGAGCGGAGGACGCCCACTGAGCCTCGGGTCTCTGAGCTATGTGGGGTCATGTTCCTTAAAAGCTTGTGTCCTCTGGAAGGTCAATATGACATCCATGTTATATACCAATGTAGGGAGAAAATAAACTCACAAATGGTTTTTGATCAAAAACACTATATACGAAAGACATACCCCCAATACAATCATATAGACATTGATTACAGTCAACTTCAACTACTGTACAAGTC